>NC_136270.1:43750877-44192377 GCF_964187855.1 Myxine glutinosa
CAACCTCTCCCATCCCACAGCAGTACACCTCACCTCATACCTCATCACATGTAATTCCCCATCCTGACCCAAGATCTTTACTACCCTCATCAACCTCTTCCATCCCACAGCAGTACACGTCACCTCATCACACGTCATCCCACATCCTGACCCAACATCTTTACTATCCTCATCAACCTCTTCCATCCCACGGTAGTACACCTCACCTCATACCTCATCACATGTCACCCCCCCCCCCTACCCCCCATCCTGACCAAACATCTTTACTACCCCCATCAACCTCTCCCATCCCACAGCAGTACATCTCACCTCATACCTCATCACATGTCACCCCCCATCCTGATCCAAGATCTTTACTACCCCCATCAACCTCTCCCATCTCACAGCACTACACCTCACCTCATCACATGTCACCCCCCAATCCTGACCCAAGATCTTTACTACCCTCATCAACCTCTCCCATCCCACAGCAATACACCTCACCTCATACCTCATCACACGTCATCCCCCAACCTGACCCACGATCTTTACTACCCCCATCAACCTCTCCCATCCCAATTACCCCCAGACTGGGGTCCAATTATCTATGGCATTGTTGGCATTGTTAACACGATAAGTTGTCAACCATCTGCTACGGCCTTGGGGTTGTGGGTGTCGGGGAGTCAATTGCCTGTTGTGTTTTGCATAATCTACATGTTGTGTCTGTTCATGTATCGTGGTTGACAGTTACCACCACTTCCACCAATAATTGCTTATAATCATGAACCCAAGTTACCAGCTGCTTTTATTGCACACCGCTCCATTCCTGCTCCATCTTCAGGCGCTGCACAACGTCATTGCACCGAAGCAGGCCCAGCGATGCCGCGACGCTCAAAGGGAGTACTCAGTTTTCACTCCGTTTTTTACTTGCAAAATCGAAGATTATTCAAGTATATTTGTCGGCTGCGTTTGATATTAGTCCCCTACCTACCGGTGTACACCGGAGGGGACTATAGGTTTGCACTCCGTCCGTCCGTCAGTCAGTCAGTCAGTCAGTCAGTCACGCAAAGAACAGTTTTCCGGACTTTATTTCTAAACGCTTAATGCTAATGATTTCAAACTTGGCACATGGTTTCCTCATGATAAGTTACAGATCAAGTTCGAACTTCACGACGTTTCGATCATTTTTGACAAAGTTATGGCACTTTGAACTTTGGGAATTCTGATAATTCTGATGATCCTTAACTCAGTGCCATTTTAAGTTTTAATTTCCTTTAAAAAAGATTTTCTCTGCAATAATTGGACCGATTGGGATCAAATTTTCACCGTAGGGGGGACTCGGTCTGTGGAATATTTTAATGGTAATTATGATGTCACAGGTCACGTGGTTCGGCCGCCATATTGTTTTTCGTGAAAACACGAAAACCACTTTTTCTCTGCAACGGCTGAACAGATCGAGGCCAAACTTTGCAGGCAGAATTGCATACCCATGACGAACAAAAAAGTCAGCGAGCATGACGTCATGCGTCACATGGTTTCAGAGTTATGACGTTTTTAAGCATGAACCTTTAACCGAGCTCCTCCCTCATTTTTGATCCAATCGAGGGGAAACTTCACAGATCTGTTCAGCATGTCAGTCTACTAAAATGTCCTTTTGGAATTTGCGATAGGGCACGTGGTTTGGCAGATATCTTTAATTAAACGAAAATATTTAAAAAGAAAATGGATATATCTTGAATCGCTAGTACCTCAGACCGTGAGTTGGTAATTATATAATTCACACAGTGCAATACGTGCAAGCCGCTCCACGGAGCGACCTTGTGGGCTTATCAACGAGGCGAGGCGTGACACACATGTGTCTCAGCATACCTCAGATCAAGTTTGAAAACCAGCATCAACCTGCATAAATTTGCATATTCGATCATTTTTGACAAAGTTATGGCACTTTGAACTTTGGCAGGGGACATGTATTGCAGCGCAATACTCAGAATGCTTGTTCGGCTGGGTTTGGTATTCGGCTGCGTTTGTTATTCGGCTGCGTTTGTTATTCGGCTGCGTTTGTTATTCGGCTGCGTTTGTTATTCGGCTGGGTTTGTTATTCGGCTGCGTTTGTTATTCGGTTGCGTTTGTTATTCGGCTGCATTTGTTATTCGGTTGCGTTTGTTATTCGGCTGCGTTTGTTATTCGGCTGCGTTTGTTATTTGGCTCCATTTGTGATTCAGCTGCGTTTGTTATTCGGCTGCGTTTGTGATTCTGTTTGTCCGTTTGTTACTTGGCAAAAAATAATAATATTTTGCCAAGTATGTTTATTTATCACTCCGGTTTGTGTGTGTGTGTGTGTGTGTGTGTGTGTGTGTGTGTGTGTGTGTGTGTGTTTGTCTGTCCCCTCACTTATACATGCCTACAGGTCACAATTTAAAAACGATCTTCACCAAATGTTAGCGTTCGTGGTCCGACAAAATCCTATATTTGATGTCAAACGGCCAACATAGGACAAAAGTCAGCCGCTTTTTTAAAACTTCTAAAATCCTCAATTTTCATATGATTGACTTGAAATTTGAATAGGATTTACATATCGGCTAACTGAATTCAACCACCAACTATTTTGGAGATCGACATCGGCCAAAACGTCAACATCGGCCAAAAGGTCAACAACCTTTTCAAATTTCTAAAATCCTCAATTTTCATACGATTGACTTGAAATTTGAATAGGATTTACATATCAGCTAACCTAATTCAACCACCAACTATTTTGGGGATAAACATAGGCCAAAAGGTCAACATAGGCCAAAAGGTCAACATAGGCCAAAAGGTCAACAACCTTTTCAAATTTCTAAAATTCTCAATTTTCATACGATTGACTTCAAATTTGAATATAATTTACATATCAGCTAACTGAATTCAACCACCAACTATTTTGGGGATAAACATAGGCCAAAAGGTCAACATAAGCCAAAAGGTCAACAACCTTTTCAAATTTCTAAAATCCTCAATTTTCATACTATTGACTTGAAATTTGAATAGGATTTACATATCAGCTAAATGAATTCAACCACCAACTATTTTGGAGATCGGCATAGGCCAAAATGTCAACAACCTTTTCAAATGTCTAAAATCCTCAAATTTCATCCGATTGACTTGAAATTTGAATAGGACTTTCATAACTGATCATCTGATTTTTGGTCTTCCTCGGCTTATTTTAGGGCCTTCTGTATATTGCTAGATTGTAAGTGTTGTTGTCCACTGGTTGTCCATTCTTCTTGCTGTGTCCAGCCAAGATCAATTTCACTTTTTTGATTGTGACAAGAATGTCAAGGAATGTGGGACAATGGACAAATAAATACAGTCATACTTATCAGTCTTGGCAAAGATGTAACCAAATTTTGGTTATTTGAAAAATGTATTAATTTTATTTAGTTTTTTACAAGAATGGCGATGATGGAAAGCGTTTCCTTCAAGAATCTAATAAAGTTTACAACCCTGTTTACCCTTATATTTTTGACAGGTAGGTAGTTCTATGGATTATTACTTTCACCACCGAAGGTGGATTGTTTGGAGGTTATGTTTACACCCCTGTCTGTTTGTCTGTGAACAAGATATCTCAAAAAGTCGTGGATGGATTTAGACGAAAATTTGCAGAGGTAGTGTATGTGACAAGGACTACATGATTAGATTTTGGTGAAGATCCGGATTCTGATCCGGCTACGAGAATTTTTAAGTGATTCTTCACCATTCGGAGATCGGGCCAAAAACGATACATAACAGGATATCCCACCCCACCCGCCCCTTCCCATGCCTCCTCCCCCCAAGCCCTCTCCGTCCCACAGATCTCCCTGTTCTCTACTGTTGTACGGGTGTGCTTCCCTCTCTCCCCATCTTGGCTCCCGATCCCTTTATCAATTATGTTTTATGTCAGTTTTTTTTTTTGTGATTGTTAGCTCTTACACGAACCTCGATCTTGTATACAAAAAAAAAGTTGTGGACAGATTTGGACAAAACTTGGTGGATAGATTGGGTGTGTGACAAGGAATACTTGATTCAATTTTGGTGAAGATTCGAATTTGGATCCGGATCAGGGAATTTTCAAGTGATTCTTCCCAATTGAGTGATAGGGCTAAAACCGATATATAGCATGGTATCTCAAAAAGTTGTGGACGGATTTGGACGAAACCTGGTGGACAGTTTTTGGGTGTGTGACCAGGACTAATCGACTCGATTTTGGTGAAGATCTGAATATGGATTCGGATTTGAGAGTTATTTAATTTTTAAGTGATTCTTCTCCATGGAGAGATCGGGCGAAAAGCGAAATATAACATGATATTTTAAAAAGTTGTGGACGAGTTGATTCGATGACAATAACGAGCCGATTCGATTTTGGTTCAGGTTCGAATCCAGATCTGGCCCATCAGTGGGATACAAAACAAACTGTTCAGCCTGGTGGAGGTATGTGCTCTACCGAGTGATGTTCTAATGATCTATATAATAAACTCCTTATTCTTCTTCTTTAACGTCCAAAATTATTACCATGTTCTCATGGGGTTGGCGGTGTGGAGGGAGTGGGGGGACTTTTAACCATTGTTCTTGAAACAAAGAAAAGAAACCAATCAAAAGCCCACTTTTCTCACTATAGGGAATTAAACAAAACAAAAAAAAAAACCTTGCTTTTTCCATCGGTCTCCTATAAACCTAAACTGATAATGGTGCTCACAGCATTAGGAGTTAAAATGTCTGGGATATTAAATCCACCATCGACCGGTGGCAAGCTCAGAATCTGTATGCTCAACTGAAAAGTCATTCAACGTTGTTTGGGACAAAAGAAAAATGTCGAAGGGACCAAAGCAGCTACAATCATTGTAGTGGTAAATATTTGCAAAGGCCTTGCGTAATAGCTCAACTATGCAGCAGCTCCAAGGCACCAGGAACTTTCCATGAGTTGAGAAAATAAAAACATAGGTTGGATTTTGGCTTTACTCAAGCCCTTCACCTAACACAGACTTTCCACAATCAGAATTTCTTTGTTTTCCATACACCCGAGGGCCCAGTATCTGTACTGTGATATGCGATATGATTATGCATTTTTCTTCTTCGAAACCTTGAGCGAGTTTCTGAAGCATATTTGTGGGAATTTGAAGCCATGTACCTTTAGTACAGTAAGTATTGCTATATTTTTGAGTTTTGTGTTCCGCACGAACACTAATTTAGTTAAAGAGATATGTGGTATCGGTATTCCCCTTCCGAACTTTCATCCAGATGGTGCTGATCCTGCGGGATCGTGAGGGTGGCGTTTCCCACCTGAACCTGTGCCGACAGCCAATCGGAGCGTTTTAAACCACATGATAGACCAGCCTTGGCCAACAAGTTTCACGGTCAGGCCACATAATAATTTCTGTATGTTGTCGCGGGCCACATACCTCTTTTGTAATAAAATTACCTGATCATCTAAATAATTTTCGAACTCATGATGCGTCAATGGTGTTACAAAATAATATTTAATTGAAATGTAGTTAATATGTGGTAAAAATTATGCAGGTAAAAGGTAACTGAAATTAAGTAAAACATATACTGTATTAAAAGCAGCCTTGGCCCGGCTAACTGCAGCTACGTGATGTGAAGAGGCATTTCAGGACTGTGCATAAGAGAAAAGGTAGTTTGGGGTACAAGCACATGCTTTGACAAATGTACTCTGAACAATGCTGTTTAGGCTAATTAGTACACCCGTTCCCTACAGGCGCGGCAGGGAAGGTCATTACTCTGTAGGGTATATAGATTACAGTAGATCTAGGGTTAGGCCTCAAGAACATCGGGGTGTGTTTATCTACCAAATTTCTTGTAGATCCCTCGCCAAGTGGTTTAAGCATTTGAGCAAGCACTCCATTGAAAACTGTTGATATGGAACGGCCGGCTTAGCAAGCGCTAGCTTGCTGCTTGGTAGCTGAACACACCCACCCGTGTTTCCTCCCTTTCAGTTTAATGTTAAACAGAAGGAGCGACTGTTTCAAAAGGTAATCATACGTGTTTGTGGTTCATAATCTTCATCTCAACTGGACTTTAGTATAATGCACTTACGCGATCGAGCAGTGTCCATAGGTAAGTCAGTGAGTGAGTGAGTGTCAGTGAGCCAGTGAATCTGTAAGCACTTCAGTCATTATCGCTTGAACCAAACACACAATTTTGATGAAACATGACCACAAGCTTCATATCTGATGTCTAATGTCGGGTATTGACCGCATCATATTCTGCATTAATCAAGGGGAACTACGAGGGTGTATTTGCTCTCTTCTCCGAAACTACACACACAATTTCAATGAAACTTGATCACAACGTTCATCGCCCATGATGTGCCAAAGTTTGCTCACAGCATCCAAAAAAATAATAATAATAATTAAAAATATCGGGCCCTGAAGGGCAGTATGGGGCAGGGGTTGCCCCACTCCCAAATAGGTATTTGCTTGCTTCTCATCAAACTACTCACATAATTTTGATGAAACTTGTCCACAACCTTCAACAACTCCCCTCCCCCCCCCCCCCCCCCCTCTCAAAGTAGGTATTTGCTCTTTTTTCTGAAACTACACAAACAATTGCAATGAAACTTGACCACAAATGTAATCACTGGTGATGTACCAATGTTTGTTCAAGGCATTAGAAAAATTGGTGTCTGAGGAGGTATACGTGGTTGGGGGGTTGCCCACCAAAATTGGTATTTTATTGTTTGTTTGTTTAAAATCTTATGATTACGTTAGTATAATTCTACATGCTGCCCTGTCTTCTAGCAACCATTGAAATTGGTTTAAAATACCTTTAGTCGTTGTAGTATACTGCTTTATTCTACCAGGTGAGCACCAGGGGTATTGCTCCCATTGTTAAATTTTGTGACTTTAATCATTCATGTGACTTAAGTGACTTTTTTGACTTGTTATTTAGCTCTTAGTAGAGGTAGCCACACACGCTCACACAAATACTGTATCTACAAACACACACGCATATATATATATATATATATATATATATATATATACATATAGTCACGTGAAAAAGTAAGTACACCTCATGTAAAGTTTTGACTTTTTCAACATATTTCAACATACAGCTATTTGATCTTCATTTCAACAATATTGAGAGATAAAGGTGATATAATACAACAAATATCATGAAGCATTTACATTTTGTTGTCCATTGTATAATTTAAATAAACATAAATGCAAATTTCGCATGTGGAAAAAGTAAGTACACCCCTACATTTATCACTACTTCAAAGACCTAAAATTAGAATCAGGTGCACCAGCTCAGGTGCAAATGATTAGAACATCGTTAGAGAGGATCTTGGAGGAACCTGTCTTAATTAAACCTCAGACATTTAGTTTGATTTGCTCTTTGTTGTTGAAGTGTGCGGTGTCACCATGCCTAAATCAAAAGAGCTCTCTGAGGCCTTCAGAAAGAAGGCTAGAGATGCCTACGAGTCTGGGAAGGGATTTAAAAAGATCTCTAAACAATTTCAAATCAATCATTCGACTGTCCGGAAGATCATCTACAAGTGGAGAAGATTCCAAACAACTGCCAACTTGTTCAGGCCAGGCCACCCCAGCAAGTTCAGCCCAAGAGCAGAATGCAAGATGCTGAAAGAAGTCTCTAAGAACCCCAGAATGTCATCACGGGTCCTACAGGTAGCTCTTGCCACTGTTGATGTCAAAGTGCACGAGTCTACCATTAGAAAGAGGCTGCACAAATTTGATCTACATGGGAGGTGTGCCAGGAGGAAACCTTTGCTGTCCAGAAATAACATCAGGGCAAGACTAAAGTTTGCCAATGAACACCAAGGCAAAGACCAGCACTTCTGGAACAATGTGCTCTGGACAGATGAGTCAAAGGTAGAGCTATTTGGCCACAGTACCAGAAGACATGTTTGGCGAAAACCAGACAGCATTTGACCACAAGACCCTGATACCAACTGTAAACATATTTCAAGACATGGGACTTCCGTTTCCGGTCTTGCTGGCGAGGGTTCGTTTATTCTCAGCTCTCCATGCTATCCATCGAAATCGAAGTTAAGTAATTGTTCCCATTTGTATTTTCATTATAACTATTTATTTTATGGTGTATATATTGTCTCCCGACGAAGATTTTCGGTGCAAATCTTTCATACCTGTATTGAAAATCGTGTTAATTCGGGTCGTGTTTTGAGGCCTTGTAGTTGTACAGTGAACACTGTACAACCTTGAGGCTTTGTTTTTCTCTCAGCGGTCCGTGTTTTTGTGATCCAATAACTTTCGTTCTCTGTTTTCCCAATCTTTTCACCTCATAGCCCGCTTCCTTGTGTAAATCACGAACTCAAAAAAATCCGAAAAAAAAACATTTCCTTCTCTGTTCTCATTCGTTTATTCATTCTTATTCGTTCGTTCGTTCGTTCGTTCGTTCGTTCTTCGACGACGTGTTTCTCCCCCATTTCCCCAGATAGATTGTCAAATTTCAACTCGTTATTTTATCGTCCATGCGTTATTGTTTTGATTATAGTTACTTTTGGTTTGAATTTCCTGTAACTTGTAATTATTTAATCGTGTTCTGCTCCTCGTGTGCGGCCTTGTAGTTGTACCCCCGTCGGTGTTTGTTATCTTAATCGTGTTTTGCTTGGCTCTTAGTTTTTTTCCCTTCTACCCCGAACATAATACTCTGTCTAACGTTCTAAATCCCCACCTCCCCCCCCCACCCCCCAAAACCAAACAAACAAAAAAAAAACCAAAAACATTTATTTTCCTTTCTCCACGTGTACTGTTGACTCATCCTGTATTTTCTGTCCAGGTGTGCTGTTCGCCCCGCCCCCATTAACTCCTTGCCATCCACCGTTTGCCCTTCACGTGACTCGTGGTGGTCCCTCTCGGCTCTCCCCCCGTTGGTATTTTTGTGCACATAAGATTGTTCACGGTTCTGTTTAAATATTATTTAAATATGTATAACCTTTCCCCTTCAGTGTTTTACTCGGTGGTATTTTACAACACGCTGTTTTTCTTCCTATTTAAAAGGCTTTTCTCAATTTCCTCTCCAACTCATTCCACCTCAAAAAAAAGAAATTCAATATCTTATACGTCTCCCTCACTGCATGGTCTAAATTCACATTCATTCCATCCCTCCTCCATCATTCTGAACCGGATTGCTAACTTGAAAATCACAACAAACCCAATATGTTTTCAATGTTCGTCTTTCATTAATCATCCACTTTCTAAACTCCCCTCTTGCCCCTCCCATCCAAATCCCTCCCCTTGCACCTACACTCCTAAACTCCCCCCTTGCCCCGCCACTCCTGAACTCCCCCCTTGCCCTTCCACTCCTGAACTCCCCCCTTGCCCTTCCACTCCTGAACTCCCCCCTTGCCCTTCCCCTCCTAAACTCCCCCCTCACTCCTCCCCTTCAAAACTCCCCCCCAACCCCTCCCATTCAAATCTCCCCCCATACCATTCCTCTCCAATTCTCCCTCCTCCCCCCTCCTCATCAAAGCTGCTCCTCCCCACTTCGTCTCCCTTCTATCTCATACCTCCACCCCCCCCCCAACCTTCTTCTTTCCTCTGCCCCCCCTCAAACAACCCCTCTCTGTGCCTCATCCCTTCACCTTCAAACCTTTCATCCTCCTCATCCTTCCCTTTCTTGGAACTCTTCTGCAATCGCTGACACACTAACAACTGCTCTCCCTACCTCCCCCTCTCATCCTTCATCTTACCCTACTCCTCCCCTCCGCTGTCCTGTACCCGATGCTCCCCCTCTCTCTTCATTAACGGTATGGACCTCAAACATCCGGGGCCTTCGCTCAAACCTGACTGATCTCTCCATACAGGTTGCTTCTGACAATCCAGACTTGATCTGCTTAACAGAGACTTTCCTCCTTCAAGATGTCTCTGATTCCTTAATATCTCTTCCTGGTTACTCCCTCCTCCAGTATGATAGACCTGAGCCTCGGCCTGGTGGTGGGGTGGCTATCTTTATCAAAAACTCTCTTCCTCACTCTCCTTGCACTGCCCTCTCTCCTCCTCACCCCCAGGAGTACCTCTGGCTACGGCTTCCTCTCCGCTCCCACCTTTTGTTCATATGTGTTCTGTACCGTCCCCCAAACAGTGATGACTCCATCTACATTTCACTGTCTGACAACATGGACCAACTTCTATCCACTCATCCCAACTCTCTCTTCCTCATATGTGGTGACTTCAATTGTCATCATGCCACCTGGTTGGGTGTAGGTTCCTCTCTCACCAGTCATGGCACCTCAGCAAAGGACTTCTGTGACTCACTGGGATTGACACAATCTGTCAATTTCCCGACCCGGATCTCAGCCAATGGAGTATCTTCTCTTCTAGACTTGGTTATGACTAACTTCCCTGCTAATGTCTGCTGCTCTTCTTCTGCTCCAATCGGTTCTTCTGATCATGTGCTTGTCAAAGTGGACATCTCTCTGGCCATTCTCAGAGAGCCTCCTCAGCGTCAACGAGTCTGGCATTTCACTCAGGCCGACTGGGACGGTCTTCAAGCAGCCATCAATCGTCTGGATTGGTCTCCCATCTCCACTGCCTCTGACATCAATTCTTCCTGGGAATTCTTCCAAAGCAAACTGATCTCTCTCATGCACAGATTTATCCCATCTCGCCTTCAGTTGTCTTACCCTTCCTCCCGTCCATGGTACACTGAATCTTGTGGTGAGGCAGTTGCCCTGAAACAACTTGCCTTTGCCTCTTGGAAGGCTAATCCAACTGAAGGAAATCTCAGTTCCTTCCACCAAGCTCGGAACAAGTGTGTGTCTACCCTCAGGAGTGCCAGGAAGCACTATCTCTCCTCACTCAAGAATGAACTCTCAAACCTGTCTCCTTCCTCCAAATCCTGGTGGCGTCTGGTCAAATCCGTTTCTGGTGTTTGTTCCCCCTCCATCCCCTCCCTTACCTCAAATGGCCACACAGTTGACATCGCACGTGACAAAGCCGAATGCCTCAACTCTGTGTTTGCCTCAAAATCCTTAGTCCCAAACCCATCTCTCTCTGTTCCCACCTTTCCCAGTCGAACCAAACTGCTCCTGGACTCTGTGACCTTCTCTCCTGACAAGGTCGAGGAGTTTTTGTCAAACCTCGACTCTGATTCTGCAACTGGACCAGATGGCATCAGCCCACGGGTCCTAAAATCCTGCTCTGCCGCTCTATCTCACCCTCTCTCTGTTCTTTTCACCCTATCCTTTGCTCAAGGTCATCTGCCAGCATCCTGGAAATCAGCAAACATTACCGCTTTACACAAAAAAGGTGCAAAAACAGATCCTTGCAACTACAGACCAATCAGCCTGCTCCCAATTATCAGCAAAGTCATGGAATCCATCATTGCTTCGGATATGAAATCTTTCCTCTTCTCCAATGGCTTGATCTCTGATCATCAATTTGGTTTCAGACCAGGTCACTCTACTCTGGACATGCTGCTTCTGCTATCTCAACAATGGATGGAGGTCCTCAATGCCAAACAGGAAATCAGAGCTGTCTCCCTTGACATATCACGTGCCTTCGATACGGTCTGGCACCCAGCTCTGCTCACCAAACTCTCCTCCTATGGTATCCATGGAAATCTCCATGCATGGCTTGTGGACTTCCTCTCTGGTCGTAGTCAACGTGTGGCCCTGAATGGATTTCTCTCATCTCCCCTTCCCGTTCAGGCTGGAGTTCCCCAAGGCAGTGTGCTGGGCCCTGTGCTTTTTCTGGTCTTTATCAATGATCTCTCCGACTCTCTGGAAAATCCTCTGTATCTCTTTGCTGATGACTCCACTCTCTGCCGCTCCATTCCTCTTCCCTCAGATCGGCAGTCTGCAGCCTCCTCACTCTCTGAAGACCTGGACAAAATCACAGACTGGTCAAACATGTGGAACATGTCTTTCAATCCTGACAAATCTCACACTCTTACTATGTCTCTCCGAAAAGATCGACTGGACAACCCTCCCATCTACTTTCCCAACAATCCTCTCCAAGAAGTTCTGTCGCTCAAGCTTTTGGGTCTCACCATCTGCCATGATCTTTCTTGGGAAAACCACATTTCCAAGCTGGCCTCCAAAGCCAGTCGCCGACTGGGCATCCTCCGTCGTGCGAAGTCCTTCCGAGGCACACCTGAGCTCCTCACCACATACAAGGCTTTCATCCGCAGCTCAATGGAATACTGTTCTCCCCTATGGGCTGGTGCTCCTGCCTCACACCTGGCTCGGCTTCACGCTGTTGAATCCAAAGCTTTCAGAATCATTGGAATCTCCCGCGATGAAGCTATCTCTGAGGGCCTTTCACTCACTCACCGCAGGCAGGTAGGTGGTCTTTCTGTCTTCTACCGACTCCTCTCCGGCCTTGCTCCCCCAGCTCTCTCTGTGCTCTGTCCCCCAAATATTCCTACAGGTCGCACAAGATCTGCCAGCCACCCTCTGATGGTTAAACTGCCGAAATCTCGCCTCTCTGCTCACCTTCACTCTTTCATTCCTCTTTTCTCCCGCCTCTGGAACAAACTCCCACACTCACTTCAATCACACTCCTCCCTCCAGGTCTTCAAAACAGCTGTTCACCACCATCTCTTATCTTCCCCCATCCAAAACCTTGATCTTTTCTACCCCCACTAATTCACCCCAGATCCACCTTGTTTGAAATTCCAACTTCTTTCCTGGAAGTCTTGGCAGTGTCCATATGTTTTATACCTCTCCCACCCCCCCCCCTTCCCATGCCTCCCCCCCAAAGCCCTCTCCCTCCCACAGTTCTCTTGATGTCTCCATGTCTCTCGGTCCCTGCTCTCAAATGTTGTGTTTGTGTCCTTCCCCCTCTCTCCCCATCTTGTCTACCGCTCCCGATGTTATTTGTTTTGTGTGTCTGTTTGTCTTTCTGTGTGATTAATGTTCGCTCTTTCACGAGCCTCGATCTTGTATACAAAAAAAAAAAAAAAAAAAAAAGCATGGTGGTGGAAATATTATCGTTTGGGGCAGCTTTGCTGCATCAGGGCCTGGGCAGCTCACCATCATAGAATCCACTGTGAATTCTTCATTGTACCAGAGGGTGCTTGAGGATAATGTGAGGCCATCTGTCGGAAAGTTGAAGCTCAACCGAAGGTGGACCTTGCAACATGACAATGACCCTAAACATACCAGTAAATCCACCAAGGAATGGCTGAAAAGAAAGAAATGGTGGGTTCTGGAATGGCGAAGTCAAAGCCCGGATCTAAATCCCATCGAGATGTTGTAGGGGGATTTGAAACGAGCTGTGCATGCAAGAAACCCCTCAAACATCGCACACCTGAAATAATTCTGCATGGAGCAGTGGGTAAAAGTTTCTCCCAGTCGATGTCAGAGACTGGTAGACAGTTATAAGAAACGCCTACTTGAGGTTGTTTCTGCTAAAGGGGGCAATACCACCTATTAGAGCCAAGGGTGTACTTACTTTTTCCACATGCGAAATTTGCATTTATGTTTATTTAAATTATACAATGGACTACAAAATGTAAATGTTTCATGATATTTGTTATATTATATCACCTTTATCTATCAATATTGTTGAAATGAAGATCAAATAGCTATATGTTGAAATATGTTGAAAAAGTCAAAACTTTACATGGGGTGTACTTACTTTTTCACGTGACTGTGTATTTATTTATATATATATATATATATATATATATATATATATATATATATATATTGTTGCGAATATGGAATTTGGCCTCCATATCCGCTTGTAAATATTCCCCTATTTCCCCAATACTCCCCAACTTTCCCCAATCCCCCATTCCCTAGTCCCATTGTCTGTAAACAACAATCAGTAGAGCCGACCTTCCCCTTATTCCCCCATTAAATGTCGTGCCCAGGTCCACCGCACCACACGTAGACAACTTTCGGACATCTTGCTAGTTATTCTTAGTCTATGTCAGTTAAGGCCTCGTTTCCATTAATTATGACTCTTCGTTGCACCAGAATGTGATTATATGGCATCAGTAGTGAGTTCAGGACCTTTCCCATACCTCCTTCCATCTTCCATACCTCCTTCCATCTTCTTCCCCAACAATTACAACAACAACAGAGGAGATGGCGGCGGCGCGGGGGAGGATGCGTCCTCACACCGGCTCGGCGCTCCACGGGGTTACCAGAGGGGCTGGCTGTCAGCTCCTCGTCAAGGGCGGAGCCTGGTAACCCCCCCCCCGCACCCAATCAGAAGGGCGGACCGATTCCATCTGGGGCGGAGCTAACGAGCCGAGGGCGTGTCACTCCCCGCCGGATATACGCGGCCCCGCGCCGGATGTGACGTGAGATGCGCCCCCAGCTGGAGAAAGAAGTACCTGCGCGCGCTGAGTCAGAGGCGCCCCGCCTGAGAAAGAACGTTGCCTGCGATCGCTGAGAGGAAGCGAACCCGCCTGGGAAAGAACGTTACCTCCGAGCGCTGTGACCTCCCCGCATCTTTGGACCGGACCGAACCGTGTGGATTCTGCTTTGAGCCAAGAGTGCACCTTGAGCCATCGATACCCGCTTTCCTAGCCATCAAACCCCGTGTGAGTCAGCCGTTGTCCCGTTTATCTGTCGTCTGTCCGGGGTCAATATAAGAGTGTGTCTAAGTGCCTGTCTTCCTGTGATATACCTCTAGCCCCTGTAATCTAACCTTTCCGTACGAATATAATTGAGAATCGAAACATTGGTGTCTGTCATTATAATCCAGCCGGGTGTCTTCTTTTCCTTTATTGATCCAGCGTAGCGCGGCTCCGTCAACGTCGAGTATAATCGGGTAATTTGTGCGGACACGACGGCCATTCCGCTCGGCCCACCTTAACATCAAAGTCGTGTCTGTAACAATTGGTGTCGAGGAGTGAGATTCGGACCCGGGACTAAATTAGTTAGGCCCAAATTTTGGGAGGGAAAATCGAGCCGGAGCGCGTACGGCGCTCGACAAAATCGATCCGGAGCGCGGTCCCGCGGTTACTGCGCTCGCCGAAATTATAACGAAAAAAAAAAAATTTGGATTTGTTTTACGAAACTCGAATTTTGCAAGTCGCGCTATGGCGGATCAAGACGGCTGGGGTCCGGTAGGGGAGAGTGAAGCAGGGTCGGTCCAGGACCAAATTGAGGGACGCGAGGAGAGCGAAGCAGTGAGGGTAGCAGGTTCGCAAAATAGCGCCGTCACGCACGAAGTAGCGGGCGCGCAAAATGGCGCCTCGCAGATGGCCACGGCGTCCACGCCCGCGACCGTGGCAGCGCCCCCGATGGATTGGGGCCTTTTTTTCATACAAATGAAGGCCCTTATGGCCCAGAATAGCGAGAAAATGAGGGAGGAAATGAGGGCTGATAATGAGCGATTGGGTGAGCGATTGGAGGGCCAAATGGGGGTAATGAGGGACGAAGCGAGGGGTACCAGTGAGGGATTAGACAATAATTTTAAGGGATTAGACATGAAATTTGGGAAATTAGACGATAGATTAGGGGAAATACAGGAGGGGTTAACGGGGGTAGAAAACAGAATGGCCGCTCAAGAGAATCAAATGGAAGGGATGCAAAAAGGGTTAGAGGGGTTAGAAAACACCATGGAAGGCAAATTGAGGGACATGAGGGACCAAGCGGAAAGGGAAGTTAACCAAATGGGGCAGCAGATAGAGGGGGTCAGAATGGGGGTAGAAACCAAACTGGATGCTCACAGGGAGGAAATGGAGCAGATGAGGGTGGCATCTGGGCAGGAGATGCAAGTGATGGGAGAGGAGATCAGGAGAGGAGTGAGTGAGGAGGTCGGAGGAGTGCGCGAGGAGGTGAGGCACTGTAAGGAGCGCATGGAGAAAGAGGTGAGAAAGGGGACTGTAAAATTGCAAGGTGGTATAGAGGAGTTGACGCTGGGAGTAGAACAACTGACAGTGGGACAAAAGGAGTTGGGGGACCAGGTAAAGAAGAACACAGCGGTAATAGAGGGTTTAAAATCGACACAGAAGGAGATGAAAAAGGACGTAGGGGTAATTAAAAAAGAGTGTCAGACGGTACATGAGGACCTGACGAGGAAAATGGACAAGGTGGTAGAGGTAATGGAGGTTAAAGAGCGGGAGGTGCGGGAGCACATAGAAAAAAATAAAGTGGAGTTAGAGGAAGAACTTAAAGGGGCGCACGAAGAGATGAAGGAGATGAAGCAAAAATTAGAAGAAGTGGAAGAAGGGGTGAGCAAAATTAAGAAGCGACGGAGAGAGGATAAGAAAGAGATAAAGGAGGAAGTAAAAGAATTGGTCCAAAGTCTGTGTTCGGATCGTGATGATGTGCTCATTAACCGGATGAGGGATTCGCAGGTGATGGAGGAGAAGCGAAGAGAAAGAGGACCAGGTGTAAGTGGTGACCAATATGGTCGTGCGTATGATGCGCCAGATGATTTAATAAGCTTGGGGGTCGAGATAGACCCGGAAGTTCGTGAGAGGCCACGAGTGAGGTGTATGGCTGGTCCGGAGGGTATGGAACGAGAGGTGCGAGGTGTGGGTGAGCAAGGTTGTGGGAGTATGGAATGGGTAGCGGGTTGCGGAGGTGTGACCCATGCATCGACACCAACAGGGGTAGTTGTTGGAGGGACCGGGGAGGCACGAGAGCCCCTTGGGGGTAATGTACTGTGGGGACCCGGCCGGTTCGGCCCCGCGCTGACCCCGCAAGGGGCGACGCACGGGGTCCGGCCGGCGGGCAACGACTCGCATACGAGGTGGTCCCACAAGGTCCCACTCGCGCCGTATGACGGCAAGAGTGATCTACGCGCGTACCTGGCGCAGTTCGACTGTGTGTGTAAGGGTAACGGTTGGGGTGAGGACGAAGGTGGAGTACACCTGGTGGCCGCATTGCGCGGCGCGGCGGCGGAGGTGCTGACGGCATTACCAGCGGGTGCTCTCACCCTGCCAGCCCTCTGCGACGCCCTAATTAATCGATTTGGAATAGAACAGCAGAGCGAGCTTGTTAAAGCTCAGCTCGCGCTGCGAAAGCGCAAGCCCCAGGAAGCCATCGGGGAACTTGCCCACGACATTCGCCGCGCAGTGGGGATCGCACATGCTAGCATGGCAGCGGATTCCCGGGAAAGCCTGGCGCTGGACCATTTTATCCAGGCCCTCCCGGATATTGAGCTCCGGCAACAGCTCGCCATGTGGCGCCCGCAGACTCTGAGCCAGGCGGCTGACGCTGCGGCCCGTTGGGAAGCAGCGAGGCCCCTGGCCCGGGGGGGCGAGCGTCTCGCAATGGCGGTCCGCCAGATGGGACCCCCGATGGAGGGCGGACCCCTTAGGGGGCCCGCCCCCGACGTGGGTCCTGACCTGGCGGGCATGGTCCGGAGGCTGGTGGACCAGCGCCTGGCAGGACCTGGACCATGGCAGGTGGCCCCGGAGGTGGCCCGCGGTGGACCACGAGCGGGTAATCCAATTCGGACCTACAGGGGGGGGAATTTGGAATTCCGGAGGCAAGCACCTTACCAGGTGAGGTGCTATACCTGCAACCGCCTGGGTCACCTGGCGCGGCACTGTCGAAACGCGCGCCGGGATGATCCCCGGCAGTTGAGGTCCTCAACTCCGCCCAGGGGGGAGCGGGTTAGCCGACCCCAGACACCCCCCCGCCAGACCCCGGGAAACTAGAAGGTGTCGGGCACGTAGGGCGGTGTTCGGCAGCAGAGGATGGAGGAGAGCCCTCATTGACGCGACAGGTCATTTATTGTGGCCAAATTGGAACCGGTAGCCTGACAATTAGATGCAAAATTGCCGGCGTGGGGGTAGACGCCGTAGTGGACACAGGAGCTAGCGCCACGATCATCAGCCCTGTGGTCCTTGATTCGAGCGCAGGTGGCTGGGATAAGATCCAGCGCCTGCAAAATTATAGTTTGCAGCTTGCTACCGGGGTAACGGCCCCGATCATAGGGCGTGGTTCTGTGACCCTCAAGTTAGGGTCGGTAAGGAGGGAGATAGATGTTTGGGTGGCGGAGGTGTGCGACCCATGTTTAATAGGGTTGGACCTGTTGACTGCCAGCGGTTGTAAAATCGACTTGTGCCGGGGGATCCTGCAGGTGGGAGTAGAAGAGCTGCCGTTAGGGGGAGTGAGCACGGCCGAGAGAGCGGAGCTGGAGGCTTCCGAGGCCGTGACCATCCCCCCAAGGGCCGAGGCGATAGTGCCGGCCCGATGGGCAGCTCGCCCAACATGGCAGGAGTCCTGCGGCCTGGTCGAACCGGTGGCAGCGCAGTCCATACCGGGTTTAATCGTGGGCCGCACCCTTGTAAAAACGGACGGACCGGTAGTGGCCGTCCGAGTAATAAATATGAGTACAGAACCACGCACTATAGTAAGGGGCACGAGGGTAGCTGGCTGCACCCCCGTTGAGGAAGTCGCGACAGTGAGGGGCGAGAACGTCCAGCCGAGCCGACCCCGGGGGGAGCCTTCAATAACAAGTAGGAATTGGCCCGATCCCATTTGCGAGATGGTAAATCGTAGCAGCATAGAGTTGGGAGGTACCCAGAGGGAGGCCTTCCACAAACTGGTTGGGTCCCATTTGGACCTCTTCTCCCTGTCCACCGAGGATATTGGACGTACGGGCCTGGTGAAACATCAGATCCACACCGGTGAGGCCCGGCCTATTCGTCAGGCCGCCCGACGGCTCCCTTGGAGCAAGAGGGCGGAAGCTGACGAGCAGGTTGAAAAAATGCTCGACGCAGGTGTGATCGAGCCCTCGGGAAGTCCTTGGATGTCACCTGTTGTGCTGGTCAAAAAGAAGGATGGGACCACGCGGTTCTGCGTGGACTATCGCCAGCTAAACAACGTGACACTCAAGGACTCATATCCCCTGCCAAGGATTGATGACACCCTCGATGCCGTTGCGGGCTCAAATTGGTTCACAACTTTGGACCTCAAGAGTGGGTATTGGCAGGTGGAGATGGATAGGACAGGGAAGGAGAAAACGGCATTTTCCACAGGTAAGGGACTGTATCAGTTTACTGTGATGCCGTTTGGTTTGTGTAACGCCCCCGCCACCTTTGAAAGATTGATGGAGCATGTACTAGGCGGCATGCCATGGCAGTCATGCCTGGTGTACCTGGATGACGTCCTGGTACATGCCCAAACGTTCCCCCAGGCAGTAGCTAATTTGGACCAGGTGTTCGGGTGCCTCAGACAGGCAGGGTTGAAGCTGAACCCGAGTAAGTGCACTTTGTTTGCAAGAGAGGTGGCCTATCTAGGTCACGTGATTGGCCGCGAGGGGGTAAAAACAGACCCAGACAAAATTAAAGCGGTAGAGGAGTGGCCCGCACCACGTACCATCAAAGAGGTGCGGGGATTTTTGGGACTCTGCTCCTACTACCGGCGCTTTGTGGCGAAATTTGCGGAGTTGGCCCGTCCCCTCCACCGGCTTACGGAGAAGGGGACGCGATTTAATTGGACACGGGAGTGCCACGAGGCCTTCCAAAAATTGAAGGGGTGTCTAACATCCGCACCCCTTCTAGCTTACCCCACTAGTGACGGGACATTTACCCTGGACACGGATGCGAGCCAGGAAGGATTGGGCGCAGTTTTGTCTCAGACACAGGAGGGCGTGGAGAGAGTGATTGGTTATTATAGTCGGGCCTTAAGTAGGCCCGAGAGAAATTATTGCGTCACTCGCAAAGAGTTATTGGCTATGCTGGCTGCCATGAACCATTTCCACCCGTACTTGTACGGGCGGAAATTTTTGGTTAGAACTGACCATTCCTCCTTGCAATGGCTCCTTCGGTTCAAGGAACCGGAGGGCCAAATTGCAAGGTGGTTGGAAAAGTTGCAGCAGTACGATTTTGATGTGGCCCATAGGGCCGGGAAGGCCCATGGTAATGCGGACGCACTCTCTCGGCGTCCTTGTCTGGGGGAAAACTGCAAATTTTGTGCGAGACACGAGGAGAGGGAACAATTGGGCGATTCGGACCCGACCCTCGTTGTCCGGGCAACCCGGGTGAGAGGGCCAATTTTGCCACTAACTGCAGATGAGGAATTCGGAACTTTGGCATGGAGCACGGCCCAGCAGGAGGATCCTGTCCTGGGGCCAGTGTTCAATTGGGTCAAATTGGGGCAAAGACCAAAGGGGGAAGAGGTCACCCCCCTCGGGGCACAAACAAAGGCATATTGGGCTCAGTGGCAGACCCTGGAATTGAAAGGCAACATCTTGTATCGCAAGTGGGTGGAGGTTCCCTCTGATAGAACTTCCTGGCTGGTGATAGTCCCTGACAAATTCAAGAACGTCATATTGCAACAGGTGCATGGTACCCGCTCCGGCGGCCATTTGGGCAGGACAAAGACAATATCTCGGGTCCGCCGGAGGTTCTATTGGGTGAATATGGGGCGCGACATACAGGACTGGTGTCGGAGATGCGACGCCTGTACTGCCAAAAAGGGACCAGCACGGAGGATGAGGGCCCCCCTTCAATTACACCAGGTGGGGGCCCCCCTAGAGCGGGTGGCCATGGATATCCTAGGCCCACTACCCCGCACCCGCCTAGGTAATAAGTACATCCTCGTTGTGATGGACTACTTCACCAAGTGGCCGGAGGCCTACGCCCTCCCCAACCAAGAAGCAGGGGTGGTAGCGCAGGCCTTCGTGGAAGGATTTGTGTGCCGGCATGGGATTCCACAGGAGTTGCACACCGACCAGGGACGAAATTTTGAGAGCAAATTGCTAAAAGATGTGTGCAGTCTCCTGTCAATTCGAAAAACCAGGACAACGCCTTTAAGACCTCAATCTGACGGGATGGTGGAAAGATTCAACCGAACTCTAATCCAACAACTGGCACTGTTCACCACCACCCGTCAGGATGACTGGGACGAACATCTCCCTTATTTGCTCATGGCCTACCGAACCAGCCAGCACGGGGCCACCGCATGCAGTCCAGCGTTGCTTATGTATGGGCGGGAGTTACGGGCTCCCGCCGACTTGCTATGCGGTCCCGTGCCAGACACAGTGGTTAACCCGCCGAGGGAGGGGTACGCACGTCACCTAGAGGAAGGCATGGAGCTAGTCCATGCCTTCGCCCGCCGCCAACTCCATCTGGCGGGGGAAAAGATGAAGCGCAGGTACGACGACCGGAGCCAGGGGAGTCAATACGCTCCGGGGATGAAGATTTGGTTCTTTAATCCCCGGAGGCGGAAGGGAAGGTGCCCAAAACTCACCTCCCCCTGGCAAGGCCCAGGAGTCGTCCTGTCGCAAATCTGTGACGTGGTCTTTAAGATCAAAATGGGGCCACGAGCCCTCCCTCGGATCGTCCACGCCGACCGGATAAGACCTTACACCGGCGAGCAGGCGCCCCCGTGGATTGCCTCGGCTTTAGATGCCGAGGCGGGACCCAGTACCTCTGAATAAGGGGGGCTTATTAGTGCCAGAGGACTGGGGGATTGAGGAGCGATAGGCCCGGTGGGAGAGGGTGGCATCCCTGCCACCTTTCCCATGAGGGGGGCAAAGGAGCAATAGTTTATGGGGTGTATGGCAGTGAAAACTAGCCCGGGTGGGTTAGGTTATATTGATAGGGCCCTAGAAGATGACATTAGGTGACGTTAAGATTAGTTAGTGACTGATACCTGTAGTGGGGACGCAGGTAGATTAGTATGGATGATAATGACGAGGGAGCGCAATAGTTTAAAGGGACGACTGGGAAGCGCAAGTTTCAGAAGGGAGTAGTTAGATGAGTTGATGCCGTGTGTGTGTGAGGATGGAACAGGTGTGATTGCACAGGTGTGCAACTGGACAGGTGTGTGGAGCAGTGTGTGAGTAGTGAGTGTGTGGATCAGCGCGAATGCGCTTGGGGAGAGAAGGGTGCAGGTGGCACCAGGTGTGAGAGCACAGGTGTGCAAATACAGGTGTGTGGAGAGAGTTGGAGTAAGTGGTACGGAGTGGTGTGCATGGTGCGAAGGTGTGAATGGGGGAAGAGTGGACCCCCTTTCACGAGTACCCGGGGCGGGTAGTGTAAGTGTTAGGTAGAGGGTACAGGTAAATTGTGGTTGGATATTGGCACTTGTGGTGCGGTTGCAGAATGGTGTTGTGAATGGGTGCATTAGTGTTGTGGAAATGGCTGGGCGTGTAGCCTGTTAGTGCGTGTAGTTGGTTGGGCACTCCACCACTGTGAGGATGTCGGCCAGGTGAGGCCGCAGGTGGGCTCTGGGAGCCGGTAGAGTTGTGGATGGGGCCCGAGGATCCGGAGGACGGACCCGGGTAG
Organism: Myxine glutinosa; assembly: GCF_964187855.1. Lineage (NCBI taxonomy): Eukaryota > Metazoa > Chordata > Myxini > Myxiniformes > Myxinidae > Myxine > Myxine glutinosa. Next base: position 43,773,027 of record NC_136270.1, read on the forward strand.
CCCAGTGCCAGAGAGGGCACCGAGTGGGGAGAGTGCCAGAGGGCCTTCCCCAGGTAGTTAGGTTAGGGCAAGGAGCAGGTAAGCTCGGAGGCAACTGCAGTGGTGGAGGTGTGCAGGTGGGTAGACCCACTGGGAGAGGTACACGCCGCAGCCCAGAAATTGTGCGAGGGCACCGGGAGATGAATCGGGGGAGTGAGACCCCAAATTGAAGCGCACCACAGTTTGGCCAATGGGAATTGGTTTTTAGAACCCATAGTGTAAGAGGGCCAATGGTTTGGCCGGAGAAAGACCCCGGGTAGTGTAAAGTTGTTAAAGTCATTTAGGAAATAGTTAGGATTGATGAACCTGTCGCACCATACGCAGCCACTTACCTGAGGTGATGATGATGACTCCACACCTGTGTTTTCTTTGTTTGTTGCAGGAAATGAGATTGCTGTGGATTTGTGAGACGCATCACGACGTGGATGAGACATTGGGGTGATTCCATCTCTCCCTCCCTAGGAGGGACTGATGATGAATTGGTAATGGCAAATTTTGATGTGCAGTTGGAGATGGCAAATTTTGATGAGAGTTGAAAATGGCAAATTTGATTGGTTAGGAGGGAGAGAAGACGAATTTGGTTTATGGGAGGAACGGGGAAGACAGTAGGGATGTTTGTTGATTTGTAAAGTAGATGTTTATGGGTAGTGTTGTGTTTTGTGGATACAGTAAGGGGTAAGGGAGGGGCCATGTAGGTTACCTGGTGGGGGGGGGGGCGTACGATAGGAACGTACCTGTCTCACCTGGTTCCCATGTGCCCCCAGTGTGCATCACCTTACATTGCGTGCACTTTTGCGCCCTTACCACCTTACTCACTTGTCTGCTTCTTTTGTCTCCCACCTCCGAGGATCTGGCTTTGGGGTATAGAGAGAGAGGAGAGAGAGGTGCTGGCTGCGCAGTTGTGGGCCTGCACTTTCGCTGTTTGCTGCCGGGATCGATACACCATATGGACCGCAATGTTTGTGGCCACCCACAATGGACCGCAGTTCGTTTGCGGCCAAGCACCACCCGGGGATGGACCTATGGGTCAACGTGGCACCTATGCCATACAGGTGAACCACTTTTAGTTAACACCAAGTGCACCACAAGAAGAGCAAGAGACACCTGCAGGGTTAGGGGTTGTCGAATTTATTTTTATTCCAATGAACAATGGTGACTGCACCGATTGGTGGTGGGGTGGTGCTTTTGATGCTCGGGAAGGGTGCTCTGCACGTTATTAAAGGCCGTCGGCCACAGAGCACTCGTGGGTTGGTGTATCGATGTTGGCAAGCGCGCTCTCTCTATGCATAACATCTGCATGTGTTCCTCCAAAAACAGGTCCTGGATCGTAGTGTAAATAGCAGCGTAGTCTTGTAAATAATGCTCCCTACCGGCTGTATGTTTAGTTTGAGGATTCTTTCCGGATTCGGTTATCCTGTGGGTGTGTTTCTGTGAGGAGAAGGGTGCAACGTCGCAGGGGGACATATTTACTCATTTGTGAATATCTGTAAAACTGTCGCACTCAGGGTAGAGTTAATAGTAGAGGGAACTACATTGCGTGCCACACTAAAGTAGGTAAAAATTTATCGGGTCGGGACGCCCCGAGGGTAGAGAAGGGTGCAATGTTGCGAATATGGAATTTGGCCTCCATATCCGCTTGTAAATATTCCCCTATTTCCCCAATACTCCCCAACTTTCCCCAATCCCCCATTCCCTAGTCCCATTGTCTGTAAACAACAATCAGTAGAGCCGACCTTCCCCTTATTCCCCCATTAAATGTCGTGCCCAGGTCCACCGCACCACACGTAGACAACTTTCGGACATCTTGCTAGTTATTCTTAGTCTATGTCAGTTAAGGCCTCGTTTCCATTAATTATGACTCTTCGTTGCACCAGAATGTGATTATATGGCATCAGTAGTGAGTTTAGGACCTTTCCCATACCTCCTTCCATCTTCCATACCTCCTTCCATCTTCTTCCCCAACAATTACAACAACAACAGAGGAGATGGCGGCGGCGCGGGGGAGGATGCGTCCTCACACCGGCTCGGCGCTCCACGGGGTTACCAGAGGGGCTGGCTGTCAGCTCCTCGTCAAGGGCGGAGCCTGGTAACCCCCCCCCCCCCCGCACCCAATCAGAAGGGCGGACCGATTCCATCTGGGGCGGAGCTAACGAGCCGAGGGCGTGTCACTCCCCGCCGGATATACGCGGCCCCGCGCCGGATGTGACGTGAGATGCGCCCCCAGCTGGAGAAAGAAGTACCTGCGCGCGCTGAGTCAGAGGCGCCCCGCCTGAGAAAGAACGTTGCCTGCGATCGCTGAGAGGAAGCGAACCCGCCTGGGAAAGAACGTTACCTCCGAGCGCTGTGACCTCCCCGCATCTTTGGACCGGACCGAACCGTGTGGATTCTGCTTTGAGCCAAGAGTGCACCTTGAGCCATCGATACCCGCTTTCCTAGCCATCAAACCCCGTGTGAGTCAGCCGTTGTCCCGTTTATCTGTCGTCTGTCCGGGGTCAATATAAGAGTGTGTCTAAGTGCCTGTCTTCCTGTGATATACCTCTAGCCCCTGTAATCTAACCTTTCCGTACGAATATAATTGAGAATCGAAACATTGGTGTCTGTCATTATAATCCAGCCGGGTGTCTTCTTTTCCTTTATTGATCCAGCGTAGCGCGGCTCCGTCAACGTCGAGTATAATCGGGTAATTTGTGCGGACACGACGGCCATTCCGCTCGGCCCACCTTAACATCAAAGTCGTGTCTGTAACAATATATACATATATATACATATATATATACACACATATATACATATATATATACACACATATATATATATATATATATATATATATATATATATATATATATATATATATATAAAAGTCACTATGCGACCTTCATATCATCAGTGGAGAACCGCCAGCAAGGTGTCCCATACAGCTGCTGCTGCACCTTGCTGGGAGCGATAAGCACCGCCTGCCACGAGGTGACGTTATCTCTGGTATCCACTCATCATATGGAGTCGACCTGGTTGCGGTTGGGAGTTACTAATAATGGTATCTGTAATCTGGTTCTCCAACCTAATGAGCGGACAACTTGACGTCATCGCCATGCACGTCCGCCTTGCCTGCAAAGTTCCAGAGGAACCATCTCGCAGTGCGTCATTACGGTGTGGATACCAGAGATAACGTCACCGCGTGGCAGGCGGTGCTTATCGCTCCCAGCAAGGTGCTAATAATGGTATCTGTAATCTGGTTCTCCAACCTAATGAGCGGACAACATGACGTCATCGCCATGCACGTCCGCCTTGCCTGCAAAGTTCCAGAGGAACCATCTAGCAGTGCTCCATATGAGTGGATACCAGAGATAACGTCACCGCGTGGCAGGCGGTGCTTATCGCTCCCAGCAAGGTGCAGCAGCAGCTGTATGGGACACCTTGCTGGTGGTTCTCCACTGATGATATGAAGGTCGCATAGTGACTGATATAAAAACCGAAAGGGTCACAGAGTTACAAGTGTATGGAAAGCCTCACTGCGTTGCCCTGATGAAGCCCCAACAAGGGCGAAACCAGGTCGGTAACTGTGAGTTTTGCATGCACTTGTGACAGTATCTGTATTTATAATCCGTAATGACGCACTGCTAGATGGTTCCTCTGGAACTTTGCAGGCAAGGCGGACGTGCATGGCGATGACGTCATGTTGTCCGCTCATTAGGTTGGAGAACCAGATTACAGATACCATTATATATATATATATATATATATATATATATATATATATATATATATATATATAGATATATATATATATGTATATATATATATATATATATATATATATATATATATATATATATATATATATATATATATATATATATATATATATATATATATATATATATACAGTAATACCCCGGCCTACGTCATTAATTGGTTCTATAAGCCGTGACGTAACTCGGTTTTTGACGTAAACCGGGCGTAATGCCTTTTCGCTCTTTCACGAGCCTCGATCTTGTGTACAAAAAAAAAAAAAAAAAAAAAAAAGCCTTAAAATGAAGACAAACACCGTAAAACTAGAGTAAATAACTCGCAAAAGTATATAACTATCGCTAAACTAGAGTAAATAACTCGCGAAAGTATATAACTATCGCTAAACCTTAAAGAACACTAAAAACACATTTCAGTCATATTTTGTAATGAGTAATGAACACAATTAATAAATGAATTTGTAAAGAATAATAAATAAAATTAATAAGATTATGTTATTCACCTTAAACATGGCGTCTCTTCTGAACACAAACACACATTTTAGCAGTCTTAGCCGGCGGCGCTTTTTCAGTGACGTATGCGAGAATACGTTCCCTATCATGAATGATGGTCGATACCGTCGACCGTGGCAGCCCTAAGGCATAGACCTTATCGCGAATCGGTAAATATCAACAGAGGGCGCTCCACCGCAAAGCATGTTGGGATCAAAAAGGGGGCAAACGTAAACACGAACCCAGAAGAGGAAGCGTCTGTCTACGATCGATGCTGTGTTTACGGAAAGGAAGATGGCCAATGTGAAAGAAATTCAGCGTTTTTTGGCATTAAAATCCAGCGATTTAAAGAAATATTTGAGGGAAAGGGGGGTTCCCATTGGAGAAGAGAAACAACCTGCTTATGCAAGAACAGTTCCTGAATGTTGAAACCTCGATTGGCCATACAAATATCGCCGGGCTGGAACTTGTCTACAATGTTCGTCATCTTTACAATTTTTATTGTCTGACATGTTTCCTCCTGTAGGTTTGGAAATGTATGAAATTGTTCCACTAGGTGTAATACCAACAAGGCACTTGAGAGTAGGTCTTGACATATTGGCTGTACACTTGCGAACAAAACTTGGGAGACGGTGCTTTGTCCTAATCCAAAGCGAAATGCGAGGTCCTCCTCGCGAAGATTAAGCCGAAGCTTCATGAGTGTCATGAGTAGTTGATCCTCTAAAGATTGAGATCGCTTAACTCCGGGTTTTGTAGTATTGTTTATTTGCCAGGTCTTGTCTTCCATTGATAATTTCCCCTTATAATAATGAAGGTTCTGTGCATGAGGGGATACTTCTGCTAATAACCACTTAAACAGGTCATAACTAGGTAAACCTGTATAAAGTTTCACAAGTTCATCACAGTTTGCTTTGTCCGAAACAGTAAGCTTCTTGTTACATACTGCAATGGCGGCTTTCAGTTTTGCGACGGTGTCCTTGGCTTGCAAATACTGGCTCATGAGCTGATCACAGTTCACAGTTAATTTGTCACAGTAAAACAAGTCCTAAAAGTAGTTTAAAGTGGTAAGGATCACGTAGTGTGTCAATCTAAACAAGCAGTCTGTCAAAGTGACAGCGACCGCCGGCAGCACTATTGCCCCTTTCCGATCCCATGACGCATTGCGGTTCCGATTTGCGATAAGGTCTATGCGCTATCACCGACACTTTTTCACCTTTTTCATACCTTTTAATCAGATTTAACTTATCTTCCATCGTAACCACATTACGCTTTGAAACACTAGCACTATCCTTCTTAGGACCCATGGCTAATACAGACACAGTAAAGGAATACTGTACGTCGCCTCTGTTTTGAATGAGGACCAGCAGCTACGCGTACGTACAGTATACTGTATATACTGATATAGTATTTAAAAAATTTAATGTGCTTTTTATTGTATTTTAAATTGTTTTTTTAGCTACTTTTATTATTAATTTACGTACTATTTTATTTATTTTAAATATATTTTTAAGGAAAAATTAATTTTTTTCACGTCCGTAGGAGTGACGTAAAGTCGCACATAATGACGTTCGCTGAACTGAAATTTACTCTAGAAGAGTGGCGTAAAGTCGGATTTGACGTAGGTCGAAATGGCGTAAAACAGGGTATGACTGTGTGTGTATATATATATATATATATATATATATATATATATATATACATACAGTGAAACCTTGACTTACGAGTGCACCAACTTACGAGTTTTCCGAGATACGAGCCGTCGCTCGGGCGGTTTTTTGCTTTGTGATGCGAGCCGAGATCTGAGTTACGAGGTTACGCCACCCGCCACTAGGTGGCCCAACGAGCGTTCAGGTCACGTGGTTATCTTGCCGTGCAAGCATCTCTGCCGTATATCGCTGCTGCTTTGTTTTTGCATTTTGGTTATTTTGGAAAATTTCTTAGTTTTAACCATGGGTCCTAAGCAATTGAGTGCCAAGGGCAGTGCTGAGAAGAAGAAGAGGATGATGTGCTTGGATATAAAACACACAATCGTCGAAAAACATGAGCGAGGTGTGCGTGTTGTCGACTTGGCGAGGCAGTACGATCGTAGTACTTCTACGATATGTACGATTTTGAAGCAGAAGGAGTCGATAAAGGCTATAACGCCAGCCAAGGGCGTTAAGATTATTTCAAAGCTCCGGACCTCTGTCCATGAAGAGATGGAGAAGTTGTTGTTTGTGTGGTTGACGGAGAAGCAGCTCGCAGGAGATACCGTGACCGAGAGCATCATCTGTGAGAAGGCACAAGACATTTACGGGGATTTGGTGCAGCAGACGGCGGGAACATCAACGGACGAGGCATCGGAAGAGTCATTCAAAGCCAGTCGGGGATGGTTTGATAATTTTAAGAAGAGGACCGGCATTCACTCCGTCGTCAGGCATGGTGAGGCAGCAAGCTCGGATGTGAAGGCAGCTGAAGATTTTATTATAACTTTTGCCGAACTGATCGAAGCCAAAGGATACATCCCCCAGCAAATCTTCAACTGTGACGAGACAGGGCTCTTCTGGAAAAAGATGCCGAGGAGGACTATATAACGGCAGAGGAGAAGAGCATGCCAGGCCACAACTTGTTCAGAGTGCCGGCGATAGCTCGCCTTCTCTTTGTGGAAGACACGGTGATTTTTTTTGTTTTTTGTTTTTTGTATACAAGATCGAGGCTCGTGAAACAGCTAACATTAATCACACAAAAAGACAAACCAACACACAAAACACAAAAAACAAGGGGAGCGGCAGACAAGATGGGGAGAGAGGGGGAAGGACACAAACACAACATTTGAGAGCAGGGACATCGGGAGGACTTGGGGGGAGGTGGGAGAGGAATAAAACATATGAACACTGCAAGGATTCTGGGGTGAATTACCGGGGGTAGAAAAGATCAAGGTTTTCGATGGGTCATTGATGAGGTCATTTCGATGAGGTCATTGATGAAGACCAGAAATAGCACAGGGCCCAGAACACTACACAGATCCTTAACATCCAACAACTAATGGGACGCAAACGGGGCGCCCAGTTTAGCGGTACACACATTGATGAATCACCCTGCCTGTGAAACACCGACATGACAGGTTATAGCTGGGTCGGGATTCAAACCCAGGCTGGATAGTTTAGAGTCAAGTGTGCGTACCTCCAGTCCAGGCCATCCTGCCAACTTGTATGCTGCATACAGGTGAAATATAAAGCGCGAGATATTTATATTCCTTCAATATATATATATTTCAAAAAAAATTGGTGTGCTTTTTGGGGGGCTGGAACGGATTAATAGCATTTCAATTCATTTTAATGGGGAAATTTAATTTGAGAAACGAGCAAATTGAGTTACGAGCTCGGTCACAGAACGAATTAGACTCGTAAGTCAAGGTTTCACTGTATATATATATATATACAGTGGTACCTCGGCTTACGAGTTTAATCCGTTCCGTGACGGAGCTCGTAAGCCAAATCGCTCGTAAGTCAAAGCAAATTTTCCCATTCAAATGCATTGAAATGCTATTAATCCGTTCCAGCCTCAAAAAAAAAACACCAATTTTTTTTGTTAGGTGCTTTTAAATAACAAAAATGTACTTTATAAATAACAAATAATGTATAAACAAGCACGACCTCGTATATACTGTACATAATACAAGAGAATGTAAAGAAATAAACTGGTTTTATTAAGCAGAGGAGAAGAGCATGCCAGGTGAGGTGTGCGTGTTGTCGACTTGGCGAGGCAGTACGATCGTACTCCTTCTACGATATGTACGATTTTGAAGCAGAAGGAGTCCATAAAGGCTATAACGCCAGCCAAGGGCGTTACGATTATTTCAAAGCTCCGGACCTCTATCCATGAAGATATGGAGAAGTTGTTGTTTGTGTGGTTGAAGGAGAAGCAGCTCGCAGGAGATACCGTGACCGAGAGCATCATGTGTTTGAAAAGATTGAAACTCGGATATCGAGCACGGACCACGAGGTGTTTTTTCTTTTTTCTTAATCTCGGTTTCAGTGAACTTTTGCTCTGTGCTCACGTGTACTGTACCTGTACCTGTAATGGTACGTCAGAGGATGGCACCTGTTGTCATCATATTAAGTGCAAGATGTTCTGCATCGTAAGTTGGTACACCGTGGTCTTTCGGCGGTGTTTAAGCCGGCCGTCTTGGCTTCTGTCACCATTGGCATTGAGTCTTTCGATGTAGGTAGGTCGTTGTGTGCCGGTGCCTTGGCCGAATTCCTTCATTGCTGCATTGTTAGCTCACCTGGTTTTTTATACCACATCTTTGGTTATCGGACCAGCGAATGACGTCATCTCCAAAGTATGGCTTATTCTCACTTGTCTTGGACGATCTTCTACTTCTAGCCTTCCACCGTGCATTTGGTGTCCACTGTACTTACTGTACAGTGCCTGGTAAAATTGATGTAATGGGTTTTTGACCGTCAACGCCATGAACCGTCATGAACCGTCATGAACCGTCAACGCCATGAACCGCTAACACTCAAAAGCCCATTTATCGCGCCTTATAAAGCAAAACGCAAACCGAAAGCCATGCCTCTCAAGCGAGGCGTGCTTCCGTGGTCACGTGATCCACAGGTGTAGCTCATACCCGCACGCGCGACACGCTTTGGCGGTCACGTGACCAGCCACTCTGGAGGCGGGGATCCCCGCCGATGACGTCACCGGCTGGAGCAAGGAGATTCCTCGCTCATGTATTTCGACGATTGCGTGTTTTATATCCAAGCAGAGATGCTTTCACGGCAAGATAACCACGTGACCGGAACCGGAAGCCACAACCGGAAAATTCAAAAAAATAAATTTTTTGAGCTCGTACATCGGATCTCGGCTCGTATCCCAAAGCAACAAACCGCCCGAGCGACGGCTCGTATCCCGAAAAACTCGTACGTTGGGGCACTCGTAAGCCGAGGTACCACTGTATATATATATATATATATATATATATATATATATATATATATATATATATATATATATATATACAGTGATCCCTCGTTTATCGCGGGGGTTACGTTCCAGAACCCCCCGCGATAGACGAAAATCCGCGAAGTAGCGACCATATTTTTATTTTTATTTTTATATATATTTTAAAGCATTATGAACTCCCCACACTCTTATTAACCTTTCCCATACTCTTATAAACACTTCCTATACTCTTAAACACTTTTTACACTCTTAAACATACGTAATTTTAACAACATATAAAATTCTAATGGGTACTCACCATTGAAGATACTGTAGCTACCCATGGGTTCCCCAAGCAAGACCAGCATCAGAATCTCCTTGCTCCAGCCGGTGACGTCACCGGCGGGGATTCCCGGCGCGAGAGTGGCTGGTCACGTGACCGCTAAAGCGTGCCGCGCTTTGCGGGTATAATCAGCTACACCTGTTGATCACGTGACCACCGAAGCACGCCACGCTTGAGAGGCGTGGCTTTCGGTTTCTGGTTGTGCTTTATAATGCAGCCCGATAAATGGGCTTTTCAGTGTTCCCGAGTTGGTTTTGAGAATAAATATCTTCTCGGACGAGTTTGTGTCTTGCCCGTCATTTCGTCCGTATCAAGCAAGAGCCCCGGCTCTTCAATACTACAACTTGCGTGATGAAGATGATGATGAATTAGCTGTGCAGTACTGATGACGATGAAGGTGATGACGATGATGAATGTACTGGCGTTTTCCATACGCACGACTCTTTGTCTACCCTTCTACTGTACACTATGTACAGTATTTTATTTCTTGTAACATGTTTTAAATACTGTATTTTTCTTATTTCTTTACGTTTTTTAATTTTTTAGGCTAGAAAATGCTTATTTTACCACAAAAATATTTAAAATAATAGTATATAAAAATACATTTATACCGCAAAATCCCGCGATATAGCGAAAAATCGGCGATATAATTTTACATATACTAGCGAGAAAAACCCGCGATGTACCGAAGCCGCGAAAAGTGAACCGCGATATAGCGAGGGATGACTGTATATATATATATATATATATATATATATATATATATATTGTTACGTGTTCCTCCCCGACCTCCTGGTCTCGGTAAACCTCCGAACCACGAGAGGAGCCACGGCAGAAAAATATGTTATTCTGTCAGTAATCAACAGTGAAACCACACCAATGATTATAAATGAATAAAAGTTGTATTAAAAATCACACACAAGAATAACGGTACAACCAATAGCAATCAAAAGTGCACTCAATACATCTTAAGATGGTACCATCAGCTAAAGTAAGATAACTCACTGCGCTCCCAGTGAATGAAAAAGAACACTCCTCAATGTCTCTATAACTCAAAGTTGATCCCCTCCTGCGAGTCGTGATGAGGCGAAGAGGCGATGAGGCGTAGGTAAAGCGTGGACCGTCACGTGGTCCAAACAAAAAGCAAACTGGCGTCGGAAAGGGAAATCCCAAAGGCGCGATCCAGACGTGCACGTTCACCGTTCAATCAGCGAACCGCCATGTAATCTTCAAATGCCGCTTTTGCGCACACACATCCCCGGCAGACGACAGGATGGTGAGAAAAGCTGACGCGTAGCAAAACCTTTTTCGGTGAACGAAGCGCGAGGTTCAAAATGGCCGACGGCTCTTACTTGAGTCGAAGCGACGTGGCGAGGATTCTTCGGAACCTCAACGCCTATACCTGACTACGCAGGTTTCTCAATCCTCCAGCGATAACACCTATCGCAGGAAATTCCTTTCAAGGAAACTCAAAGTTCACTCGCGACTTTCGTTCGATCACACTCGCTACAGAGCTTCAAGACACGCATCTTGTCCGACTTTTCTCGCCACGCCTTCCTCTCCTTGTTCTTCTTCTTCCTCCTCCTCGTCGTCGTCCGGTTTAATTTAAAACATTAATTATTTTTACCTTTTGAAAACAGTTCATAAACAATAAACCTTTGGAAGACAATAATAGTACATAGAATCAAAAATATTTCAAGTGGAGGAAAACCCCAACAACGGAAGTGACGAATCCGTAACACTTCCCCCCCCTCAAGAAAGAAAGTTTGAACACAGCGAAAACTTTCTTTGCAGGCAAACTCTTTATGCAAACAAAAGTAAACTCACAACCCAAAACATCAATTCCCGTGGGCAACAATACTCAATATTCCCCAAAAATAAAGCAACAAAACTTCGAACAACCTACTGAGATTTCCAAAGTTAATTCACTCTGGACAAAGCATCAACAACGACATTGTCCCTGCCCTTTACATGTTCAATTTCCCAGTTGGACTCCTGCAAAGCCAAACTCCATCTCAGCACCCTCTGATTTTTTTACTTTTAGTTTCTTTTGAATGAAGGTTATGGGGTGGTGATCAAAAATCCAAAGTCAAGCAAATCTACAGCACTTTTTCCAGGAGACCGAGCTGAGAGCCAGGTTCCATGGTGATTGGGTGGTGAGGCCTGGAAGTATTCACCACATGGACGCCTTTAGGAATGTGGAGTTCACGGTTAATCTGTGTAGGAAAGTTCACTACATGGACGCCTTTAGGAACATGGCGTTCACGGTTAATCCATGTAGGAATCTTGGCTCGGCTGCTCCGCAGCATTCAGTGCTTCAACTCCTCCGAACTTTCATAATAATCACGGTATGGACCGCTTGTCACTGTAGTCACATGTATAGCGGTCTCCTTCTCGGCCACTACTCTGATTACTCATTCCTTCGGGAGCTGCCGTAACTCTGGGAGCCTCCATAGTAATATCGACTGCGGCCACCACCAAAACCACAACTTCCACGTTGTCCTCCTCTGTAGCCCCCTCGACACCTATGAAATGCCTTCTCTACTGTTATGGTCCGACTCTCCAACTCCTTGTTATTCAGATCCTTTTCTGCATCTCTGGCGTCCTTTGTGTTTTCAAACGTGACAAACCCAAACCCTCTTGACTTTTGTGTCTCCCTGTCTTTTATCAGCAGCACTTCCAAAAGCGGGCCATATTTGCCGAAGACAGAGGCCAGAACATCTTTCCTTGTTTTGAAGTTCAGTCCACCTACAAAGACCTTGCCAACATTGCCTCCATCCCTGACTTGGGTAGTGTTACTTTCCATACTCGGCTTTTTAACAAACATCGGGTTACCAGAAACTTGCCCACCGGCCAAATCATTCCCGATAACAAAAGATACTCCCTCTACAGGAAGAGTGGCTTGAAGACCTACGGTGACCGGTCCTGACACCAAATCAGACTCTAAATGGATGACATGAAGTGGAGCTTTAACACAGCCACCAACCCCCTGTAAACGAACACTAACACCAGTTGCCGTCTTCTCTGACAATGGCAAAATAACTTCAAGCATCAAAGATTGATGTGCTCCTGTGTCCCTCAATACCCTAACCGGTTTCTGGTTAGTCAAATCTCCATCCAGTGACACCAACCCCTCTGAAATAAATGGTTGGTAACCCTTTTGAGAGCGATTTCTCACATTTGCCATTGCATTCGGAGTTATACTAGTCTGACTCCGCTCCTAATTTTGCCTTTCCATAGCATAACATCGGGACATTAAGTGTCCAGGTTTCTTGCAAAACACGCAAGTAGACCCGGAGGAGAAACTGGTGGTTTGTCTCGAGCCCCCCGGAGGATAAGTCCGTCTTGGAAATGTAGACCTCTGATCCCTAAGAGTCGCGGTATCAGATCTGTCCTCATAGTCATCTCTAGGCCGCCCCCATGAAACTTCGTTCTCCGCACCGGATGTATCATAACTCTCCGGGCGAACTCTAGGTGGGAAGTTAGGTTTATGGAACCTCATCCTGTGTGTTAAGGCATAGTCATCTGCCATGGTTGCTGCCTCATACAACTTTGGTACTTTCCTTTCCTCCAGATGTACTTTAATGTCCTCATGGACACACTGTTGGAATTCCTCCACCAGGATCAATTGTCGCAATAGTTCTAAGTCTTTTCCAACCCCTTTTGAATCACACCACCGATCAAACATGGTTTCTTTCATTCTGGCAAACTCCACATGGGTCTCACTCTCCCTCTTCCTGGCATTCTGGAATTTTTGCCGGTAAGTTTCAGGGACCAATTCATAGGCTTTGAGAATGGTTTTCTTCACTATCTCATAATCTGCACATTGGTCAACCGGTAGAGCTGAAAATATATCTTGAGCTTTACCCACCAGAACACTTTGCACTAACATGGTCCAGGACTCCTCAGGCCATTTTAGCATTCGAGCCACTTTCTCAAAGTGTAAAAAAAAACTTGGCTACCTCCTTTTCATTGAAGAGTGGAACCAGTCTCACATGTCTACCAACATCCCAGGTGTTCTGACTAGTTGTCGAACCAGTCGGCATGGATGCTACCTCTCCCCGTTCTTTCATTAAATCCAGCTCCTTGACTTTAATTTCCTGCTGAAGCGCCATTTCACGTTCCCTTAACTCTCTTTCGGCTTTTCTCTCCTCTGCTTCGAGTTCCCTTGCAGCTCTCCTTTCCTCTGTTCTTTCCTGTTCTCTTCTTTCTTCGAGTTCTCTTTCCTGTACGGCTCTTCTTTCCTCGAGTTCTCTTTCCTGTGCTGCTCTTCTTTCCTCGAGTTCTCTTTCCTGTACGGACCTTCTTTCCTCGAGTTCTCTTTCAACTCTCCTTTCCTCTGCTTTTTTCTCTTCAAACCTTTCCTGGCTCTGCAGTTGCATCTCCGTTTTCCGGAGCTCCACATTTTCTTGTTCCTCGGGTAACCAATCCAAGGCTACCTCTTTCCATGTTCCTAATCCCACCAGAGATTCTATCACCACTGTCTGCATCTCTGCCTTCTTCATACTAGTTCGGACCTCCAAGCTAAAATGTTTGGCCAATATTAAGAGTTCCCATTTTTTTAACGCTCGGAACTGTGCCTCACTAGGGGACGCCACAAATTTTTCCGCGTCAAACACCATGGTGACTATCGGTTAACACCTGTTAACCTTCACACAAGAAATTAAAAAAAAAAAAATTGTCTTTGGAAAAATTTGGGAATGTTGGAAAAAGTTCCAAATTTGGGAATTCTGGGAATGTTAGGGAATTCTTTCCTGGACGCAATTTAGGGAATTTAATCCACAGTACGAGATTTAGGGAATTTTAATCAGCAAAGCCGAGCCCCCAATTTCTCCACAGTACGAACCCCCAATTAAAATCTGGGTCAAACCCGAACGGATATTATTAGGGAATTTTTAATCCCGGACGAGCCCCCAATTTCTGTTACGTGTTCCTCCCCGACCTCCTGATCTCGGTAAACCTCCGAACCCCGAAAGGAGCGACTGCAGAAAAATATGTTATTCTGTGTCAGTATTCAATAGTGAAACCACACCAATGATTATAAACAAACAAAAGTTGTATTAAAAATCACACACAAGAATAACGGTACAACCAATAGCAATCAAAAGTGCACTCAATACATCTTAAGATGGTACCATCAGCTAAAGTAAGATAACTCACTGCGCTCCCAGTGAATGAAAAAGAACACTCCTCAATGTCTCTATAACTCAAAGGTGATCCCCTCCTGCGAGTAGTGATGAGGCGAAGAGGCGATGAGGCGATGAGGCGTAGGTAAAGCGTGGACCGTCACGTGGTCCAAACAAAAAGCAAACTGGCGTCGGAAAGGGAAATCCCAAAGGCGCGATCCAGACGTGCACGTTTACCGTTCAATCAGCGAACCGCCATGTAATCTTCAAATGCCACTTTTGCGCACACACATCCCCGGCAGACGACAGGATGGTGAGAAAAGCTGACGCGTAGCAAAACCTTTTTCGGTGAACGAAGCGCGAGGTTCAAAATAGCCGACGGCTTTTACTTGAGGCGAAGCGACCTGGCGAGGATTCTTCGGAACCTCAACGCCTATACCTGACTACGCAGGTTTCTCAATCCTCCAGCGATAACACCTATCGCAGGAAATTCCTTTCAAGGAAACTCAAAGTTCACTCGCGACTTTCGTACGATCACGCTTCTTGTCTGACTTTTCTCGCGACGCCTTCCTCTCCTTCTTCTTCCTCCTCGTCGTCGTCCGGTTCCGGTTTAATTTAAAACATTAATTCTTTTTACCTTTTGAAAACAGTTCATAAACAATAAACCTTTGGAAGACAATAATAGTACATAGAATCAGAAATATTTCAAGTGGAGGAAAACCCCAACAACGGAAGTGACGAATCCGTAACAATATATATATATATATATATATATATATATATATATATATATATATATATATATATATATATATATATATATATATAGTTATACACATATATATATATATATATATATATAGTTATACACATATATATATATATATATATATATATATATATATATAGTTATACACATATATATATATATATATATATATATATATAGTTATACACATATATATATATATATATATATATAGTTATACACATATATATATATATATATATATATAGTTATACACATATATATATATATATATATATATATATATATATAGTTATACACATATATATATATATATATATATATATATATATATAGTTATACACATATATATATATATATATATATATATATATATATAGTTATACACATATATATATATATATATATATATATATATATATATATATATATATATATATATATATATATATATATAGTTATACACATATATATATATATATATATATATATATATATATATATATATAGTTATACACATATATATATATATATAGTTATACACACATATATATATATATAGTTATACACACATATATATATATATAGTTATACACACATATATATATATATAGTTATACACATATATATATATATATATATATATATATATATATATATATATATATATATAGTTATACACATATATATATATATATATATATATATATATATATATATATATATATAGTTATACACATATATATATATATATAGTTATACACACATATATATATATATAGTTATACACACATATATATATATATAGTTATACACACATATATATATATATATAGTTATACACACATATATATATATATATACACACACACACACACACACACACACACACACACACACACACACACACACACACACACACACACACACACACACACACACACACACACACACACACACACACACACACACACACACGCAGGATATATAAAACACACACACACACATATGCAGGATATATAAAACACACACACGAGAAGGAGGAAGTAACAACACTCCACGGAATACATATGCGTGCTCGTGAAGTGTACATTCGAACAACAGCACTGCAAACATATTCATATATTACATACACAAGTTTCCACTGTACTCGTGAAAGTCACACTCGCTGCGTCGCTTCCTGGTGCTTTCGTCTCAAGCTGCGCTCAAAGTGCGAATCGTAGTTAACGGCAGCTCGTAACCATGGAGATGATGTTACTTTTGGGCCATTGATGAGCTAGCAGGTGCATTCTTCTTACCTGTGGATGTTCATTTTGAAGGTGAGTTCGTGCTCTTTGATTCAGGTCATGCAACCATTCTCGTCTTTCCTGAGGCTCTTCAATCCGAAGGTAGGTTCGCGCTCTTTCGCTCTGGGCGTCCAATCGTGCTCTTCTTTCCTCTGGCTCTTCATTTTGAAGATAGGCTCGCGCTCTTTGACTAAGATCGTCCAATCGTGTCCTTCTTTCTACTTCCAATTCGTTCGATCTCATCAGTCTCATGCGTCTAGCTGCAGGGGTGCTGCGTCCAATATTTTGTCGTCTGCGAGGCATATATGTATATGTCTGTGTTGAGCTTACCCGATGGATAGCTGTTGAACCGTCTCCGTCCGTCAGGTTTAGAGCGCCGGCAGGTCAAGTTGGCGCGCATTTAAAATTCAGCTCTTCTCGTTCTTCATCGTGAGTGTGAGGCACCCAATCAAAATCGAATACCCGTGCTCCTGGTCTTCCTCCACCGAAATAATATTCCCCGATAAACGCGCATGCACCGCCGCGTAGCTGCTTAATGACCGTAACTACACCGCACTAAAGTGTTGCGGACCGCTCGGTATGTTAGGAGGTTAAAAAAAAAAACTCATGTTGACTAAAAAGCGATAACGAAAGTTTTAATAAACTTGATATTAAATATCCATTACGTTGTTGATGAAATCTGAAGGAAAATAATTAATTAAATTTTTTTTAAAGTTTCATTTAATGCACTAAAAGCGCAGGTTCAAAACAATGTACCAAACACAACCTTACAGCGAGTGATATTTACTGTTTCTCTACAAAACCGGATTTACACCGCCGTGTGGCTGGATAATGAACGTAACCACACCGCACCAAAGTGTTGCGGATCGCTTCGCATCTTGGAAGTTTTTTTTGGAAACGTACGGTAATCACTGCACATCGGATTTTTATGTGAAAAAATAAAAAATATTTTTTCACATAAAACGGCTTTTTTGCGCGCAAAAAAATTATTTTGCTATTTTCGGAGAAAAAAAGAATTTCGCCCTTTTTCGGGAAAAATAAAATAAAATGCCCTTTTTGGTCGAAAATGTCTGGCAACGCTAAAAAAAATTAGGGAATTTTTCGAAATTTTAAACTGCGATCGAAATTTGTAACTGCGATCGAAATTTTTAACTGCGATCGATCTCAAAAACAAAACGTTGCGTCCACTTGCGTGCGTTGCGTCCCCAGCATGTACAGCAGTGAGGCGGTGTACTACAGTGAGAGAGTGTACACAAAGTGTGAACAAGTCTCCTATCAAGATGAGTGCTGCTCTTCGTGACAAGTGGCTGAAGGAATTCAACGCTGGCGGCGATGGGGCCACCTTCAAGTACGTGTCGAGTGACACGGCTTTCTGTCGAGCTTGTGAAAAGACTTTCCAGGCGAAGCAGAAGTCTGAGCTGGCCCAACATGTCCGAGGAGACCGCCACAAGAGCAACTTGGCCTTGAAGAAGAAGAGGACGGTCACGCAAGCCACCATGGAGGACTTTGGTGGTGGAAAGAGGCACAAGTGCGACGTCGTGGCTCAGGAGCTGTGCCAGGCCATGCTGGCCACTGGCATCCCATGGTTGAAATTGGAAAACCCTGCCCTCCGGTCGTTCCTGGAGAAGCACATCACTCTCCAGATCCCCGATGAAAGCTGGATTCGAAAGCACTACCTCGACAAGTGCTACGACGAGGCCTTGGCGGGGATCCGTGCCGACCTCGGACAGCAGCCCATCTGGCTGTCCGTCGACGAGACGACCGATTTGGCAGGTCGATATGTGGCCAACATCATCGCGGGACGCTTGTCCAAGGAGGGGTACTTTCGTCCCCACCTCGTCCAGTGCATGTTTCTGGAGAAGACCAACTCCGGGGAGATCGTGCGTGCAGTCAATGACACGCTGCGCTATCTTTGGCCTGATTTCAAGCCGGAGTGCCTCAAGGTCCTCGTCAGCGACGCCGCGGCCTATATGATCAAGGCCGGCCATGCCCTGAAGGAACTCTTCCCAGACTTGCTGCATGTGACTTGCGTTGCCCACGCGCTCCACCGTGTCTGCGAGACAGTCCGAGAAATGTTCAAGGACGTCAACGACCTGATTGCCACGACGAAGAAGGTGTTCGTCAAAGCCCCGTCGCGTGTTGTCTTTTGGAAGGAGCAGCAGCCCAATCTTTCTCTCCCCCCGGAGCCCATTCTGACTCGGTGGGGGACGTGGATCGACGCCGCGGTGTTTTACGCCGAGCACTTCGAGGCCGTCAAGGACATTGTGGACCAGCTGAATGATGATGACGACGCGATGGCAATCCGGAGTGCCAAGGACCTGTTCGGAAAGGCGGACATCAAGCTCAGTTTGATCTTCTTAAATGCCCACGTGTCGTTCATCCCGAAGATCCTTAAGCAGCTGGAGGAGGCCGGCATGGAGCTGGCCAAGGCCTTCCAGCTCCTTGATCAGGCCAAGGAGGAGCTCGAAAAGATCCGAGGCTGCCGTAAGGAGATCCTGCTCACCAAGTTCAAGGCGGTGCTGCAGCGCAATCCCGACATTGGTGTGCTGAGGACAGTGGCTTTGATCCTGGATGGAGATCAGCACGGATCTGAGGTTGGTGTGCCGGCTGGAGTCAAGCTTGCTGACGTCCCCCTCTTGAGGTACTGCCCCATCGTCAGCGTCGACGTGGAAAGGTCCTTCTCCGTCTGCAGAAACGTCCTCACCGACCGCCGACACCGCCTCACCAAGGAGAACATTACCAAGATAATGATTTCAAACACCTACTTTAACCGTTCCTAAAAGGGTCTTGTCAATTTCTTCTAGTCCTCTACTTATCAAACAATGCGGTTGCAATAAAGGTACCTGAACGTCATTTTTTACCTGTTTACTAGCCCAGAGTGCTTAATGTTGTGCAGGAAAAAGCTTACCATTTTTTGTTCTTTTTTTGACTGATTTCTGAAAAACTTGGTAATAATAAAAAATGAATAAAACGGGGGGAAAAAATATTTCGGGATTTTTTCACATAAAAAAAAAAAAATCCGCTTTTCAAAACATAAAAGGCCTATTTTCTTAACATAAAAATCCGTAAAATTCCGTAAAAATCCGTAAAATCCGTAAAAATCCATAAAAATCTTGAAGATGCCTGCTGCAGTTTCACATTCCCATGTAAAAAGTTACAGT
This sequence comes from Myxine glutinosa, assembly GCF_964187855.1. NCBI lineage: Eukaryota > Metazoa > Chordata > Myxini > Myxiniformes > Myxinidae > Myxine > Myxine glutinosa. Next base: position 43,792,918 of record NC_136270.1, read on the forward strand.
GCACCATCTAGCGGATAATCGCCTCGTCGGTGTGTTTCAGCTGCTTTTCGATTTTGATTTCAGCTCACTTTCTTGTTTTGCCTACTGCGAGTCGTCCCCATTTAAGGGGAATAACTGTGAATTGGAGCCGTGGGATTATTGTGTGGTGTATACAAATCGAGCAAATAACATTCCCCTTTTATAGAACTCTACAGTTAGTCCGTCAGGTGGAGGGGTCCATCGGTACTAGACAACTCTTGTATGGTGCTGTTCTCTATTGCGTTCTCATCTTGTGTAATACTGCGCATTGTTATTTGCATATTCTGTATCTATTATCTTATTCTAATATCTACCATCGCTTTCTTTGTCTTGCAGATTGATTGTTCATCGTTGTTGCTAATAAACCTGCATTCAATTGATACATTCTTGTTTATGAACAATCAACTCATCTGAAGATGCCTGCTGCAGTCTGCCCCTTCCCGAGCTGTGTCTACGTTACTGACAGCACCGACAATGCCGTTGCTGCTATCCAGCTCTCCATCCACGCCATGACTCACACGTCCATTGCACCAGCCAAACCGGACAAAGTCAGCCGTCCTCGTATCCAAACCGGCGGCACCAGCGAAGATTGGCAATATTTCACCAGAAGATGGGATGGTTACAAGGCAGCGACCCAGATAATCGGCAATGATGTTCGCGTTCAACTCCTTGAATGTTGTGATGATAACCTACGACGTGACCTCCACCGCAGCAACCCACGCATTGAAATCAAGGACGAGGCAGCTATACTACAAGCCATTCGGTCCCTTGCTGTCCGAGAGGAGAATACTATGGTGTTCCGCGTCAACCTCCACAACATGCGACAACCCCGAGAAGAACCAATTCGTACCTACGCAGCCCGTCTGGCTGGTCAAGCTGAGATCTGCAAGTTTTCTGTTGTATGCTCATGCAATCCCCCTACTGATGTCAACTACACCAAGGACATGGTTCGCGATGTCCTATGTCGGGGACTCGCCGATCAAGATATACAACAGGACATTCTCGGCGATCAAAATCAGAACATGGGCTTGGAGGAAGTCCTCACTTTCGTAGAGGCCAAGGAAGCAGGGAAACGCTCCCAGAATGCCTTGCTCGATAGTGAAGGCGCTCATGGCGCAAGCCAATACAAAAACTGGAAGAACAAAAGAGCCCTGAGCCCCTGATCACTACCGACAAGCAGGCGGCCATTTGTAGTTATTGCGGCAAAACTGGTCATGGCAAACAGCTGAACATCGACCAAAGGCGTCAATTCTGCAATGCCTACGGGACAACATGCAGTAAATGCGCCACTCGCGGCCATTTTGCACATGTCTGCTGGGGAGGCACGAAAAAGGCGGACAACAAACCTACGGACAAATCAATGGATGCTCATGATGTGGAAGAAAGCAGCCAGGTCCACGATCTCCTCTGCTCTGTCACGGAACGAGAAACGGCCATTTGGAAGCCGCAAATTAAAAGGGCCATGGCCACCTTGTCAACTCCACTACACCTCGACCACCATATATTTGACCACCTCTCTGGCTGGACCAAGAAGAAGTCTCAACCACAGCCGTACATAACACTCATAGCACGGATCGATAAGGAAGCTTATGACCATTTCGGCCAGCCACTGTCATCCCGACCAAAATCGGCCAGGCTCCAGGCCATGGCCGACACTGGCTGTCAAAGCTGCCTCACAGGACTCAATATTTTCCACAAACTCGGGCTGCGTAATGAAGACCTGTTACCTGTCAACCTGAAGATGAATGCTGTTAACAGTGGAAGGGTCCGGATTATCGGCGCCATGCTCCTACACCTGTCTGGTCGCACAGCCAATGGCGACATTATTGAAACCCGACAAATCTGCTACATCTCACCTGACACACGGAACATGTATCTCAGTCATGAAGCATGCGTCGATCTAGGCCTCGTGTCTAGTAGCTTCCCAACCATTGGCGAATCCAACACAGTTGGTGCTGCTGTGGCAGCAGTTATCGATGCAAATTGTAACTGCCCGGAAAGATCGCTTCCCCCTACACTGCCTACATCTATCCCATTTCCGGCCACTGACGAGAACCGAGAGAGGCTGGAGAAATGGCTACTGGAGTACTACAAAAGCAGCACATTCAATGTCTGCGAACACCAGCCATTATCCCACATGGAAGGTCCGCCTCTCACACTGATGGTTGACCCCGAGGCAACACCAAAAGCGGTGCACACCCCAGTGCCTGTCCCCTTACACTGGCAGGCAGAAGTCAAGGCTGGTATCGATCGCGACATCAAGTTAGGGGTTCTGGAACTGGTGCCAATTGGTGAACCAGTGACATGGTGCAGCAGAATGGTCGTCTGTCCAAAGAAGGATGGGACCCCACGGAGGACAGTTGATCTGCAACCACTGAATGCGCACTGCATACATGAGACCCACCACACCCAGTCACCCTTCCATCAAGCAATGGCGGTGCCACATAACACCAAAAAGACGGTAACAGACGCCTGGAATGGCTATCACAGCGTACCAATCAGAGAATGTGACCGCCATCTGACAACGTTCATCACACCATGGGGCCGATACCGTTACTGCACCACTCCCCAAGGTTACATCGCTTCAGGTGATGGATACTCCAGACGATTTGACGAAATTGTATCGGACTTCAAAAACAAGTCCAAATGTATTGATGATACCATCATGTGGAGCGACACATTGGAAGAGAGCTTTTTTCAGACATGCAACTGGCTCGACCTGTGCGGCCGTAATGGGATTACGCAAAATCCGACGAAATTCCATTTTGGTCAGGACACGGTCGAATTCGCTGGATTCGAGATCACCATGGACAGTGTACGACCATGCCAAAGGTATCTCCAAGCGATACAGGACTTCCCCACACCAAAAACAATTACTGACATCTGCTCCTGGTTTGGGCTAGTCAATCAGGTAACATACTGCTTCAGCATGACCGAGAAGATGCGACCTTTTCGGGACCTCCTAAAACCATCCACCCCCTTCTACTGGGATGCAACACTACAATCCCTATTTGAAGAATCAAAACGACTCATCATATCTGAAGTCGCAAATGGGGTCCGGATCTTTGACAAGGAATGGACAACATGTCTCGCAACTGACTGGTCGAAGGATGGGATTGGCTTCTGGCTCCTCCAAAAACACTGCAGATGCCCTGGTGAAACCCCACAGTGCTGCCCCGATGGCTGGAAAATCACCCTTGCTGGAGGCCGCTTCACCCATGCAGCGGAGTCGCGCTATGCTCCGATAGAGGGTGAAGCTCTAGCAGTGGCGGACAGCCTGGAAAAAGTAAAGTATTTTGTGTTGGGATGCAAGAACCTGATTATTGCCGTCGATCACAAGCCCTTAATCAAGCTTCTTGGCGCCAGACGATTAGAGGACATCCATAACACGCGGCTTGCCAACTTGAAAGAAAGGACTCTAGCATATCGTTTCCGAATTATCCACATCCCGGGAAAACGACACTGCGTACCAGATGCGATTTCATGACATCCGTCGGGTGCCAGACCATCGGAACGACTGCCACTGGTGGATGACATTTCCTCCATTATGGATGTGGCCACATCGACTACACTACGACAGCACACCTTGACTGGGCTGTGGACCACAGATGACGACACTGGCATGGAAGTGGCTATTTCTATGGCAGCCATCAAGATGCTCGATTCTGTGCGGTCCGTCACTTGGGACGATGTTCGGGACGAAACAGCAAGTGACACTCAGATGCTGCAGTTACTCAATTCTATTGAGCAGGGTCTACCTGTCAGTCGGGACGATTTCCCTGTGTCCATTTTGGAATACTTTCCCTTCCGTGAACACCTCTACACTATTGATGGCATAGTGGTCTACAAGGGGAGGATTATCATCCCACCGAAGCTACGGAAGCTTGTCCTTGAGAATCTTCATGCTGCTAACCAAGGAGTCACGGCTATGACCACCCGGGCCAGCAGCTCGATCTTTTGGCCTGGAATCACTCCCCAGATTCATGAGATGCGCAATCGCTGCTCACACTGCAATCGGATGGCCCCATCGCAACCAAGCGCTCCACCTACAGCCTCAGCTGAACCTGCCTACCCTTTCCAGTACGTTTGTTCAGATTACTTTCATCACAAGGGTCGGAGTTATTTGGTCACCGTTGATCGTTACTCTAATTGGCCAATCATTCAGCTAACAACTGGCGGGGCACAAGGCCTAGTGAAATGTCTGCGGTCGAACTTCGCCACTTATGGTATCCCCGACGAATTGGCATCTGACGGTGGGCCAGAATTCACGGCACATGACACCCAAGACTTCTTGCGTCGGTGGGGCGTTAACCATCGGTTGTCATCCACTGCACTGTCGTGCCGAGATCGCAGTCAAAACATCGAAAATAATGATCACCGATAACACTGGTTCCAATGGTGAACTAGACACTGATCGGTTCCAACGTGCAATACTCCAGTACCGGAATGCACCGGATCAGGACACTAGGTTGTCTCCAGCCATGATCATCTTCAAGAGGCCAGTCAAGGACTTCATACCCATCATCCCAGGCAGATACTTGCCATCGGACACCTGGCGGGAAACACGCAACAATCGTGAGGAAGCTTTGCGCATTCGGCATGCCAGGGAGATCGAAAGACTCTCTGAACACACGACAAAACTACCTCCACTGGCCGTCGGGGACCATGTCCGGATCCAGAACCAGACCGGCATGGAACCACGAAAATGGGACCGGACCGGAACCGTGATTGAGGTAAAACAATTTGATCAATACGTTGTCAAGGTGGATGGCTCCGGAAGAATCACTCTCCGGAATCGTAAGTTCCTGCGACGTTTTATGCCTTTCAGCATGACAACTCCCACTACGACTGGCAAAAGTGGCATGCTGCCAAGCGTTATGCCAAGTGTTATGCCAATCGTACCGAAATACTTAATGTCTGGTACCCAACCCATCGCCGCTCCAAGAGTCTGTCTCAATCCTGTTACCACTCCCCAGAAGGGTGAACCCCAACATGTCATTGCGCCGGGCTTACCATCACAGACATTCCGCTCCACTACCGCGATGACACCACCCGCGAGAGTCGCTAACCAACCACATGTGCAGACCACCACCACACCTCCACAGTCACTGCCTATTTCTGCCCCCTTGACGGTTCGGGTGATGATGGACCAGCTGAAGGGGACTCCGGCGTCGGACAGGCGATAGTGAACCACCCACCGGAGACTCCCACAATGGACCAGGAAATTACGAACTGCCCTCAGAGGACTCCGACGATTGATCGGGTGGTGACGGGCCGCCCGAAGCGAATTATCAAACCACCAGCCCGATTCAATTCAGAAGAATATCAATTATAAACTCATGTGATCCTTTTTCTCGGTCTCCAGTTTTCGTTCTATTCTGTGTCACAATTGAACGTTTTGGGGAAAGGGAGATAGACAACTCTTGTATGGTGCTGTTCTCTATTGCGTTCTCATCTTGTGTAATACTGCGCATTGTTATTTGCATATTCTGTATCTATTATCTTATTCTAATATCTACCATCGCTTTCTTTGTCCTGCAGATTGATTGTTCATCGTTGTTGCTAATAAACCTGCATTCAATTGATACATTCTTGTTTAGGTACCAACTGGGTGGACAAGGTTCATTGGTATAATTTGATAGCTCTGTGTGTCAGGATACCAAGGCAGGTGCCAAAATGAAGCGTATGTACGACCACCGGAGCCAGTCGTGCTAATATTCTTCGGGGATGAAGATTTGGTTTTCCAATCCCCAGAGACGGAAGGGCAGATGGCCTAAGCTCACGTCGCCTTAGCAAGGCCCGGGGGTCGTCCTGGGGCAAATTTGTGACGTTGTCATCAAAATTAAAATGGGACCAAGAGCTCTCCCTCGGATCGTCCATGCTGACCGGTTAAGACCCTACACAGGCGAGCAGGCACCCTCATGGATCGCTCTGCCCTTAGAGGCCGAGCCACGACCAAGTACCTCCACAGATGGGGGCTCATAGCTTAGAAGACTGGAGGGAGTATTGTGCCCCCCACGTGGGGGTATGGTGGTGTGAACATTCCCCACGATGAGGGGGCCCATGATCTCTAGTTTAGGGGGATAGAATTGTTAGGCCCTTGGAGGGGCCAGCAGTGGTTGCTCCATGGGGGCACCGAAGCACTAGCTGAGGGAAGGCTAGGATAATGATTAGGGATCTAGAGAGACAATAGGGACAGAGATTTAAGTAGTGACCATGAACTGTAGTGGGGAAGTAGAGAGTTTAGTGGTTGTTAACAAAAGGGTGTGCATAGTTTAAAGGGATGACGAGGGAAGCATGAGTTGTAGGGGAAATCAGTTAGATAAATGATGCTGTGTGTAAGTGTGAATTGAATTGTGTTGTGGTGTCCAAATAATTGGTGTGGAATGCATGGTGTGGAATGCATGGTGCGAAGGATTGAGTGGGGGGGAGTGGAACCCATTCACGGAGGCCCGGGTGGGTAGTTGAAAGTTAGATAGAGGGTGCAGGTAAATTACATGGATATTGACACCTGTGGTGCTGATTGTAGAATGTAGTGCTTTGTGAGGTGCAGGAGGCAGTGAAATGGCTGGGCGTTTGGCTTAATTAGTAGTAATAGTTATTGGGGCACTCCGTCACTGGGAGCTTGTCGGCCAGGTAAGGCCGCAGGTAGGCTCAGAGAGCCAGTTAGGTTAGTGTGAGTGGGGCCCGAGGATCCAGAGAAAGGACCCGGGTTGCCCAAATGCCAAGGTGGGCATCGGTTGGGAAGAGCCAAGGAGGGCATTCCCCAGATAGATTTGGGTGAGGAGCAGGCAAGCTTGGGAGGCGGCTCCAGTGAACGGAGGGGTGCAGGTAGGTAGACCTGCTGGTAGAGCCACACGACCCAGCCCCGAAATTGTGTGACGGCACAGGTAGAAAATTTGTGGGGTTAGACCCAAATTCAGAGGTGCACCACAGTGTGGGCAATGGGAATTTGGGTTCTTAGAACCACATAGTTTAAAGAAGGCCGATTGGCAGGGTACTACCCCGGAGAGGTTAAATGTTTCATGATGTTAGTGTTGTTAGGATTTTGTGAAGACCCCTTCGCACCATCCACAACCATCCACAAGGGGATGGATTTCGCACCACGGGACTCAATGTTTGATTGGTAAGATGCATCACGACGTGAGTACGAAACATTGTGTTCATTCCGCCTTTCCTTCCTGGGAGAACCTGGGGGGAGTTGGGGACGAATTTGGCATAAAGAGGGGACGTGGGAGACAAGACGTAGAGACAAACTGTATATACAAGGAGGGCTAGGGTAGTGTAGTGTAGTTAACGGTGGGGACACGTACGGGTATGGCCAGGCTCGAGTTCACTCTACCGGCGTTCCTCTCACCCACTTGTCATACCTTTGTTTTGCATGTGCCACCGTGTCCTTTCCTTTCCTTTTTATTTGCTCGTTGCGTCTTCTCTTCCTCCCCGATCCAGGACCATCACGAGGACTAACCTTGCCGTCGCAGCATCTTGCTGTCATCCACACTCACTCCCATCTTCCCATCACTCACTCATTACGGCTCTGTGGCCACACCCATCTCCATGGTTTCACCTCTTGGCTGCCCCCATCATCTTGCCACACATGGATCACCTATTGAGTGGCACTGACGCCACACATTTGGACCACTTGTCAAGTGGCCCCGCTCACGAAATAAAATAAATAGCACCGCAAAGCGGGCGTAACCCCTCAGCCCATGCATGGTGGAAACCAATTTCAAGATGGCTGCCGTGGCGGCCATATTGAAAATCGAAGCATGCCCATTTTCGAAAGGAACCTCCCTCCACTCAACCCCAACACTCACTGCAAAAATGGATTTAATCGGACAAGCCGTTCTGCTTGAAATTGATGGAAACCAATTTCAAGATGGCTGCCGTGGCGGCCATATTAAAATCGCAGAGCGCCCATGAACCTCCCTCTACTCAACCCCAACACACTGCAAAAATGGATTTAATCGGACAAGCCGTTCTGCTCGAAATTGACGGAAACCAATTTCAACATGGCTGCCGTGGCGGCCATATTGAAAATCGCAGCGCGACCATTTTCGAAAGGAACCTTCCACTACTCAACCCCAACACACACTGCAAAAATGGATTTAATCGGACAAGCCGTTCTCCTTGAAATTGACGGAAACCAAAAGTTGACGGATGCCCGGATGCCCGGACGCCCAGACGACAATACCCCTTAGCCCAATTTGGGCTGAGGGGTGAAAAGTGATCCATGTGTGCAATTGTGAAGATTTAGATGGCCCTGATCTTGAAATGGCCTGTATGCCGGTCAGGGCCAGCCGGTTTTGTTAGCCCGCCTACCAAGGCAAGAAGCCAGAAGATGACGCCAGCAACAAGTTCTCCACACTTTATCCTCAAGTCCAGGTCCTGGGTCATAGTTTTTGTAAAATAAATTGTGTTTTATAGTATAGGAGCTGGGGGGAGTTTGTGTACATGACTCTTTTAGAGCATAACCTTCAATTTTTTTTGTTCTAGATGCCAAGACATTAAGAAAAAGTTTGGGTAGCACCTACAGGTCAAGTACGTTTGTTCTGCAGAGCCTATCTAGGATTTTTGTTTGGGCACCAAAGGGGTGAAATGATGGTATTGTGGGAGCTGTGCTCGCACGATAAAATCGGACAAAATGGACGACGCCAGGAATTAGGTTTCTCTGAGCTATTTATTCCCAGCTCACTCAAACGAACTCCAAAGCACTGAATCAGCCCATCGAACGGGCGTCATCGAATTGTGGAAGTGTAACTCAGTGTAACTTATTGGTTGGTACTGGTAACGAACCAAGGTACGAGCAGGTGGTCGTAAGGATGTCAGGAATGCATCTCGCCCTGTCGAAGCTGGGAGTCCTGTTGTGTAGCTTTAGCACGACCCCGGGCTAACACACATTCCCAAGCCCGTACTATTGTCTTTCATCGGGATGCAAAGAGGATGAAGCAAATTCCCAGCAGGGAGGAGAGCGAGCTGGTGCCAGTGAGGCGACTGAGTAAGCAGCGGAGAAGGGATTACGATTTCAGCGCACAGAGGATTAAATGAAGAGTGCTGATATAAACAGAAGAGACTTTGAGCCAAGGCAGGACTTGCCACGAGAAGCCCTGCCCGACGGAATGAACGCGTACCATGGGTTCGGCGCTGCAGCAACGAAAGAGGGACTATGCGGATAGAATTACCTGGTCCATTGAGTTAAACGGTATTATTTGGTATTGGAATGAAGTGAACAACCAGTGAATAAAGTTGTGATCTTTTGTAACCTGTGACATCATTGGAGTCTTGAGTCTCACCACCACTTCCCCGACAATCTGGAGGCACCGCTGGGATTTCGAGTGGACGTCGCCAAGGTAAGCATGGCGTCTTGGGATGGTCCATTATGAAATACGAATTCTGAACATGGTGGAGGATGTGTGTGTGGGGCGTGAAACGTATTTTTGTCACGACCGTCCGAGGTAAAAGTCACGGATGGAACGTTTTAAATGATTCTATTATTCGTGTGCTTGTGAGGATAGGTACGTTATACGCTGGGTGTGAAGAGCCTTGCTCTGGTCTGCAGGCAAATCGGCTCATGAAGTGCACCATGAGGCGATTTGTTTGCCGGTTCGGTAAGGTTCGGTAAGGTCCGTACACGTGTACAATCGTGTACACCCGTTTTAAATAAATAAATAAATAATTTTTTAGTTGTTTAGTCAAACTTTTCAAATTTAGTAATTTAGTCAAATAAATAAATAATAAAATAGTTGCGGGTTGAACTAATTGACTGATATATAAATCCCATTCAAAAGTCAAGTGAATCGGATGAAAATTAAGGATTTTTTGAAATTGTTGTTGACTTTGGGCTATGTTGAATAAAAAGTTGTAGATTGAACTAATTGACTGATATATAAATCCCATTCAAAAGTCAAGTGAATCGGATGAAAATTAAGGATTTTTTGAAATTGTTGTTGACTTTGGGCTATGTTGAATAAAAAGTTGTAGATTGAATAAATTGACTGATATATAAATCCCATTCAAAAGTCAAGTGAATCGGATGAAAATTAAGGATGTTTTGAAATTGTTGTTGACTTTTGGCCTATGTTGAATAAAATAGTTGCGGGTTGAACTAATTGACTGATATATAAATCCCATTCAAAAGTCAAGTGAATCGGATGAAAATTAAGGATTTTTTGAAATTGTTGTTGACTTTGGACTATGTTGAATAAAAAGTTGTAGATTGAATAAATTGACTGATATATAAATCCCATTCAAAAGTCAAGTGAATCGGATGAAAATTAAGGATGTTTTGAAATTGTTGTTGACGTTTGGCCTATGTTGAATAAAATAGTTGCGGGTTGAACTAATTGACTGATATATAAATCCCATTCAAAAGTCAAGTGAATCGGATGAAAATTAAGGATGTTTTGAAATTGTTGTTGACTTTTGGCCTATGTTGAATAAAATAGTTGCGGGTTGAACTAATTGACTGATATATAAATCCCATTCAAAAGTCAAGTGAATCGGATGAAAATTAAGGATTTTTTGAAATTGTTGTTGACTTTGGGCTATGTTGAATAAAAAGTTGTAGATTGAATAAAATTGACTGATATATAAATCCCATTCAAAAGTCAAGTGAATCGGATGAAAATGAAGGATGTTTTGAAATTGTTGTTGACTTTTGGCCTATGTTAAATAAGATAGTTGCGGGTTGAACTAATTGACTGATATATAAATCCCATTCAAAAGTCAAGTGAATCGGATGAAAATTAAGGATTTTTTGAAATTGTTGTTGACTTTGGGCTATGTTGAATAAAATAGTTGTTGATTGAATTAGTTGACGGATATATAAATCCCATTCGAATTGTAAAAATTGTGGTAATGTTTCTTTGTAACTTTGTAACTTTGTAAAGTTGTAGCTTGGTAAAGTTTCAACAAAAGTTGTTGTAAAGTTGTAAAGTAAAGTTTGCAACATTGAAATAATGTTGTTGTAAAACGTTTCCACAACGTCGCCACAACGTTTCACTTTCGTTGTTGCAACGTTTTGCTCCAACGTTTTGGGAACATTCAAATGTTGGGTTTTGCTAACGTTTCCACAACGTCGCCACAACGTTTCACTTTCGTTGTTGCAACGTTTTGCTCCAACGTTTTGGGAACATTCAAATGTTGGATTTTGCTAACGTTTCCACAACGTCGCTACAACGTTTCACTTTCGTTGTTGCATCGTTTTGCTCCAACGTTTTGGGGACACTCAAATGTTAAGTAAATCGGATAATAATTCACGAGTTATTTAATTATTAGCGATTAATGAAGTACTTATTTAATTAATTACATTTCTTATTACATTACAGTAATTACATTACAGTAATTACCTGAGGTAATTACAGTAATTACAGTTCCGGTAATTACAGTAATTACAGTAATCATTACAGTAATTGCAGTAATCGTATTACAGTAATTACATTACATTAACTCAGGCACCTTTTGAGTAAGGAAGCTGATATTTGGACATGACACTGACCAAGTGATGTGGCTGTCAAGGAAAATTTTGATTTATTGATTAATCATTTAATAAATTAACTCTTTGATTTATAAATGACTTATTTAATTAAAATTCCTCAGAGATACATCTTCGGATGAGATACTTGCAGATTGGTTATGCTATGAGCCAATTGATTAAGGAAAATATTTTGTGATGGCCATATTGGCAATTTCGTGGCCATATTCGTGGCAACTCAGTTAGTGCCACTGCACCTTTAAAATGCATCCCTGCGTTCATTTTTCGATCGATTGAGTTGAAATTTTGAACAATCGGATCTGGACTGTCGTTGTTAACGACTCTAGCACGCACCCGTCCAATCAGGATGGAGCGGTATGGTCCCCGGATCATCACTGCCCGCAGTTTTAATTAGTTTTACTTTTTCTCTTGGTCATATAATTTTGAAGACATGCATGTCATGATATAGGAAATGTTTGTTCTGTTGAACGGAATAAATGTTGTTTATTTGTGTGGGTGTGTATTTTTGTGTATTTTGTATATATTTTCACGGCTAATTCCAGTTAACATCCTGCAAAATTTGCTCGTTTTTCTGGCCGAGTCGAAATTGCGTTGAGTTCCTATGGCATGCGCCATTAAAAGCGCTGTGTAATGGTTGAGCTCCCTTTATTTCGTTTTGGTCATGCGGATGAGCAGACAAAGTGACGAATGCTGCGGCTGGAGCAGTAGAAGCGATGTTTTTTTTAATTGAAATGATGTAATTTAATTCAACGTGGTAGGTGGGCAACACCACAAAGCATACCTCTTTTAAGGTGTGTTTAAACCCATGAACATTTCAGCAATCAATACGATGCTGAAATGATGTAATTTAATTAAACGTGGTAGGTGGGCAACACCACAAAGCATACCTCTTTTAAGGTGTGTTCAAACCCATGAACATTTCAGCAATCAATACGATGCTGAAATGATGTAATTTAATTAAACGTGGTAGGTGGGCAACACCACAAAGCATACCTCTTTTAAGGTGTGTTCAAACCCATGAACATTTCAGCAATCAATACGATGCTGAAATGATGTAATTTAATTAAACGTGGTAGGTGGGCAACACCACAAAGCATACCTCTTTTAAGGTGTGTTTAAACCCATGAACATTTCAGCAATCAATACAATGCTGAAACTATGTAAGTTAATTTAATGAGTAATTTAATGAGTAATTTAATGAGTAATTTAATGAATAATTTAATGTGTAATTTAATTGTGTAATATGGTCGACCTTGGGTTTGTTTGGGTTTTGTTGTTTATTTTTGTGGGTGGGTATTTTTGTGTATTTTGGATATATTTTCACGACTAATTCCAGTTAACATCCTGCAAAATTTGCTCGTTTTTCTGGCCGAGTCGAAATGGCGTTGAGTTCCTATGGCATGCGCCATTAAAAGCGCTGTGTAATGGTCGAGCTCCCTTTATTTCGTTTTGGTCACGCAGATGAGCAGACAAAATGACGAATGCTGCGGCTGGAGCAGTAGAAGCGATTTTTTAATTGTTCAATGATTATTCGATATTGTTATGACTTATTGTCAATAGTTATTGTCAAACTTATTGTCACTCTCTGAAGACCTGGACAAAATCACAGACTGGTCAAACAAGTGGAACATGTCTTTCAATCCTGACAAATCTCACACTCTTACTATGTCTCTCCGAAAAGATCGACTGGACAACCCTCCCATCTACTTTCTCAACAATCCTCTCCAAGAAGTTCTGTCGCTCAAGATTTTGGGTCTCACTATCTGCCATGATCTTTCTTGGGAAAACCACATTTCCAAGCTGGCCTCCAAAGCCAGTCGCCGACTGGGCATCCTCCGTCGTGCGAAGTCCTTCCTCCGCACACCTGAGCTCCTCACCACATACAAGGCTTTCATCCGCAGCTCAATGGAATACTGTTCTCCCCTATGGGCCGGTGCTCCTGCCTCACACCTAGCTCGGCTTCACGCTGTTGAAACCAAAGCTTTCAGAATTATTGGAATCTCCCGCGATGAAGCTATCTCTGAGGGCCTTTCACTCACTCACCGCAGGCAGGTAGGTGGTCTTTCTGTCTTCTACCGACTCCTCTCCGGCCTTGCACCCCCAGCTCTCTCTGTGCTCTGTCCCCCAAATATTCCTACAGGTCGCACAAGATCTGCCAGCAACCCTCTGATGGTTAAACTGCCGAAATCTCGGCTCTCCGCTCACCTTCACTCTTTCATTCCTCTTTTCTCCCGCCTCTGGAACAAACTACCTCACTCCCTTCAATCCCACTCCTCCCTCCAGGTCTTTAAAACAGCTGTTCACCACCATCTCTTATCTTCCCCCATCCAAAACCTTGATCTTTTCTACCCCCGCTAATTCACCCCAGATCCACCTTGTTTGAAATTCCAACTTCTTTCCTGTAAGTCCTGGCAGGGTCCATATGTTTTATACCTCTCCCACTGCCCCCTTCCCACGCCCCCCCCCCCCAAAGCCCTCGCCCTCTCTCAGATCTCTCGATGTCTCCATGTCTCTCGGTCCCTGCTCTCAAATGTTGTGTTTGTGTCCTTCCCCCTCTCTCCCCATCTTGTCTACCGCTCCCTATGTTATATGTTTTATGTGTCGGTTTGTCTTTCTGTGTGATTAATGTTCGCTCTTTCACGAGCCTCGAACTTGTATACAAAAAAAAAAAAAAAAAAAAAAAAAAAAATAGGTATACTAAGTGGCCATGAGGTAGCCTGTTGCTATGTACAGTTTTATTCTATTGCTGATTATACCACATAGCTGTGGTGATAAAGGAAATGTTCGTTTTAAATAGATGATTATGATAGGACCATGACTATAAAATCATGATGATTATTATGAATGATATCATAGGGTTCAAATGCAGAATGATTGCACGAACTTGGAAAAGAACTTTCAAGCCCTATGGGATAAATTGGGTATTACAAGCGATGGAGTTTCAAAATTTAGCATGATTGAAGGAATTTTACAGTCTTATTTCAGGAGTTTTACGAAATTTATATTGCCAAGAGATTTTGGGTACTATTAAAAGAAAAATGATGAGATATTTTTCCCAATGAACTTTAATATCTGCCATCCATGTTGGCTGTCTCACGAATGAAGGATGAGTTGCCTTTAGTGGTTGCAAAGAAAATTTGTGGAGACCAGGCAAAATGGGGAAATATGTCAGATATGACCCTAGGACAGAACGGTGATTCATCAATTGACATGAGGTATGAACCAGAGGTGACGACCGATGAGATTCGATCTCAGTCAATGGATGGACCTGTCCTGACATCATTGGGGAAAGGGCTTATGCAAGGAGTCATCCAAAATGATTAATTTGATTTATTGATGAATATTGATGAATTAATTGAAATTGAATAATTGATTGAATTGTTGATTGATTGAATCTAATTGATTGAATTTAATTGAATAAATTTAACTGGATAAATTGAATTGAATAAATTAAATTGAATATATTGATCGTTTGATTGATGAAAATGCGGTCTCAAGAAAGAAGCTTTAATATCTTTGTGAGATATTATCAATGTGAAGACAACCTTGGAAAATTGAGCAAGGTGGTGAGTTTATATATAGATATATATGTGCGGTTACCATTGTATGATTTCCCCTTCAACAGAGCGGGCACCTGAGGATTCACCCATTTCATACTGACCCTCTGGCTCATCTGCAAATACTGATCTGTGAGATTGGATTGTGCAAAAGCCACAGGTGAGAGAGATTCTCTGGAAATCACCGTTTGAACAGGTGGAGAGATCCTTCCTGGAGGTACGAGTGAAGCTTTAGGGGAACAAACTACAACACATCCAACGCTACTTTGATAAAAGGCAGAATGGGAAATGGAGCCTGCAAGAATACACAAGGACAACCAGAGATTCCACAAAAAGGTACTTGTACACATCATATGTACGACCGTTATGGTGCCGAAGCTATAAGGCAGGTCGAGAATTGGTATTTGTGGACAAAGGGACATGATGAGGAGTTTCCAAGAGATGGTACATTTGAGCGAAGTCGATTGGAAAGATTGGAACAAAGATTGAAAGCCAGGAAGAGACAGAATCTAACGGTAGACTGGCTTGCATTCCATCTTTGGGATGGTGAATCCAGACAACGGGAACAGCAAGAACGGATAACGGATCTAGAACTTAAAATAAAAAGGATACAGGATACAGTGGAGGAGACAAATGCACAACTGCCCTCGAAATTAGGAATGAAAGTGACAGTTGTCCCATCTGATTTCCAGTTGTCTCCCCAAAAAGGACGGTACAGAGAATTTTTTCGTGTTTCAGGAGATAACGAGAGATTGCAGTGGCAACTCAGGGATGTAGAGATGCAGCCCAGCAATACAAGTGCACAGGTGCACAGACCAGGCAACGACAGAAACCGGTGTTTCAAGTGTGGACGGATGGGACATTGGAAAAGAGGATGTCCGTATACCAAAAGGAAGACAAGTTCATAGGGTAAACCAAGATCAAGGGTACCAGTGCTGACCGATACCTCAGACAATGATTAGGCCTTCATTGCGACAAATCCCAAATGACGATTGGCCTCAACAAATTAGATTACTGGACAAACATGAATAACTGTCGATGATTCTTGGGTCTGAAAAGTTTTCGGAGCAAGAATTATTCATTTTTCTTTTGCTTGTAAGCAAATTGATAATTAATTGATCAAATGCCGAAATTGGATCTTTTATGTTGGGCACAAAATTTTAAATTTACAAAGTTTGGAACAATTGCTTTGCAATTTTTTTGGCAAACCAAGTGACAAGAGTCACATCATGATCAGGTGGGAATTTCCGACTATTGTTCCACACGATTGATAGGTCAGTGGTCGACTGACATACAAATGGGTGGGTAGTCAAATTTGGATAAATTATTGTGGGAACTGAAAGGGTAATGTCAATGTGACGTCATAGGGGTTTTCTAAGAATAAACTTTTTGGTCCATTTGTGTATTAGCGCTTATAAAATTGAAGGACAAATTTTGAGAAATTGAAATAAAGTTGACACCCATCCGGATCTGCAAATAAGGGTTCCAACGCAAACAAATACGCATAATGCATGGGTGTGTGGGTATTTTGTGTGTCAATGTTAGTGTTTTTGTGTATCAATCTTACAAGATTGTTGACACCGACAGTGTGCCTTGTCTGGAAAATAGATAGTTCCATGGGGATGGGATCGCATATCGAGAGAATTCGTAAAATAAAATAAAAATAGAAATATAATTTGATTATGAAAATTATCACTTTTGTCAAGGGAGATGGAGAATAAAGATTTGATTTGCTGAGTTATGAGCAGCTATTCATTAATAGTAAAAAGTGGGAGTAATCTTGGGAGTCCATTGTGATCGAATTTATATGAGAATCAAAGCTATTTATGGATATGAGCTTCATAAAAATGTGGGAGTACAAAATTAGCCAAATTTTGGAGAGGTCTTACACTGACTTCCCAGAGTATTCTGCTCATGGATTTTTATATACTAGGGCATGCCCGTACTATATCTATATCTAAAATTATATCCCCCCCCTCTATTTACATGAAATGGTTTGGTCCAAAGCGAACGGCTTGCGAGTACGGTGACAATCCCCCCCCCCCCCCCTCTATTTACATGAAATGGTTTGGTCCAAAGCGAACGGCTTGCGGAGTTTGGTAAAGAAATCGCCATAGCGTGCACAAACGCGCAGGAAAGCGAAAGAATCGCAAATTAGTTTTAATTAGTTTTAAAACATAGTTTAACGCCAACATAGTTTGCCAACGTGAAATAAATGAATACGCTCTCAAATGTGCCGTCCGAGGCAGAGTCTGTTCGGCACGTTCCGCACACATGATAGCTCGCTGCTCTCTGATTGGTTGAATCGTTTTTTGGACATAGCTCGGTAACTACTTGTCCGATTAATATGAAACCTTGAAAAGGCACATCCTCGGGTCCCCAGCAATATACCTGGCAAGTTTAAAGTATATCGGACCCGTGGTTGTCGAGAAACAGCGGTCACAGACAAACATACATACATACATACATACATACATACATACATACATACATACATACATACACACAGAGATTACTGGAATTATAGATAGATATAAACTTGAATTTTATCAGCATATAAATTGTGCTGTATGTATGGATGTGTTTTAGGCATAGATGATATGGGAAAATAGTAAAGAAAATTTTGCTGGTTTGAACTATTGTGGGTTTTCAGTTCTGGAGTTCAAACAAAGTCACTGGTTAACAGATGAGAAAGGATAGTAAATAAATTATTCGATGCTGGGCAAATTAAGTACGATATTACTAAGACTTATGAGAGCTATTGTTCTTCCTTACAGCAGTGGAAAATTATTGGAAAAAATTAGATCCAACATAATGAATCTATAAAAGAATGTGATAGGGATAATATCCTCAATTTGTACTAATTCTTTGATTGTGGGTAAAGGAATTAATTTATCGTAGTGGATTGTTAACAGCAGCCTGAAAATGTCCTGAGAGTGTGCATCCATGTAATCAGAAATCCCAGATTTGTTTTTACAAACAACATTTTGGTAGAGGTCTTGTGTGGACGAGCACTTCCTTGGTAGATAAAGAACGGTACTGCATGCTGGCAGCCACTTTTGCGGCCAGTTAGGCCAAACAAATTGAGAGGAAATTGTAGTTAAATACGTAAGTTACACATGGCTATTTGTAAAAAAGGAAATTTGTTGAGATGGGAAACATTTTTCGAAGGTTTATTAAAGTGTTATAATATGACATGTGGCAAGGCAAACTATTGGATGGGAAAATTAGATCTGGTTATAGAATAAATTTATTGACCCCTTGAAGTTAATTCCTCGAATCATTGTTTCACTGGCATTTTTTGTTCACATTGGAAATAGTTTGGTAGAGCCTTGGTTAAAACCTTTGGTTGCGGTATCTTGGAACGAATTGATAAACCATAGGAGATTGATAAGAATAGAAACAAATATGGACCCAAAATAGAAAGTTGGATTCATGCCTCTCATTGCAAGCAAGCACATGGGGCTAAGGTGGACGATCCCACAGAAAATGAGGCTGCACCTAGCAGCCCAGCAGAACATTCAGTGGCGGATAAATGATAGTCGTGATATACATTCATTTGAATTACATTTTAACACCCCTTGCATTGATAAACATTACATTTTCAACATGTGATATTCCTACTTGGGATAGTGACATTTATTTGCCTACATGACATACCATTATCTACTGATATTAGCGCAACATGAGGGATAATGTATCACAACTACACTCATGATTAGGGGATTTAGTTCGACCCCGGGAGATAGGGGGATCAGGGTAAGACAAATAATCTGATTTATGTTACATATTAAGGGATTGTCTTTATTTACCTTTTAGGAAGCTTGTTAGTTTGGTATACAATGTTGAATGTCATTGACATATAATTATGTCATAGGTATGAATATATACAAGGAGTAGCAGACTTGTTTGTTGGTTTAGTAGTTATATTGGCAATTGTTTTAGTGGTGGCTTGCTTGAAAGCCTTAGTGACGGTGTGTTTGAATAAGGTAACCAACAACACGATGATAACGCATGAAGTGAAAAATGAGGAAAGAAATGTGGAACCAGAAAAGGAAGACTTTTATGGCGACATAAATACTGAGATTAAAAGATTAAATCAAGTGATGTTGCAAATGAATACAGTAGAATTAAGATAATGGCATAACGACAATGTTATGAGTTGTGTCAATTACAATATCAGTGAACTCATATCACCACGAGTGACACACTGTTAGAAAAAAAAAAAAAAAAAAAAGGGAAAAGAAAAAGTGGAGAGGAATTATGGTAATAATACATTATGCTTAATTTGTTGGTTTGGGAAAATTGTTGTTGGGAATTAGATATTCCCGTTTGTGATTGTAATCATATACAATTTATTTTCTTAGAGTAGTGCTAAAATACCTGCATGAGTTAATTTTTGAACTATATTAACCTGAAAGCAATTGTGGATGCTATTCTTAGTTTAGTAGCAAAATACATACCTGATTGAATATTATTTGTGTGACGCATATAAATGAATATAACTTTTTGTGTTAAGGAAAAACAACAAATTGTTGAATGTGAAACTGTCGGAAGATATACATGATTATGCTGATTTCATGGTAAGATGTACCCTATCTGATTCAGTGTGTGTGGAAAGCAGATTCAGATGTGACTGAGCATAAGGATAAGACGAGATCACATTTTGAAGGGAGTGCTAACGGAATTGGGAAGAAGTTCGAGAAAGAAAATTTGTGGCTAAAAAAATGAAGTTAATCGTGGCATACACCCTCTTTCTCAAAGAATGATGAAGACATTCTCCCGTGTAACTTGGAGATGAATGCTTACCTTCACCAAGGAAATTTATGTGACCATTTGCCTGGATCACACTGCAACATATGAAAGAAAGGCGATCACT
Source organism: Myxine glutinosa (assembly GCF_964187855.1). Taxonomy (NCBI): domain Eukaryota; kingdom Metazoa; phylum Chordata; class Myxini; order Myxiniformes; family Myxinidae; genus Myxine; species Myxine glutinosa. Next base: position 43,812,866 of record NC_136270.1, read on the forward strand.
TACTCTTGTTCGAAGGCTTCGAACATTCATCACATCAGAAGTTGCAGGACAACGACATTTTACCTGCAACCTCTGTGAAATGCGGGGACATATGTTATTACTTCACCAACGTCCGGGGAACCAGCATGGAGCTGCAAAAAACGGCTGTGCCCTTGTCACAACAGCTGTGCACGATTCTGCTGGTTGCTCCTGGTATGGACCATGAATGACCTGAACACCATGGCCCCAACATCATTGTGGATGCATCCGGCATCCCCGTTCCACATCTTGCTGGCCAATCAACATTACACCAACACTTGCTGCCCACTCATAATGAGGGAGGAGGCAAGTCGACTACAACTGGGCAAAGGCCTTGTTCAAGGAATCATTATGGTTCACAGCAAGAGTGGCAAGAATGCTACATGGAGAGCAGGGTCAGTCTATGACTCCGCAATGTTACCACAACAGCGAAATCCTACACGAAGTAGTGCAGGTGCTATGAAGACATTAGGAGAAAATGTTTCATACCTGGATTCAAACACAAGTGATCAGCCCTTCCTTTCAAACAAAGTCAACATTTGTGTGGAGGCAAACGTTTTTGCCAGATGGTGCAGATGCTTTACAAAACTTGAAAATGAAGTGAAATTGTTGTATCTTGGTGATGGTGAAGTGTTGTTTTGAAAAGATATTTGTGATGCAAAGGCAATAGATTGAACAATATGCAAGGAGTCAATGACCAACGAAATGTTTTGTGATTCTTGCAGGATGATGGTGTATGCCTAAGGGAATTTGATTACCAAAGTTATGGTTTGGATACTTGTAATGATGTTTACTTGCAGTGATTGATTATTTGGATACTTGTAATGATGTTTACTTGCAGTGATTGATTATTTACTTATACTTGTATTGATGTTTACTTGTAGTGATTGATTGTTTACTTATATTGATGTTTAGATTAATGGTTAATATAAACAAAAACAAAAAGATGAGGGAATTGTGGAAGTGTAACTCAGTGTAACTTATTGGTTGGAACTGGTAACGAACCAAGGTACGAGCAGGTGGTCGTAAGAATGTCAGGAATGCATCTCGCCCTGTCGAAGCTGGGAGTCCTGTTGTGTAGCTTTAGCACGACCCCGGGCTAACACACATTCCCAAGCCCGTACTATTGTCTTTCATTGGGATGCAAAGAGGATGAAGCAAATTCCCAGCAGGGAGGAGAGCGAGCTGGTGCCAGTGAGGCGACTGAGTAAGCAGCGGAGAAGGGATTACGATTTCAGCGCACAGAGGATTAAATGAAGAGTGCCGATATAAACAGAAGAGACTTTGAGCCAAGGCAGGACTTGCCACGAGAAGCCCTGCCCGACGGAATGAACGCGTACCATGGGTTCGGCGCTGCAGCAACGAAAGAGGGACTATGCGGATAGAATTACCTGGTCCATTGAGTTAAACGGTATTATTTGGTATTGGAATGAAGTGAACAACCAGTGAATAAAGTTGTGATCTTTTGTAACCTGTGACATCATTGGAGTCTTGAGTCTCACCACCACTTCCCCGACACTATCTAGGATTTTTGTTTGGGCACCAAAGGGGTGAAATGATGGTAATGTGGGAGCTGTGCTCGCACGATAAAATCGGACAAAATGGACGACGCCAGGAATTAGGTTTCTCTGAGCTATTTATTCCCAGCTCACTCAAACGAACTCCAAAGCACTGAATCAGCCCATCGAACGGGCGGCAATATATATCAGAAACGCAACACACAAAAGCCACGCCTCTCAGGCGGAGCGTGGTATGCAAATAGATAAGCCACGCCTCTCAACGGGGCGTGGTATGCAAGGCAAGCGTTCGCCCGGTAAAGGCAAGTCTCAACACGCCCGGGCGAGTCCGGACACGTGACCGCTCGCCGGTTGCGTCATCGGCCGGTGCAGGGTAATTGTGTCATGCTACCGGTAACCGCTACATGCGCCCCTCCAGAATTAACATGCACCGTGAGAGTCAGTTTGAGGGGGGTCTCGATGACCCGGCCGAAACGACCCCTGACGATTCGTGTGGGGATGGTAGGTGGTGGGGCGGTGAATGGTCGGGCGGGGGGCCTGGTTGACGGGGGACGGCCCCGACGTGGAGGAAGGGCCAACCGTGGAGGTTGGTCGAGGTCCAAATGGGCCGGCTTGAGGTGGTCCACGGAGATGCGGTCCGCCTTGCCGCCGATGTCGATGGTGAACGACTTGTCGTCCCTCTTCAGGACCCGGAAAGGTCCATCGTACGGTGGCCGGAGCGGTCCCCGGTGTGCGTCGTGCCGGATAAAAACGTACTCCGCAGTGCGAAGTGCTGGGAGGACGTGGGCACGGGGGCAAATCTCCTGGCGGCCTCCTGGAGGACCGAGTGTTGGTGAGCCGTGGACCAGGGGCCTGTGGCATCAGGGATGAATTCGCCCGGCACGCGCAGTGGCTGGCCGTAGACCAGCTCGGTTTGGAAGCCTGGAGGTCCTCTTTAGGGGCCGTTCGGAGGCCCAATAGGATCCACGGGAGCCTGTCGGCCCAACCGTCGTCCTGGAGGCTGGCCCTGAGAGCGGCCTTCATCCAGCGGTGGAACCGCTCGCACAAACCATTGGCTTGGGGGTGGTAGGCCGTGGTGCGGTGAAGCTTGACCCCCAAGGCCTGGGCGACCGCGCCCCAAAGCTCGGAGGTGAATTGCGGGCCTCTATCGGAGGAGATGTCCGAGGGGGCGCCGAAACAGGCAATCCAGGTGCCAATGAAGGCCTGCGCCACGTCGGCGGATGTTGTTGATGCCAGCGGGACGGCCTCCGGCCACCTGGTGGTCCTGTCCACCATTGTGAGGAGGTGGGTGAAGCCCCGCGAGGAGGGAAGGGGTCCCACCAGGTCCACATTGACGTGGTCGAAGCACCACGTGGGCACGTCGAATGGTGCCAACTGGGCCTGGGTGTGCCGGTGGACCTTTGCGCGCTGGCAGGCGACACAGGCATTGGCCCAGTCGCGGACGTCTTTACGGAGCCCGTGCCAGACGAATTTCGCTGCCAGGAGTTTCTGTGATGCTTTCCGGCCCGGGTGGAAAAGGCCGTGGAGGGCGTCAAAAATGTGCCGCCGCCATCCGGTGGGCACGATCGGGCGAGGTTGGCCCAGGGAGACGTCGCACAGCAGAACTGTGCCTGTGTCCTCGAAGGGGACATCGGCCAACCGCAGGCCTGTGTCCGCTGTCCGGAGGGCTTGCACCGTGGGGTCGGCGGTCTGGTCGGCCGCCATGCGGGTGAAGTCCACACCCAGGTGGACGGCATTCGCGCCGGACTGGGAGAGGCAATCGGCCACAGTATTGTCCTTGCCCGCGACGTGCCGGATGTCCGTCGTAAATTCGGACACGGCGGAGAAGTGGCGCTGCTGGCGGGCCGACCATGGCTCCGTAACCTTGGCCATGGTGAAGACCAGGGGTTTGTGGTCCACAAACGCCGTGAACGGGCGGCCCGCCAAAAGATGGCGGAAGTGGCGAACAGCCAGGTAAAGGCCGAGGAGCTCACGGTCGAAAGCGCTATACTTGCGCTCGTTAGGGCGGAGCTGCCGGCTGAAGAAGGCCAGCGGTTGCCAAGCTCCGTTCACCCACTGTTCATGCACGGCGCCCACCGCGTAGTCGGAAGCGTCCGTGGTGAGGGCGATGGGTGCGTCGAGCGCCGGGTGCGCCAGCATGGTCGCGTTGGCGAGGGCCAGCTTAGCGCCCGTGAACGCCGCGTCCATCTCTGTGGTCCAGGCGATGACGTGCTTGGCCGGCTTGCCACGGAGGGCTTCGTACAGGGGGCGCATGAGTTGGGTGGCGCGAGGCACGAACCGGTGGTAGAAATTTACCATCCCCAAAAATTCCTGTAGGGCCTTGAAGGAGCGAGGGCACTGGAAACTTGTGACTGCCACCACCTTGGTAGGCAGCGGGACGGCCCCGCGCTTCGTGATGCGGTGCCCCAGGAAGTCGCCGGCCGTTACGCCAAACTGGCATTTCGCCGGGTTGATGATGAGGCCGTGCTGGCCGAGGCGCTCAAAAAGTGTGCGCAGGTGTACGAGGTGCTCCGCCCGGGAAGTGCTGGCGATGAGAATGTCATCCAGGTAGACGAACAGAAAGGTGAGATCACGCAGCACACTGTCCATCAGCCGCTGGAAGGCCTGGGCCGCGTTCTTAAGGCCGAACGGCATTCGGAGGAACTCGAAGAGGCCAAAAGGTGTAATTACAGCCGTCTTCGGAATGTCGGCCGGCCGGACAGGTACCTGGTGGTAGCCCCGAATGAGGTCGACCTTGGGGAAGATCACCCGCCCCGCCAAACGGGCGGAAAAGTTCTGTATGTGTGGTATCGGGTACCGGTCGGGGGTGGTGGCGTCGTTGAGGCGGCGGTAATCGCCGCATGGTCGCCATCCGCCACCCGGTTTGGGCACGATGTGCAGGGGCGAGGCCCACACGCTATTCGAGCGCCGCACAATTCCCAATCGCTCCAACGCGTCGAACTCCGCCTTTGCTCCGGCGAGTTTGGCCGGGTCGAGGCGGCGAGCCCTGGCATAGACTGGTGGACCTGTGGTCGGGATGTGGTGTTCGACGCCGTGCTTGACGGCGACGGCCGAAAACGTCGGCTGCATGAGGGCGGGAAACTCGGCGAGTAGGCGGGTGAAATCGTCCACGGCCGGGAGTGCGCAGGCTAGCTAGGTCGGAGCGGAGCCGCTCAATGAGCAAGCGAGCGAGCTGAAGGTCTCCGCGTTGATGAGCCGACGCCGTTTGACATCGACCAAAAGCCCATGCACGCAAAGAAAATCTGCACCCAGCAAGGCCATGGGCACGTTCGCCGTGATGAAGTCCCACCTGAAGCGCTGGCCCCCGAAGCAGAATGCGACGCTGCACGAACCGAAGGTGCGGATGGAGGAACCGTTTGCGGCGACCAAAGCGGGGCCGCAAAGCGCGGCCTGTTTGTCCTCCACCGAGGCGGGTATCACGCTCAGCTGAGCGCTGGTGTCACACAAAAAACGCAGCCCGGACTCCGTGTCCATGATAAACAGAAGGCTGCCTGAATGGCCGACGCTCATGGCAGGCAGCGAGCGCCAGCCTGGTCGTTTCCCGACCCGCCGAAAGTGCACGGTGGGCGGCACGTTCTGGCCTTCTGCCCGAACCTGGTGTGGTAATAGCACATGGTCCGCTCTGGTGGAGGCTCCGGCGGTCGCGTCGGGTTCGGTCGACGGGGCGTCACGGCGGCCGCTGCTGCCAGTGGCGCTGACTCGCCGGTGGAGGCCCCGGTCGTGGCGCGGGCGTTGCCTCGGTCGGCCCAGGATCCCAGGCGGCCGCTCCAACGTGTCGCCTGGCTGGGCAAAATTTATCGGCCTCCTCGGCCAGGGCACGAGGGTCCGTGATGGGCGAATTAGCCAAAGCTAACCGTACCTGCCCGGGTAGCCGCTGGAGGAACAGCTCGTGGAAGAGGAAGTCCGGAGGAAGTCCTGTGGTCACCGAGAAGAGCAAGCATGTGGTCCATGCTTTTGGACGGACGGGCCTCGCCCAGCTCCGGGAGGTCGAGTAGTTGTCGTGCGCGTTCGGTCTCCGTGAGTCCAAACGCACCGAGGAGTAGGTCTTTGAGCGCGCCGTATTTGTCGGCGTCCGGCGGGTGATGTAGGAAGCTCAGAACCCGGGAAGCGGAGGAGGCGTTGAGTGCGGAGACCACGTGGTGGTAGCGCGTCGTGTCCTCCGTGATGTTCCGCAGGGCGAATTGAGAAATCCGCTTGAGCAAACCAAACGGCCGCGTGAGATTCCCAAAAGCCTGGGAGCTTCAAAGCTACAGCTGACTCCATTGCCGTGTTCGTAGAAAGGGGTCACCAATTGTGGAAGCTGTGCTCGCACGATAAAATCGGGCAAAATGGACGATGCCAGGAATTAGGTTTCTCTGAGCTATTTATTCCCAGCTCACTCAAACGAACTCCAAAGCACTGAATCAGCCCATCGAACGGGCGGCAATATATATCAGAAATTCAACACACAAAAGCCACGCCTCTCAGGCGGGGCGTGGTATGCAAATAGATAAGCCACGCCTCTCAACGGGGCGTGGTATGCAAGGCAAGCGTTCGCCCGGTAAAGGCAAGTCTCAACACGCCCGGGCGAGTCCGGACACGTGACCGCTCGCCGGTTGCGTCATCGGCCGGTGCAGGGTAATTGTGTCATGCTACCGGTAACCGCTACAGTAATGGAGTTTCATGGAATAAATCATTATTAAGCATCGATAAATTATTCATTTTGATTTATTTTTATTGCTTGGGTATTGCTAACAACCTTTCAGCATGATTCATTGCCCTAAACCTTGGTTTGCGGTACAAAATGGCCATATATTACTTAAATTTAGCCAAAAATCACTTTCAGTTTAAAAGTAGCCCAAAGTTTGATGATTTCTCATTCACCCAATATTGTAAGTAGAGCTATCAAATTTAGCCAAAAGTTTCCACATAAAGTGCTCTGAGCAATCCAATTTTCATATTGATACATCAGGGCCCTGTATGATGCCCATGGGGCCCATTGTAACCCAATGTCAACCCTACCCCTAAATAGCCGCTTCTAAGCCATTTCGTCAAATGGCCATATCTCCTAAAGTAAATGCCATAGAAAGTTGATCTCTGTGTCTATGTATAGGTTTTAGACCTTACGGAATTGATTGGCACCATTATTATAATTTTTGGAGTTAATCTAATTAGTATAATTCCATGATACCCATCAAAATGGCTGCAAAAATAGAAAAATACAAGAACATTTAAGGTGACTCTGTAAAAGAGTCATGTAAACAAGCGCCCCCCCCCCCCCCCCCCCTATGTTTAACTGCACTCATGAGATGGAGTAACAGTATGCTATTTCTTTTTCAGGGTTGTGAAAACTTTTGTGGGTGCGGAGCCATAGACTGATCTACTGCCTTAATACCAAAAATGTGTTTTCAATGATAGAGTCTGTAACACTCTTAAAGTCGACCCAAGACATTTCTTTTGATGTGACGAAATGTATCATCTGTCAGAAAGCAAGAGATGATAAAGTTGTAAGCACAAGCAATGGCTGTAAAAGGATACGAGAAGCCAGCGACATACACAATGACAGTGTTTCCAAAAGACTGAAGCTCGTTGAAGGAGATCCCTTTTTTATCATGTCACTAATGAATGTTATAAAACGTACACTATGAAATCTGTTCTAGAGAGAATAACTAAAGAGAATCTAGATCAAGGCCAAGACTCATCTTTTTCCCAGCAGAACAAAACACACAACAGAAGCACTCGTTCCCAGGCTGTCCGCCACCGGCCTAATGCAGATACAACAGCAACAGCATTGCGAGACGTGAACTGTATTATCTGTGATAACAAATCACGCAAACAACTGTACACCAAATATCGCATTTGTGAATCCAACCGTGCTTCATCTTTTCTTGCCGCAACTAACTTCTTTCAAGATGCTGTGCACAACCGAACTTGTGACCTTCAAGATCCACATTCTTTGTTTGGAGCAGATCGATATTACCACAACGAGTGCATGATTAAGTATATGTATAAGTATGAGTCTCGCTCCACGGACATGGTTCCGAAATTGTCTGCCAAACAGCTTGCATGGAGTCAGGTTGTGACAGAGTTGGAGCAAGGCGTGAAAAATGGCGAGGGCTATGAGCTGAGTGCGATCCGAAACTACTTGAATAGTATTGATGATCAATGTAACTTCCGCAATAGAGATGTGAACATTTTCTTGATTAATCAATTTGGTAGTGAGATCGATTTCACATATCCTGATGCTTTTCGCAAATCAATGATGGTATTCAGTGTGTCAAATAATGCTGCCGATAGGTTAGCTGAATGCATTCGCTCTGTTGATCCTGTGCAAGTATGTGCCAGTGTGATGAGGATGTCTCTTGATGATTATGATTTTGGGCTTGAAGATAGCTTTTGTGATGCTCAAGATATAAAACTTGCGTGTAATGATATGAATATCCCAGATCCTGTACTCAGCTTTTTGGGGTTTTTGTACAATTTCAATCCCGAAACCTACCAACAAGCAGCAAAAGGAGTCTTTTTTTTTTCTTTTTTTTTTGTATACAAGATCGAGGCTCGTGAAAGAGCGAACATTAATCACACAGAAGGACAAACCGAAACATAAAACATATAACATCGGGAGCGGTAGACAAGATGGGGAGAGAGGGGGAAGGACACAAACACAACATTTGAGAGCAGGGACCGTGAGACATGGAGACATCGAGAGATCTGTGGGAGGGAGAGGGCTTTGAATGGGAAGGGGCATGGGAAGGGGGGGGGGGGTGGGAGAGGTATAAAACATATGGACACTGCCAGGACTTCCAGGAAAGAAGTTGGAATTTCAAACAAGGTGGATCTGGGGTGAATTAGCGGGGGTAGAAAAGATCAAGGTTTTGGATGGGGGAAGATAAGAGATGGTGGTGAACAGCTGTTTTAAAGACCTGGAGGGAGGACTGGGATTAAAGGGAGTGAGGAGTTTGTTCCAGAGGTGGGAGAAAAGAGGAATAAAAGAGTGAAGGTGAGCAGAGAGCCTAGATTTCGGCAGTTTAACCATAAGAGGGTTGCTGGAAGATCTTGTGCGACCTGTAGGAATATTTGGGGGACAGAGCACAAACAGAGCTGGGGGAGCAAGGCCAGAGAGGAGTCGGTAGAAGACGTAAAGACCACCTACCTGCCTGCGGTGAGTGAGTGAAAGGCCCTCGGAGTTAGCTTCATCGCAGGAGATTCCAATGATTCTGAAAGCTTTGGTTTCAACAGCGTGAAGCCGGGCTAGGTGTGAGGCAGGAGCACCAGCCCAGAGGGGGGAACAGTATTCCATTGAGCTGCGGATGAAAGCCTTGTATGTGGTGAGGAACTCAGGTGTGCCAAGGAAGGATTTCGCACGACGGAGGATGCCCAGTCGGCGACTGGCTTTGGAGGCCAGCTTGGAAATGTGGTTTTCCCAAGAAAGATCATGGCAGACAGTGAGACCCAAAAGCTTGAGCGATAGAACTTCTTGGAGAGTATTGTTGGGAAAGTAGATGGGAGGGTTTTCCAGTCGGTCTTTTTGGAGAGACATAGAAGGAGTGTGAGATTTGTCTTGACTTGACTGAACTTGAACACTTTTGTGCAGAAAATGGGCAAATATTGCCCAATCAAGGTGTGCATAGTTGGTAGAGACCTCCCCCAACAGACTCACAGGTGTAATTGCTGTCAAAGGTGCTTCCACCAAGTATTAACTCAGGGGGGTGGACACTTATCCAACCAAGATATGCTAGTTTTGCGTTATTAATTTAATTACTGAAATTTGTAGAATGTTATTTTCACTTGGAAGTTGTGGGTTACGATGAGTAAATAAAGGTGGAAAAAGTCTGATTTAATACAATTTCATTGCATCTGAAAAGGCAACAAAAGGTGAATTTTCAAATGGGGTGTGGACTTTCAATAGGCACTGTACATATGTATGTGTGTGCGTATTGTATGTATGTATGTATGTATATATATTGTTGCGGTTTTGAGAACCCCTCACTTGTAAATACTTGTAAATAATAACTCTTGTAAATATCCTATCATTTAATAAGGTCGCACCCATAGTTAGTCCACAAGCAACACGTAGGACACCATAGGACTTTCAGTTATTTCCATAATATGTGTTTCAGATAAGGCTGTGTTCCCAATAGTTGAATCTGCGTTGTATTAATCAAATAAGATAGGCCCTGTTCCGTTCATTTTGCTCTCTCTCTCTCCAACTTGTGGTACGCGCCTCTGCCGACCGCAGCCACCTTAGCACTCGCCCCGGCCGCCATTACGCACGCGGTCAAGCTGGAGAAGAAGGGGGCGGAGCGCCAAGAACGAGGCGTGGCCCTGTCAGCGAACCAACCAGGGCTGAGGTGAGCTTACTGGTGGGCGTGGCGCGGCTTGATCTCTAAGCCCACTATATAAGCGCACGCGCCAAGCCCTTTGACAGACTGCGCGAGGGGAGGCCATTGTGTACGGACTGTGCGGAGCGCACCTGGTGATTGATGAACTCGTTTGATTGAATTGATCTCGTTTGAAAGGCGCTTATGAACATTGAGAGAGAGACAGAGAGAGAGAGGCAGCAGGCGCACATATTACGTACGCAGCAGTCCAGCCCTCACATATGTAAAGGTCCGGTCGCGCGCCAACGTCATGCGAAGCTGCCGGCCGTTCTTCGCCGCGGACCTGGAGCCGGACTCGAGTGGACCAGAGCCGGATCCCATCGCCTGGACCATCTGCTCGGACCTTCCTCCCCTACCCATCACCATCCCGTGTAAGTCTGTCTGTTTGTCCTGGGGTTAAGTAAGACTGTATAGATAAGCTTGCTCTGTGTCCTGCTTCTTATTCTTCTTGTACATTCTTCCCTTTCGTTTCCTCTTCTTTGGTTGTTGTAATAAATCCTTTGTTCTTCCTTACCTTTTGATTTCCTCTCCATTCGATCGTCTTCATCCTTTCTCTCCATTGAGTACATGTGGCATGATTTGGGAAACCACTCAGGATCGGGTTTAGTCTTTTGGTAATGGCTCGGGCTTCGGATTGCTAAACCGCTCGGCAATTTCCATCTGGTCCGCGGTCCGAGCGGGAGTTATCTCCCTGCTTTGCGGTCAGAATGGCACTCGGGTATTTGGGACTCCATTGACCAATCACCCTGGCCAATCTCGACCGGAAAGGAGCGTTATAATTTCCAGGATTGGGGGACGGCCAGCTTAAAAGACAAGGGGATTAGCCCCCCCCCCCCCTTGGTAAGGGGAGCGCCGACCCCAAATTCGCAACAATATATATATATATATATATATATATATATATATATATATATATATATCTGTGCAGTGTCTGTGTTGTCTTGTCTTGTCTTGTCTTGTCTTGTGTCACTGAACTACTCCCTCAAACTTTTGTGAAATCATAACAAACTTCTGGTATGCACATATCTCTCCCGTCGGTATGTCCTAGAGGTATTTTCTTTGAAAAAATTTCCAATAAAATTTTTTTTTTGGGGGGGGGGGGGGGGGGGATTTTTTGGGGAAAAAATGTTTTTTTGTCAACTTAAGTTTTCAACTTCAATTGTTTATAAAATGTGATATCACGTATATTACAAATACATTTGTGCAAAATAATTGTTTGAATTATGATTAGTGTAAACCATGACAAAACAGCAACTCAGGTACAGTCATTTATCTATACATCTACACATCTGGGCAGTGTCTGTTGTCACTGATCTACTCCCTGAAACTTTTGTTTCCGTGGATGTGAAGTGTTTTTAATAACGCCATCCACCGTTTGCCCTTCACGTGACTCGTGGTGGTCCCTCTCGGCTCTCCCCCCGTTGGTATTTTTGTGCACATAAGATTGTTCACGGTTCTGTTTAAATATTATTTAAATATGTATAACCTTTCCCCTTCAGTGTTTTACTCAGTGGTATTTTACAACACGCTGTTTTTCTTCCTATTTAAAAGGCTTTTCTCAATTTCCTCTCCAACTCATTCCACCTCAAAAAAAAGAAATTCAATATCTTATACGTCTCCCTCACTACATGGTCTAAATTCACATTCATTCCATCCCTCCTCCATCATTCTGAATCGGATTGCTAACTTGAAAATCACAACAAACCCAATTTGTTTTCAATGTTCGTCTTTCATTAATCATCCACTTTCTAAACTCCCCTCTTGCCCCTCCCATCCAAATCCATCCCCTTGCACCTACACTCCTAAACTCCCCCCTTGCCCCACCACTCTTAAACTCCCCCCCTACCCCTCCACTCCTGAACTCCCCCCTTGCCCTTCCACTCCTGAACTCCCCCCTTGCCCTTCCCCTCCTAAACTCCCCCCTCACTCCTCCCCTTCAAAACTCCCCCCCAACCCCTCCCATTCAAATCTCCCCCCATACCATTCCTCTCCAATTCTCCCTCCTCCCCCCTCCTCCTCAAAGCTGCCTCCTCCCCACTTCGTCTCCCTTCTATCTCATACCTCCACCCCCCCCCCAACCTTCTTCTTTCCTCTGCCCCCCCCTCAAACAACCCCTCTCTGTGCCTCATCCCTTCACCTTCAAACCTTTCATCCTCCTCATCCTTCCCTTTCTTGGAACTCTTCTGCAATCGCTGACACACTAACAACTGCTCTCCCTACCTCCCACTCTCATCCTTCATCTTACCCTACTCCTCCCCTCCCCTGTCCTGTACCCGATGCTCCCCCTCTCTCTTCATTAACGGTATGGACCTCAAACATCCGGGGCCTTCGCTCAAACCTGACTGATCTCTCCATACAGGTTGCTTCTGACAATCCAGACTTGATCTGCTTAACAGAGACTTTCCTCCTTCAAGATGTCTCTGATTCCTTAATATCTCTTCCTGGTTACTCCCTCCTCCGGTATGATAGACCTGAGCCTCGGCCTGGTGGTGGAGTGGCTATCTTTATCAAAAACTCTCTTCCTCACTCTCCTTGCACTGCCCTCTCTCCTCCTCACCCCCAGGAGTACCTCTGGCTACGGCTTCCTCTCCGCTCCCACCTTTTGTTCATATGTGTTCTGTACCGTCCCCCAAACAGTGATGACTCCATCTACATTTCACTGTCTGACAACATGGACCAACTTCTATCCACTCATCCCAACTCTCTCTCTTCCTCATATGTGGTGACTTCAATTGTCATCATGCCACCTGGTTGGGTGTGGGTTCCTCTCTCACCAGTCATGGCACCTCAGCAAAGGACTTCTGTGACTCACTGGCTTTGACACAATCTGTCAATTTCCCGACCCGGATCTCAGCCAATGGAGTATCTTCTCTTCTAGACTTGGTTATGACTAACTTCCCTGCTAATGTCTGCTGCTCTTCTTCTGCTCCAATCGGTTCTTCTGATCATGTGCTTGTCAAAGTGGACATCTCTCTGGCCATTCTCAGAGAGCCTCCTCAGCGTCGACGAGTCTGGCAGTTCACTCAGGCCGACTGGGACGGTCTTCAAGCAGCCATCAATCGTCTGGATTGGTCTCCCATCTCCACTGCCTCTGACATCAATTCTTCCTGGGAATTCTTCCAAAGCAAACTGATCTCTCTCATGCACAGATTTATCCCATCTCGCCTTCAGTTGTTTTACCCTTCCTCCCGTCCATGGTACACTGAATCTTGTGGTGAGGCAGTTGCCCTGAAACAACTTGCCTTTGCCTCTTGGAAGGCTAATCCAACTGAAGGAAATCTCAGTTCCTTCCACCAAGCTCGGAACAGTGTGTGTCTACCCTCAGGAGTGCCAGGAAGCACTATCTCTCCTCACTCAAGAATGAACTCTCAAACCTGTCTCCTTCCTCGAAATCCTGGTGGCGTCTGGTCAAATCCGTTTCTGGTGTTTGTTCCCCCTCCATCCCCTCCCTTACCTCAAATGGCCACACAGTTTGCATCGCACGTGACAAAGCCGAATGCCTCAACTCTGTGTTTGCCTCAAAATCCTTAGTCCCAAACCCATCTCTCTCTGTTCCCACCTTTCCCAGTCGAACCAAACTGCTCCTGGACTCTGTGACCTTCTCTCCTGACAAGGTGGAGGAGTTTTTGTCAAACCTCGACTCTGATTCTGCAACTGGACCAGATGGCATCAGCCCACGGGTCCTAAAATCCTGCTCTGCCGCTCTATCTCACCCTCTCTCTGTTCTTTTCACCCTATCCTTTGCTCAAGGTCATCTGCCAGCATCCTGGAAATCAGCAAACATTATCGCTTTACACAAAAAAGGTGCAAAAACAGATCCTTGCAACTACAGACCAATCAGCCTGCTCCCAATTATCAGCAAAGTCATGGAATCCATCATTGCTTCGGATATGAAATCTTTCCTCTTCTCCAATGGCTTGATCTCTGATCATCAATTTGGTTTCAGACCAGGTCACTCTACTCTGGACATGCTGCTTCTGCTGTCTCAACAATGGATGGAGGTCCTCAATGCCAAACAGGAAATCAGAGCTGTCTCCCTTGACATATCACGTGCCTTCGATACGGTCTGGCACCCAGCTCTGCTCACCAAACTCTCCTCCTATGGTATCCATGGAAATCTCCATGCATGGCTTGCGGACTTCCTCTCTGGTCGTAGTCAACGTGTGGCCCTGAATGGATTTCTCTCATCTCCCCTTCCCGTTCAGGCTGGAGTTCCCCAAGGCAGTGTGCTGGGCCCTGTGCTTTTTCTGGTCTTTATCAATGATCTCTCCGACTCTCTGGAAAATCCTCTGTATCTCTTTGCTGATGACTCCACTCTCTGCCGCTCCATTCCTCTTCCCTCAGATCGGCAGTCTGCAGCCTCCTCACTCTCTGAAGACCTGGACAAAATCACAGACTGGTCAAACATGTGGAACATGTCTTTCAATCCTGACAAATCTCACACTCTTACTATGTCTCTCCGAAAAGATCGACTGGACAACCCTCCCATCTACTTTCTCAACAATCCTCTCCAAGAAGTTCTGTCGCTCAAGCTTTTGGGTCTCACCATCTGCCATGATCTTTCTTGGGAAAACCACATTTCCAAGCTGGCCTCCAAAGCCAGTCGCCGACTGGGCATCCTCCGTCGTGCGAAGTCCTTCCTAGGCACACCTGAGCTCCTCACCACATACAAGGCTTTCATCCGCAGCTCAATGGAATACTGTTCTCCCCTATGGGCTGGTGCTCCTGCCTCACACCTGGCTCGGCTTCACGCTGTTGAATCCAAAGCTTTCAGAATCATTGGAATCTCCCGTGATGAAGCTATCTCTGAGGGCCTTTCACTCACTCACCGCAGGCAGTTAGGTGGTCTTTCTGTCTTCTACCGACTCCTCTCCGGCCTTGCTCCCCCAGCTCTCTCTGTGCTCTGTCCCCCAAATATTCCTACAGGTCGCACAAGATCTGCCAGCCACCCTCTGATGGTTAAACTGCCGAAATCTCGGCTCTCTGCTCACCTTCACTCTTTCAGTCCTCTTTTCTCCCGCCTCTGGAACAAACTCCTCCACTCCCTTCAATCACACTCCTCCCTCCAGGTCTTCAAAACAGCTGTTCACCACCATCTCTTATCTTCCCCCATCCAAAACCTTGATTTTTTCTACCCCCACTAATTCACCCCAGATCCACCTTGTTTGAAATTCCAACTTCTTTCCTGGAAGTCTTGGCAGTGTCCATATGTTTTATACCTCTCCCACCCCCCCCCCCCTTCCCATGCCTCCCCCCCAAGGCCCTCTCCCTCCCACAGTTCTCTCGATGTCTCCATGTCTCCCGGTCCCTGCTCTCAAATGTTGTGTTTGTGTCCTTCCCCCTCTCTACCCATCTTGTCTACCGCTCCCGATGTTATTTGTTTTGTGTGTCTGTTTGTCTTTCTGTGTGACTAATGTTCGCTCTTTCACGAGCCTCGATCTTGTATACAAAAAAAAAAAAAAAAAAAAAAAAAAAAACGTGGTGGTGGTTTTGAATCACGTGGTGGTGAGGTATTTTGAATTATATGGTGGTGAGGTGATTTTAAATGATGTGGTGGTGAGGTGTTTTGAATTACATGGGGGTGAGGTATTTTAAATTACATGGGGGTGAGGTGTTTTGAATTACGTGGTGGTGAGGTGTTTTGCATTACGTGGTGGTGAGGTGTTTTGAATTACGTGGTGGTGAGGTGTTTTGAATTACTTGGTGGTGAGGTGTTTTGAATTACGTGGTGGTGAGGTGTTTTGAATTACTTGGTGGTGAGGTGTTTTGAATTACGTGGTGGTGAGGTGTTTTGAATTACTTGGTGGTGAGGTGTTTTGAATTACTTGGTGGTGAGGTGTTTTGAATTACGTGGTGGTGAGGTGTTTTGAATTACTTGGTGGTGAGGTGTTTTAAATTACGTGGTTGGTGAGGTGTTTTGAATTACTTGGTGGTGAGGTGTTTTGAATTACGTGGTGGTGAGGTGTTTTGAATTACTTGGTGGTGAGGTGTTTTGAATTACTTGGTGGTGAGGTGTTTTGAATTACGTGGTGGTGAGGTGTTTTGAATTACGTGGTGGTGAGGTGTTTTGAATTACGTGGTGGTGAGGTGTTTTGAATTACGTGGTGGTGAGGTGTTTTGAATTACGTGGTGGTGAGGTGTTTTGAATTACGTGGTGGTGAGGTGTTTTGAATTACGTGGTGGTGAGGTGTTTTGAATTACGTGGTGGTGAGGTGTTTTGAATTACGTGGTGGTGCGGTGTTTTGAATTACGTGGTGGTGAGGTGTTTTGAATTACGTGGTGGTGAGGTGTTTTGAATTACGTGGTGGTGAGGTGTTTTGAATTACGTGGTGGTGAGGTGTTTTGAATTACGTGGTGGTGAGGTGTTTTGAATTACGTGGTGGTGAGGTGTTTTGAATTACGTGGTGGTGCGGTGTTTTGAATTACTTGGTGGTGAGGTGTTTTGAATTACGTGGTGGTGAGGTGTTTTGAATTACTTGGTGGTGAGGTGTTTTGAATTACGTGGTTGGTGAGGTGTTTTGAATTACTTGGTGGTGAGGTGTTTTGAATTACATGGTGGTGAGGTGTTTTGAATTACTTGGTGGTGAGGTGTTTTGAATTACTTGGTGGTGAGGTGTTTTGAATTACGTGGTGGTGAGGTGTTTTGAATTACGTGGTGGTGAGGTGTTTTGAATTACGTGGTGGTGAGGTGTTTTGAATTACGTGGTGGTGAGGTGTTTTGAATTACGTGGTGGTGAGGTGTTTTGAATTACGTGGTGGTGAGGTGTTTTGAATTACGTGGTGGTGAGGTGTTTTGAATTACGTGGTGGTGAGGTGTTTTGAATTACGTGGTGGTGCGGTGTTTTGAATTACGTGGTGGTGAGGTGTTTTTAATTACGTGGTGGTGCGGTGTAATCGTCCCAAACTTCCAGTCTGCACCTACCCCTCCCCTATGTATGTGCTGAGGGGTTCTTTCTTGAAAAAAAAACATTCAACCGAAATCTTCAACCTAAATTGTTTATAAAATGTAATATCACAAACACAACAAATACATTTGTGCAAAGTAATTGTTTGTATTATGATTTGTGTAAATCATGACAACACAAACTCAGGTACAGTCATTGTTCTCAGCTAAAATAAGCCCGTTCCTCAGTAACGACGCAAGGTCGTATACACACACACACACACACACACACACACACACACACACACACACACACACACACACACACACACACACACACACACCACACTACACACACACACCACACACACACACCACACACACCTTTGTCAATTTCAACTTATTTGTGGAGAAAATTGTGAGTTGTTTGAAAAAACGGCAAGGGTGCCAATATTTTTGGCCACGACTGTATATATATATAAACACTTTTCCTTGACTGTGATTTTGTTTTGAGCTCTTCGCCTTTTGTTGGCAGCTCATCCCGCACGAGCCACCGAAACGCAAAGCTTTGGGACGACGCGCCCCCTGCAGGAAGGACCCTGATAACATGGAGTCTTAATGTAACCATTCCGAATGAGGAAGCCGTGTGGGCTTGGAAATCCAGTTTATTTGAGGTGGATCTGGGGTGAATTAGTGGGGGTA
Organism: Myxine glutinosa; assembly: GCF_964187855.1. Lineage (NCBI taxonomy): Eukaryota > Metazoa > Chordata > Myxini > Myxiniformes > Myxinidae > Myxine > Myxine glutinosa. Next base: position 43,830,346 of record NC_136270.1, read on the forward strand.
GAAAAGATCAAGGTTTCTGATGGTGGAAGATAAGAGATGGTGGTGAACAGCTGTTTTAAAGACCTGGAGGGTGGAGTGGGATTGAAGGGAGTGTGGGAGTAGTTTTTTGTTCTAGAGGCGGGAGAACAGACGAAAGAAAGAGTGAAGGTGAGCAGAGAGTCTTGATATTGGCAATTTCATGTGATGACGAGGTGATGATATGATGATGTTTCATGATGATGGCAGCATGTGATGAGGAGGTGACCTGGGCTCCCATAGGCAGAGTTTGGAGATGAAGGTAGGGTGCCAGTATGTGATGAGGAGGTGACCTGGGCTCCCATAGGCAGAGTTTGGAGATGAAGGTAGGGTGCCAGTATGTGATGAGGAGGTGCCAGCATGTGATGAGGAGGTGACCTGGGATACCATAGGCAGAGTTTGGAGATGAAGGTAGGGTGCCAGTATGTGATGAGGAGGTGCCAGTATGTGATGAGGAGGTGCCAGCATGTGATGAGTAGGTGGCCTTGGATACCATAAGCAGAGTTTGGAGATGAAGGTTGGGTGCCAGTATGTGATGAGGAGGTGCCACAATGTGATGAGTAGGTGGCCTTGGATACCATAGGCAGAGTTTGGAGATGAAGGTTGGGTGCCAGTATGTGATGAGGAGGTGCCAGCATGTGATGAGTAGGTGGCCTTGGATACCATAGGCAGAGTTTGGAGATGAAGGTAGGGTGCCAGTATGTGATGAGGAGGTGCCAGCATGTGATGAGGAGGTGCCAGCATGTGATGAGTAGGTGGCCTTGGATACCATAGGCAGAGTTTGGAGATGAAGGTAGGGTGCCAGTATGTGATGAGGAGGTGCCAGCATGTGATGAGTAGGTGGCCTTGGATACCATAGGCAGAGTTTGGAGATGAAGGTAGGGTGCCAGTATGTGATGAGGAGGTGCCAGCATGTGATGAGTAGGTGGCCTTGGATACCATAGGCAGAGTTTGGAGATGAAGGTAGGGTGCCAGCATGTGATGAGGAGGTGGCCTTGGATACCATAGGCAGAGTTTGGAGATGAAGGTAGGGTGCCAGTATGTGATGAGGAGGTGCCAGCATGTGATGAGTAGGTGGCCTTGGATACCATAGGCAGAGTTTGGAGATGAAGGTAGGGTGCCAGCATGTGATGAGGAGGTGCCAGCATGTGATGAGTAGGTGGCCTTGGATACCATAGGCAGAGTTTGGAGATGAAGGTTGGGTGCAGCATGTGATGAGGAGGTGCCAGCATGTGATGAGTAGGTGGCCTTGGATACCATAAGCAGAGTTTGGAGATGAAGGTTGGGTGCCAGTATGTGATGAGGAGGTGCCACAATGTGATGAGGAGGTGGCCTTGGATACCATAGGCAGAGTTTGGAGATGAAGGTAGGGTGCCAGCATGTGATGAGGAGGTGCCAGCATGTGATGAGTAGGTGGCCTTGGATACCATAAGCAGAGTTTGGAGATGAAGGTTGGGTGCCAGTATGTGATGAGGAGGTGCCACAATGTGATGAGGAGGTGGCCTTGGATACCATAGGCAGAGTTTGGAGATGAAGGTAGGGTGCCAGTATGTGATGAGGAGGTGCCAGTATGTGATGAGGAGGTGCCAGCATGTGATGAGTAGGTGGCCTTGGATACCATAAGCAGAGTTTGGAGATGAAGGTTGGGTGCCAGTATGTGATGAGGAGGTGCCACAATGTGATGAGGAGGTGGCCTTGGATACCATAGGCAGAGTTTGGAGATGAAGGTAGGGTGCCAGCATGTGATGAGGAGGTGACCTGGGATACCATAGGCAGAGTTTGGAGATGAAGGTAGGGTGCCAGTATGTGATGAGGAGGTGCCAGCATGTGATGAGTAGGTGGCCTTGGATACCATAAGCAGAGTTTGGAGATGAAGGTTGGGTGCCAGCATGTGATGAGGAGGTGACCTTGGATACCATAGGCAGAGTTTGGAGATGAAGGTTGGGTGCAGCATGTGATGGAGATGCCAGCATGTGATGAGTAGGTGGCCTTGGATACTATAAGCAGAGTTTGGAGATGAAGGTAGGGTGCCAGTATGTGATGAGGAGGTGACCTGGGATACCATAAGCAGAGTTTGGAGATGAAGGTTGGGTGCCAGCATGTGATGAGGAGGTGACCTTGGATACCATAGGCAGAGTTTGGAGATGAAGGTTGGGTGCAGCATGTGATGGAGATGCCAGCATGTGATGAGTAGGTGGCCTTGGATACTATAAGCAGAGTTTGGAGATGAAGGTAGGGTGCCAGTATGTGATGAGGAGGTGCCAGCATGTGATGAGTAGGTGGCCTTGGATACCATAAGCAGAGTTTGGAGATGAAGGTTGGGTGCCAGCATGTGATGAGGAGGTGACCTTGGATACCATAGGCAGAGTTTGGAGATGAAGGTTGGGTGCAGCATGTGATGGAGATGCCAGCATGTGATGAGTAGGTGGCCTTGGATACTATAAGCAGAGTTTGGAGATGAAGGTAGGGTGCCAGCATGTGATGAGGAGGTGCCAGCATGTGATGAGGAGGTGATCGTGGATACCATAAGCAGAGTTTGGAGATGAAGGTTGGGTGCCAGCATGTGATGAGGAGGTGCCAGCATGTGATGAGTAGGTGGCCTTGGATACCATAAGCAGAGTTTGGAGATGAAGGTTGGGTGCAGCATGTGATGAGGAGGTGCCAGCATGTGATGAGTAGGTGGCCTTGGATACCATAAGCAGAGTTTGGAGATGAAGGTTGGGTGCCAGCATGTGATGAGGAGGTGACCTTGGATACCATAGGCAGAGTTTGGAGATGAAGGTTGGGTGCAGCATGTGATGGAGATGCCAGCATGTGATGAGTAGGTGGCCTTGGATACTATAAGCAGAGTTTGGAGATGAAGGTAGGGTGCCAGCATGTGATGAGGAGGTGCCAGCATGTGATGAAGAGGTGATCGTGGATACCATAAGCAGAGTTTGGAGATGAAGGTTGGGTGCCAGCATGTGATGAGGAGGTGCCAGCATGTGATGAGTAGGTGGCCTTGGATACCATAAGCAGAGTTTGGAGATGAAGGTTGGGTGCAGCATGTGATGAGGAGGTGCCAGCATGTGATGAGTAGGTGGCCTTGGATACCATAAGCAGAGTTTGGAGATGAAGGTTGGGTGCAGCATGTGATGAGGAGATGCCAGCATGTGATGAGTAGGTGGTCTTGGATACCATAAGCAGAGTTTGGAGATGAAGGTTGGGTGCAGCATGTGATGGAGGTGCCAGCATGTGATGAGGAGGTGGCCTTGGATACCATAGGCAGAGTTTGGAGATGAAGGTTGGGTGCAGCATGTGATGAGGAGGTGCCATCATGTGATGAGGAGGTGGCCTTGGATACCATAGGCAGAGTTTGGAGATGAAGGTTGGGTGCCAGCATGCGATGAGGAGGTGCCAGCATGTGATGAGTAGGTGGCCTTGGATACCATAAGCAGAGTTTGGAGATGAAGGTTGGGTGCCAGTATGTGATGAGGAGGTGCCACAATGTGATGAGGAGGTGGCCTTGGATACCATAGGCAGAGTTTGGAGATGAAGGTAGGGTGCCAGTATGTGATGAGGAGGTGCCAGTATGTGATGAGGAGGTGCCAGCATGTGATGAGTAGGTGGCCTTGGATACCATAAGCAGAGTTTGGAGATGAAGGTTGGGTGCCAGTATGTGATGAGGAGGTGCCACAATGTGATGAGGAGGTGGCCTTGGATACCATAGGCAGAGTTTGGAGATGAAGGTAGGGTGCCAGCATGTGATGAGCAGGTGCCACAATGTGATGAGGAGGTGACCTTGGATACCATAGGCAGAGTTTGGAGATGAAGGTTGGGTGCAGCATGTGATGAGCAGGTGCCACAATGTGATGAGGAGGTGACCTTGGATACCATAGGCAGAGTTTGGAGATGAAGGTAGGGTGCCAGCATGTGATGAGGAGGTGCCAGCATGTGATGTGGAGGTGACCTTGGATACCATAGGCAGAGTTTGGAGATGAAGGTAAAGTGCCAGCGAGTGACAAGTGTTCGATATGTTCAAAAATAGGGTCCTGATGTCATGTCGGAGATAGAGGGCCTCCATCCATTGTTGGGAGAGTAGAAACAGCATGTTCAGGGTAGAACGATAGAGTCTGAAACCGAAATGATGATCTGGGATCAGGCCGTTGGAGAAAGTCATTCTGTTTAAATTCCACATAATTCCCTCCAGGCAACTTGAGATGGCCACTTAATGCTGCCGATGAGAGCAGCTGCTGCCCACAATGCCCGAACCAAAAGGAGTTTATTTTAAATGTTTCCTTTGACATTAAGTGTGTGTGTGTGTGTGTGTGTGTGTGTGTGTGTGTGTGTGTGTGTGTGTGTGTGTGTGTGTGTGTGTGTGTGTGTGTGTGTGTGTGTGTGTATACTCGTATAGTTATGTTTGTGGAGTTGGTAATGATTACCTCAGTGAAGTCAGGATTGTGTAAATTAGCGTGGACCGTGTGACGCAAAGAAGAAGCCCACCTCGATGTAACTAAGTAGGGAATCTGTATAGAATAAGATCGTATATGTGTCTCCATACGAGGGCTGGAGCTACGCTAATTATGTAGGGCTTAAGGATAATCCCCAGTGTGTAATTACCCCTGTGATTTGTCCCTTATGTTTTATTACATGAAAACGGGTCACCATGACAACAAAAATTACAACAACGGCCATCGCACCGTCATGTTGACAGTATAACTGGACATTACGATCGGGCAAATGTGGAAGTCCATTTTGGACTTCCAGGTGTTCGTGAGATGTCTATCTTCATGAGTAGGCAAGTCATTGCCGGCATCTCAATTGAAATTTGTCCCTCATCCTTTTAATTGTCAAGATAGTTAAATAACATGTGTTATAATGACAAATCTCCTTTCTGGTCTCTTCTTATCAAAATCCTCACGAAGGCTCCAATCTCCAATGTATTGCTCATGAGACGAACACTAATATTAGATGTGATTCTAGAAATGTTCCAGTAATAATTATTTGATGAATCTTAACGATACTGTATGACGGTTTATAAGAATCTTGTAGAAGACGGGTAATTATATTTTTAGGTATATATATATACACAGTGCATTCAGAAAGTATTCAGACCCCTTCACTTTTTTCACATTTTGTTATGTTGCAGCCTTATGCTGAAATCGTTTAAATTCTTTTTTTCCCTCATCAATCTACACTCAATACCCCATAATGACAAAGAGAAAACAGGATTTTAGAAAGTTTTGCAAATTTATTGAAAAGAAAAAAACTGAAATATCACATTGACATAAGTATTCATACCCTTTGCTATGACACTTGAAATTTAGCTCAGGTGCCTCCCATTTCTCTTGATCATCTTTGAGATGTTTCTACACCTTGATTGGAGTCCACCTGTGGTAAATTCAATTGATTGGACATGATTTGGAAAGGCACACACCTGTCTATATAAGGTCTCACAGCTGACAATGCATATCAGAGCAAAAACCAAGCCATGAGGGCGAAGGAACTGCCTGCAGAGCTCAGAGACAGGATTGTGTCGAGGCACAGATCTGGGGAAGCCTACAAAAAATCTCTGCTGCATTGAAGGTTCCCAGAGCACAGTGGCCTCCATAATTCTTAAATGGAAGAAGTTTGGAACAACCAGGACTCTTCCTAGAGCTGGCCGCCCGGCCAAACTGAGCAATCGGGGGGAGAAGGGCCTTGGTAAGAGAGGTGACCAAGAACCCGATGGTCACTCTGGCTGAGCTCCAGAGATCCTGTGTGGAGATGGGAGAAACTTCCAGGAGGACAACCATCACTGTAACACTCCACCGATCTGGGCTTTATGGCAGTGGCCAGACGGAAGCCTCTCCTCAGTGAAAGATGCATGAAAGCCCACAGAATCTTGTTTCTCACAGTCTGAGAGTCCTTTAGGTGCTTTTTTCTTTAGGTGCTCTATATATATATATATATTGTTGCGGATCCCGGGTTCGTCGACGTACTAAGGGGAGGGGGGTTATGCCTCGTTTCCCCACGAACTCCCGGTTCCACAAAGGCCGTTGACCACGAGCGCCGAAACTCGTGATTAACGGATTGCTAAGCAATTCCGATCGCTAATTTCCCAGTCACGCCTCGAAGAGTTTACTGGTCAATATTCCCAAATACCTTCAAGACATGTGACCGGACAAACCGGGGATCGAACCCTCACTTCCCCACACCTTTTGGAATGCCGAGCGGTTTTGCACACGGTGTGGAAAGAGGCGTTACCTGATGTGATTAATGGACCCGATTCGAGCCAAATTCGGTCCCGGGTGGTGCAAGGCCAATTGGAGAAAAGGACGTACCGCACAGGTGGGAAGTAAAGAACAAATGTACAGCCTTTTATTTTACAAGGCACAGAGCAAGAGACAAAGATTTACCTTAACCAATATTACCAAACTAATATACCCCGACTGGTACCTTCACATTCTGACACACAAACATACTCTCAGGGACAAAAGGCACTGGTTAATGCGCCATACCGATGTCTGTGCTGGGGTTCATCTCTGGTGACCACGTGGTCTGGTGTGCGCAGCCCGGTGCCCACGTGCAGCCTGGACAAGGTCGATTCAACACAGGTCGGACGAGTGGAAATTGCCAACGCTTGCAGGTCTGCCAGACGGCGCAAAAGCTCGGCGCAGACGCGATGAGTGTCGGGCGCTGAACAAAGGCAAAACACGTGTCGTCTACGAGGCAAAATCCAAGTCAAGAGCACAACCTCGTGTGCGCAGCGAAAATCCAAAGCCAAGAGAATTCAGGTGTGTCCTCGGTGAAAGGCCCAAATGCAAGAGAATCGTGTCATCCACGAAGCAAAGAGAGAACAGAGCAGGAGGATGTGGCAAAAGGGCAATAGCGCAGGTGTGTTCTCCACGTGGTGAAGTCCCAGGGAAAAGAGAATCCAGGTGTGTCTTCCACGATGTCCCCGAAAGCAAGAGGTCGATAATGTAATGCCTGCGCCTTGGCTATTATCAGGCTGGGTTACGCCCTTCAAAATGTTCAGAGCCTCTCATTGGCTGAGGCTTGCCGCATCATGGAGATGGGTTGTCCCGCCCCCTTACTGGTCACGTGGGCCTGTACTTCTGGCCACGCCTCTCTGCACATCTTAATGGCCATGCCTTTAACCAACGAACGTCCTGCCTAACCTCAACGCATATTGGTCTTTTCTTTACTACACAATGGGGCAGGGCTAATCTGTACATTCAATAGAAAATAACCAACCAATGCAGGCTACATGTTGTCGTGCAATTTAACTATACGGAGTTTGCCTTTATGGCACAACTACAACACTACCCCCTCCTCTCACCAAGACTCGACCCGAGTCGTCCACATGGAGCGGCTGGGGTGAGCTGCCATTCATTTAAACATTACTTTTAGTGTGACACGTAGATGTGATTCCCCTAACATTTTAAACGCTAATCCCAATGTGTGTGACATTTTTTGAATGATTTCTTTTTTTTTTACATTTAAATGTACATTTTAAAACTGAATATGTCCCTCCTAATGCGTTGAGGAACTAACTAACAGATACACACCCACAACCTTATACTGTTCACGTATTGCCGGAATTTTGAAACTAAACAGCCGGTGGGCAACATTCTTACATTTTACACTAAAACACCATTTATTTTTCAAAAAAACCCAAAAACTATGACCCAGGACCTGGACTTGAGGAATAAAACTTGGATAACTTGTTGCTGGAGTCATCTTCTGTCTTCTTGCCTTGGTAGGCGGGCTAACAAAAGCCGGCTGGCCCTGACCGGCATACAGTCCATTTGAAGATCAGGGCCATCTAAATCTTCATAATTGCAAACATGGATCACTTTTTTTATTCATGAGCAGGACCACTTGAAAGGTGGTCCAAATGTGTGGTGTCAGTGCCACTCAACAGGTGATCCATGTGTGTGTGGTGCCAGTGCCACCCAACAGGTGGTCCATAAGGTGGCAAGATGATGAGGCAGCCAAGAGGTGTAACAATGGAGATGGGTTTGGCCACTCCCAGTGGTCCATAAGGTGATGGATGATGGATTGGCAGCCAGATGCTGCGACGGCAAGTTGTCCTCATGATGGTCCTGGATCGGGCAGGAAGAAAAGATGCAACGAGCAAAAAGGAAAAGACACGGTGGCGCATGCAAAACACAGGTATAACAAGCGGGTGAGAGGAACGTCGGCAGAGTGAAGTCGAGCCTGGCCCTACCCGTTTGTGCCCCCCCCCCCCCCACCGTTAACGACACTACCCTAGCCCTCCTTGTATTTACAATTCGTCTCTACGTCTTGTCTCCCATTTCCCCCTCTTTATGACAAATTCGTCCCCAACTCCCCCCAGGTTCTCCCAGGAAGGAAAGGCGGAAATGAACACAATGTTTCGTACTCACGTCGTGGTGCATCTTACCAATCAATCATTGAGTCCCGCGGTGCGAAATCCATCCCCTTGTGGATGGTTGTGGATGGTTGTGGATGGTGCGAAAGGGTCTTCACAAAATCCTAACTACTCTGACATCATTTACACATTTTAATCTCCCTGGGTTTGTACCCTGCCAATTGGCCTTCTTTAAACTATGTGGTTCTAAGAACCCGAATTCCCATTGCCCACGCTGTGGTGCCCTCCAAATTTGGGTCTAACCCCACGATTTTTTCTATTCGTGCCCTCGCACAATTTCGGAGCTGGGTCGTGTGGCCCTACCAGCAGGTCTATCTACCTGCGCCCCTCCGTTCACTGGAGCCGCCTCCCGAGCATGCCTGCTCCTCACAACTACGCTATCTGGGGAAGGCCCTCTCTGGCGCTTACCCCCTTGATGCCCACCTTGGCATTGGGCAACCCGGGTCCCTTTCCTGGATCCTCGGGCCCCATTCACTAACCTAACTGGCTCCCTGAGCCTACCTGCGGCCTTACCTGGCCGACGAGCTCCCAGTGATGGAGTGCCCCAAATAACCATTTCTACCAATAAGCCACATGCCCAGCCATTCCACCGCTTCCTGCACCTCACAAAACAAAAACTATTTCCACAAACAGCACCACAGGTGTCAATATCCAGGTAATTTACCTCTACCCTCTATCTAACATTAAACTACCCCGCCAGGTCTTCGTGAATGGGTTCCACTCCCCCCATTCAATCCTTCACACCATGCATTCCACACCATTTATTCGCACACCAACTATTTCCACATCACTCATTTGCACACCACTATTCCATTTATTCCCACACACACACAGAATCATCTATCTAACTGATTTCCCCTATAACTCGTGCTTCCCCGTCGTCCGTTTACACGATGCACACCCCTTTGTTAGCAACCAGCTAAACTAACTACGTCCTCTCTACTGTTCAATGTAACTACTTAAATCTCAGTTCCTATGGTCTCTCTGGATCCCTATCATTATCCTAGCCCTCCCTCAGCTAGTGCTTCGGTGCTCCCATGGAGCAACCATTGCTGGCTCCTCCTTGGGCCTAACAATGCTAGCCCCTTAAACTAGTGCTCATGGGCCCCGTCACATGGGGAATGGTCTCACCAACATACCCTCACGTGAGGCATATACTTTCCCCAGTCCTCTAAACAATGAGCACCCATTCATGGAGGTACCTTGTCGCGGCTCGGCCTCTAAGGGCGGAGCGATCCATGCGGGTGGTTGGTCGCCTGTATAGGGTGTCCGGCCGGCATTGACGATCCGAGGGGGGAGATTGATGGGCCCAAGTGCCGGGCTCCATCCCTGCGCAGGGCCCTTCGGTCCCACGCACGATGACCCAACCGGCCACGGTCAGAGCACCTCACCTGGCAAGGTGCGTGTCTACGACACTTCGAACCTCCCCTCAAAACCCGCTGATTGCCCTTGCCGCAGTACGGCACCAACAATACCGTGTGGGTGCCGGAGGTACGAATCCCGCACGCCGGTCCTTGCGAGACCGACGCAGTACCGATTCCATCCAGTCCCCACGGTGCACCACTCGTCGGGGGCTCGCATACTCGACCCGTCTCACTAACCCCTATCCCAGTCGGCGTCGATGCCTGAGCCACGTCATCACATCTCGCTACCCACTCCATACTCACACACCCCCGGTGCACACATGCCTTTCACACACTCCGTACTTGCACACACCGGTGCGCACACTTCTTTCACACACTCCGTACTCATACTTGCACACACTGGTGCACACACTTTCTCCACACACTCTGTAATCGCGCACACTTTCTCCACACACTCCGTCTCAGTCCCACCCCTCACAATGGGCCCTTCACGAACCCCCGGTCTGTCCCGACCCCCAAGCATGTCGAACACCCCAACGCACCAAATACATTTCCGACATCCCTACTCACCTCGGGACTCATCTTTTTCCGATCCTCTTCAAGAACCTGCAATCTTTCTATTTGATGAGCAGGCATTACATCACGGTCCGAGCACCACTCTCGCATACATTCCCGCAATTCCTTCCATAACTCATTCTCTGTCTCTCCTTCTATCTTTTTAATTTCAATTATTCCCTCTTTCAAAGTTACCTCCTCCAGCTTCTGTTTCACCTCTATTTCCCGTTGCGCCTCTACTATTTCCTCTTATAACTCGACCATCGTCGGTGCCCCCAAAATTTCCTCCTCTAACTCGACCTTCATCAGTTCCTCTACCTCCCGCATCACTACTTCCATAGCCCCAGTCAGTTTGGCCGTGCTCTCCTTCAATTCTCGCTGGACACGCATCTCACTCTGCTTTACCTCATCACGCACACCCACGACCTCCTCACTCATCCTCTTCATACCGCAGCTTGATTCCTCGCCCATCCTTTTCATATCGCCGCTTGATTTCTCGCTCATCGTGTCCATCCGATTACTCAATCGATCACCCATCTCTTTCATGCTCACTAACATTTGTGCCATGAATAACTCAACGTTAAAACCCCCTTGCACAGCGGGACCGGCCTCCGCCGCCGTGTGCGAAGCGCCGCCATTTTCTTCACCTCCTCCTCCCTCATCAATTCCAAGTTCAATCTGTCCATGCTGGTCCTGGGTCATGAATTCCTCATCGTCTACATTTTCTGTACCCACCAGAACCTGCAGGTGTTGGCCCGACATCATCCGAATTTAATTTTAATTTTGTTTTAAAATAAATTTGCACACGCTCGTAATTTCGCAGCACGTGAAACGTACTGCAGGTCAGAATATCCCACTCCCGGACACCAATAATGTTGCGGTTCCCGGGTTCGTCGACGTACCAAGGGGGGGTTATGCCCCATTTCCCCACAACTCCCGTTCCACACAGGCCGTTGACCGCGAGCGACTAAACTCGTGATTAACGGATTGCTAAGCAATTCCGATCGCCAATTTCCCAGTCACGCGTCGAAGAGTTTACTGGTCAATATTCCCAAATACCTTCAAGACACGTGACCGGAGAAACCGGGGATCGAACCCTCACTTTCCCACACCTTTTTGGAATGCCGAGCGGTTTTGCACATGGTGTGGAAAGCGGCGTTACCCAATGTGATTTTTGGACCCGATTCGAGCCAAATTCGGTCCCGGATGGTGCAAGGCCAATTGGAGAAAAGGACGTACCGCACAGGTGGGAAGTAAAGAACAAATGTACAGTCTTTTATTAGTCCCCTACCGGTGTACACCGGAGGGGACTATAGGTTTGCACGCCGTCCCTCCGTCCGTCAGTCCGTCAGTCTGTCACGCAAAGAACAGTTTTCCGGACTTTTTTTCTAAACGCTGAAGGCTAATGATTTCAAACTTGGCACATGGTTTCCTCATGATAAGTTACAGATCAAGTTTGAACTTCACGACGTTTCGATCATTTTTGACAAAGTTATGGCACTTTGAATTTTGGGAATTCTGATAATTCTGATGATCCTTAACTCAGTGCCATTTTAAGTTTTAATTTCCTTTAAAAACGAATTTCTCTGCAATAATTGGACCGATTGAGATCAAATTTTCGCCGTACGAGGGACTCGGTCTGTAGAATATTTTAATGGTAATTATGACGTCACAGGTCACGTGGTTCGGCCGCCACATTGTTTTTCGTGAAAACACGAAAACCCCTTTTTCTCTGCAACGGCTGAACAGATCGAGGCCAAACTTTGCAGGCAGAATCGCATACCCATGACCAACAAAAAAGTCAGCGTGCATGACGTCATGCGTCACATGGTTTCAGAGTTATGACGTTTTTAAGCATGAACATTTAAAACCGAGCTCCTCCCTCATTTTTGATCCAATCAAGGGGAAACTTCACAAATCTGTTCAGCATGTCAGTCTACTAAAATGACATTTTGGAATTTGCGATAGGGCACGTGGTTTGGCAGATATCGTTAATTAAACGAAAATATTAAATTTTAAAAAATGGATATCTCTTGAATCGCCAGTACCTCAGACCGTGAGTTGGTAATAATTTATATAAGTCACACAGTGCAATACGTGCAGGCCGCTGCACGGAGCGACCTTGCGGGCTTATCAACGAGGCGAGGCGTGACACACGTGTCTCAGCATACCTCAGATCAAGTTTGAAAACCAGCATCAACCGTGCATAAATTTGCATATTCGATCATTTTTGACAAAGTTATGGCACTTTGTTTATTCTAGAGTTCTCCTCAAGCCGCAACGCGCGCCCTCAGCCTCGTCTCGCGAACGTCAAAAGCACGACACAGCGCGCTCTTTCAGGAGGGGCGGAGCCAAGCCGAGCAACATATATATATACACATCGATCATTGATCTTGAAAAACAACGTATTTTCTCGTGCTTCTGCTGACCTGTCTGCGAGGTGTATAAATCGAAGTCCCGAGTGCGAATCACAGGTGAGCCCGTCCTGAGGTAATTAGTGATTGGGAACGATTCAGAACCTGTGGGTAAATAACCCTTGGTAATTTCCCCAACAGTTTTCAGGACTATAATTTGGAGTGCGGTAAGTCAAAGCTGTTAATATTCCTTGTGTACAATATGCTGTAATCGTGGACTGTTCTTTAAAATGCTTTCCTAGAATAAGCATCAAGTCAAAAACGTTTTCACTGAATTTTGTTTCCATTGACACAATTCTTCATATCAGTCAAGAATACATTGAATTCACGTAGTTTACCAATAAATCAACAATACATCTAGGGAGGTTGGAGTGTCACTTTACCATATGCTTCTGTGCGTATAATCTGCGTGAATACTTCTTTAAATATGTATCTGATACTCTGCCCTCTTTGCAGTATACACAGTACGCGTCAGAAGTAACCTAGCTTCCACGGTCCGCGGATAACCCGGTCAGGATAACCCGGTCAGGATAACCCGGTCAGGATAACCCGGTCTCACATCATCCGCGCCCACATTCAACCGTGCATAAATTTGCATATTTAATGAGGTTCGTCTGTCACACTTTGGTTTCGTGGGATAACTCCACCAAACATTGGCCGATTTCAACAAAATTTTGCACACACGTGTCTCAGCATAACTCAGATTAAGTTTGAAAACCAGCATCAACCGTGCATAAATTTGCATATTTAATTAGATCCGTCTGTTCGTCTGTCACAGTTTGGTTTCCGTACGATAACTCCACCAAACATCGACTGATTTCAACAACATTTTGTACACACGTGTCTCAGCATAACGCAGATCAAGTTTGAAAACCAGCATCAACCGTGCATAAATTTGCATATTCGATCATTTTTGACAAAGTTATGGCACTTTGAACTTTGGTAAGGGACATGTATTGCAGCGCAATACTCAGAATGCTTGTTTTACAAGGCACAGAGCAAGAGACAAAGATTTACCTTAAGGGTGTAGTACTGGTGAAAAATTGAGAAAACTACATAGGTACCTTTGAGAGGCCTTTACACAAAAACAAAGTCAAGTTAATATCTAATTTTCAGTTTTCTTGAAAGATATAATCTTGGCTTTAACTCAGACCAGTTTCAACGCTTCTTTGTCATATTACATGCATATAATTTGCATAAATTAGACCGTCAATAAAAAACAAGGAAAAACAAAGAACACATTTCTACTTCTATCTTCTATGTCACCTATCGTTCTTTTCACGCAAAACTTGGTACATGTATTATACATGTGTTACTCTACTACCTGATGAGAGGATTTTGTGAAATTATGTCAAATGTTCACTAATTAGCTAATTATGCCAATTACCAGATAAAACTTGGTTGTCCTTCAATAAATCCACAATGGCTACTCCTATAAACAAAAGCCTTCATCATTTTAAAGGAAGTGATATTCTGAATATCCTGTCCAAATTTCAGCCCAAAAGAATGATGCATTTCCTAAGTTATAACAAATTTTATGCAAAATATTATATTGAATTGAATTGAAATTTGAATTTTTCAATAATTAGGGGTACTTCTATGACCTCTAATAGCATGATTCTTGTTTATAAGACTATAAGGAAACTGTTCAGCTATAAAAATAAAAAATAAAAAAAATAAAAAAATCACCTGTTCACCAGTACTACACCCTTAACCAATATTACCAAACTCATAAACCCCGACTGGTACCTTCACACTCTGACACACACACACACCCACACACTCTCTCAGGGACAAAAGGCAATGGTGCTGGGGTTCGTACTGGTGCAAAAGGCACTGGTGCAAAAGTCTCAGGGACAAAAGGCACGTACCGATGTCCGTGCTGGGGTTCCTCGCTGGTGACAACGTGGTCTGGTGTGCGCAGCCCGGTGCCCACGTGCAGCCTGGACCAGGTCGATTCAACGCAGGTAGGACGAGTGGAAATTGCCAACACTTGCAGGTCTGTCAGATGGCGCAAAAGCTCGGCGCAGACGCGATGAGTGTCGGGCGCTGAACAAAGGCAAAACACGTGTCGTCTACGAGGCAAAATCCAAGTCAAGAGCACAACCTCGTGTGCGTGGCAAAAATCCAAAGCCAAGAGAATCCAGGTGTGTCCTCGGTGAAATTCCCAAATGCAAGAGAATCGTGTCGTCCACGAGGCAAAGAGAGAACAGAGCAGGAGGATATGGCAAAAGGGCAATAGCGCAGGTGTGTTCTCCACGTGGCGAAATCCCAGGAAAAAGAGAATCCAGGTGTGTCTTCCACGATGCCCCCGAAAGCAAGAGGTCGATAATGCCTGCGTGTTGGCTATTATCAGGCTTGGTCATGCCCTTCAAAATGTTCAGAGCCTCTCATTGGCTGAGGCTTGCCGCATCATGGAGACGGTTTGTCCCGCCCCCTTACTGGTCACGTGGGCCTGTACTTCTGGCCACGCCTCTCTGCACATCTTAATGGCCACGCCTTTAACCAACGAACATCCTGCCTAACCTCAACGTATATTGGTCTTTTCTTGACTACACAATGGGAAGGGGCTAATCTGTACATTCAATAGAAAATAACTAACTAATGCAGGCTACATGTTGTCGTGCAATTTAACTATAGGGAGCTTGCCATTATGGCACAACTACAACAATATATATATTTATTTATTATGTCGGTAGGGTAGAGCAATATCTGGAGTCAGGTATATCTGAATAGGTAACATGCTTCGTCTGTCGCGGTAGGGAATCAACCCTGTAATAAGTTCCATGTTTAGTCTGGTTTGTCAGATTGGAGTATACCTGTGAACATACCAGGATGTTCGAGTGTTAGATAGTGTAGGGATTAAAATAACAGCCCTTGTGTGTCACACCTGGTAATCAAACCTTTGTCCCTTATGGCAATGCATACCCATATAAACACTTAGACAGGCCCTGTGGTGCATACAGTAATTAAATTCCCTTCCCTGACAATGACTTTGGAAGAAAACGGACAGGAAACTAGGCCAGGACACCGCCGATGATGGCTGCCGCCGGTCGCATCACGAACTTGCATAGCGACATGCCCAGGAGGCCTGTGATTGGTCAGTGTGGTAGGCGCGAACCTCCACCCAACTAGTGCGGGAGGCGCGAAGACGCAACTAAGAAGGAGGTTGTTCATTTGAGGGAAGGAGCTGGAAGGTTCGGTGGAAGGCGCTGGTTGGTGGCGCGCCAAGGCTGACGTCACCGCTCAGGTGATAAAAGTGTGCTCCACGACATTTCAGCAGCTCTCACCCTTGTGCTCTCTGGCTGTCTCGACGTGTTTGAAACTCTTGCGCTTCTTCTTGGTATTGAGAGGTCCTAATGGTCGTTGGCTCACCATCTGCGTGGTGCTTGGAGCGGTGCTCGGTGCTTGGAGCGGTGCTCGGTGCTTGTGCAGGAGCGGGGCTCGGTGCTGTGAACGGGTGGGACCTCGTGTGCCAATGGAGAGGGCGTTGGCTCAGGCCTTCGCGGTGTGCAGCGGAGCTTGGAGCTGCGTGGGGACAAGACGACGGACAGTTAAGACGCACCACATTTTACATTACATAACGAACGTTTTTCTTTATTAATTCATTCCTGTGTCTCGTTTCTGAAGTGAGGTGAGTAGTGTAATAATGTTGCTTCTGGGACACCTCCGTTTAACATGGGAAATCCCTATCTAATGTCATTTACCCCCTTGTCTTTTTCAAAAATCATAAACACCTCTATTTCTCCCACCCTCATCTTTATGAACCTTTTGTCTGTAGTACCTATCCTTAATGTTGTTCATTAGACCACTCAAACACTACAAATATTTGTTTTCTCTTATAGACCTATCATCCTTCTTCTACATATCATCTGGCAGATTAATCTTTGACCCATTCACTTCCATATTAATTCTTTCCCTCCCTCATTGACCCTAAACACCTATATTTCTCTCACCCTGTTATTTACGAACCTTCTAACCTTTTGACATGTTATCCTTATTCATTAGACCACTTAAACAATGGTCCTTCTGTGTGAACCTGTGATCCTTCTGACCTGATGGACCTTTTAACCTTTTACTCTTAATATCATCTGGTGAATATAACCCACTCAAACATCGACCCGACAAATATTTGTTTATGCGTGGGAAATAATTTAATTCTCCTCCAACTTCCATCACCATACTCAAACCTTTTTAAAATTAATTATTCGCTTTTGAGAAATGACGTTGTTTCACTGACTTGGATAACTTCCCAGAAAGATTTCATTGTTTCGTTTCCTGTTTTCACACACGCCTTGAGATTCCTCGAAATGCTGTCAGCCAGTTCTCTTCCCTGAATACATTTTACATTATAAAAAGCCGTATTCAGTTCAAATTTAAACATTGTGAATCGACGAAGATGAACGACAACTTGTCTTATTCCAGTGATGAAGAATACTCACAAGGGTAAGTTTGAACTGTTTGAACATTCAGAATTGAACTGTTGGTGAGAGCTTTGTATGTGATTAATTTAAATTTATATAACATGATATATTTTTTTTATTACAGCAATTCAGGTTTTGAAAATGACCTGGTCTTGGCAGAAAATGAAGTTTTTCCGAAAGAGATTTACAACGAGGCGAATGAGCATTTAAACCATTTGCCAGTTTCACCGTTCTTGCAAGATTCATATGCAAGGTAAGATACTAAATATTAATACATTTGTGTTAAACGACGCTGCCTTAGTGTGTGTGTGTTCGTGTGTGTATGTGTTTGTGTGTGTGATGTTTTGTCAAGCTTACTTCAGCATAGTAATTTCTCCTTATTTTGTTTGCAGCCTCGAAGACCAAAGCTTGGAGTGGGACGATTTTGGACTCCATAGGAATGGTTATTTCCTGTCATCCTGTGATATCCTTAATTTTCATCTCGACGATCTGGATGCTAAGCTTGATTTTGTGGAGGTAAGCATGTGTGTGTCAATGTGTGGGTACACCGTTTCGAATAGGTACACCACATATCCCTGCGCATTGTGGGAGGTGATTCAGGGTATATCATTCATTTATTTCTCTCCTTGTTTTACCCCTCTTGCCTTTGACAGAAAGAGATTCCAAACGTGAAGATATCTGCTGCTGTTGAAACTACCTTTGACTTATGTTTGGAAGAGATTGATGATTTGTGCTGGGAAGAAGTTAAATGTGTACTACCTCAAGAAAAATGTCTTAAAAATATAAAGATTTTGTTTAAAATATTATTTATATATATATGCTTTGTCCAGAATTATTTAATTATTAATTACAAGAAAAGAATAAAGGTTAGGGGGGAGGGTGCGTTCCCCCACCCTTGATTTCCCCCCATCCCACCCCTCCCCTCCCCTTGTGTGTGTGGGGAAGGTGGGGGTGGGATGAGGGGGGATCAAGGGTGGGGGAACGCACGGGGGGTGGGAGGTGATGGGTGTGGGCGGGGTCTGTGTGGGCGGGGTCTGTGTGGGCGGGGTCGGTGTGGGCGGGGTCGGTGTGGGCGGGGTCGGTGTGGGCGGGGTCGGTGTGGGCGTGGCTTATGATTTTTTATTTATTTAATTTTTTTTTTTTATTACCACGAATTAAATTAGCTAATCTGGGTGGGGTGAATAGAAATGTTGTTTAATGAATTATTAGCTTTGTTTTTTGTAATTCTTGCGAGTAAAATGAACCCAAGATTTCTTCTCCATTTAAATCATATAATTTGTAGGTCCAAGGGACTGTATCCATTACATCAATGATTTTAAATAATTCATTAGTCCATTTTTGTGTATAACCTTTCTCAAAATGGCTTTTCCATTTGTATATCCTTACAATATCACCAACTTTGAACTTGGGCTTTCTCAAATTAATCTCCTTTTCATGTTCTAATTTTGTAAATGTTTCTGATGGTTTTGATTTTGTTGATGAATGAACTGTATTATTGTAATTATCTACAATATCCTGAATTAAATACACCCATTTTTGAGAACCGAGTTGTGTGAATTTTTTATATAATTTCTCTTTCAAAGTACGATTAAAACGCTCAATAACAACTGCCTTTCCTTCATTAAAGGTGCTGTATAATTTAATACCCTCCCCTTTAAGAAATTTCATGAATATTTTGTTGTAGAACTCTGTTCCCTCATCGGTCCACAGTTTCTTTGGTTTTCTTTTATCCCTATCAAATATTAGCTTAAAGGCTAACATTAAAGTATCACCCCTTTTATTTTTTAAAGGGACAACCCAGGCAAATCTACTCCTCAAATCAATAACGGTTAAAGCATACCTGTATCCCTTATCATTATTTAGTTCGATTAAATCAGCGGACCATATGTGGTCGGTGTATTTAGAATAAACTTTCCTTCTTTTAAACTTTGTGATTATAGGTTTATGTAATTCATTAGCCAAAAGCTCCTCAGTCTTGATAACATCATTGGAGTTTAATAGTTTTTTGGGAAATAACCAAGACCAAGTTTCAATTTAACACTTATCATTTTTTTCACAATAAACCTATCAACTTTCTCTCTCAATGTAGGATTTCGTATCAAGGACAAATTATACAACATTTCTCTGTCTGCTTCATGTTTTTCATCCAATGTGGTGGTATCCCCATAAGCAATATCATGCTTCATACACACTTCATCAACCCTATTTTTTGGTCTGGACCAAGGTTTAGGATTGTCAGTCTCATCTAATCTTTTATCCAAGTTTGTTCCTGGACCACAGAAAGAATACCCTGGAAGGTGTAATTCCCCTGGAATTCCAGTTGTTGTAAATTTACTTCCTGAGAGAAACTTTTGTATGTCTCCTCCTCTTTTAGGAGAGATGAATTGGCACTTTTTAGAGCCACATACTTGACATATTCCTTTTTGATAAACTCTATTATTTTTAGCTTTAACATAAGAGATATTTTTAGATTTAGTTTTCTTTTTACATTTGAGACAATAACTCATATTTATTTATCAGAAAAATTCTGACAGAGTATCAAAACCTTTTTGGTTTTCAACATATACATTTCAATCTTTATTTTTAAAACATAAAGAATCCTAAGGAATGCCTTCACTCTCTCCTCCATTTATTTACAAATAAATACTAACTAAAGTCAATGACACCAACATCATCAATCACATAATCTTTTCCTTCTTCTTCTTCTTCTTCACCACTTTCTCGTTTAAATCTCCTCCCTGAAATTGAAGACATTGACGTTGTTATTTTTGAAACCATTATCTTCATAAGAGTTGTTAATTCTTTAATTTCCTCTTCGGTGCGTTGAGATTGATTTATTTGCTGTAATACACTCAATCTTTTACGAATCTCACTGATTTCCATCTTTTTATATTTTTCCTCCCTCTCTCTTTGCTCCCTTTCCTCCCTCTCCTCCTTCTCCTTTTTCTCCCTCTCCTCCTCCTTTTTCTCCCTTTCCTCCTTCTCCTTTTTCTCTCTTTCCTCCTTCTCTTCTTTAACTCCTTCCTCATTTATCTTAGCAATTTTTGATATCAATATTTTCACAGCATTCATTCTTTCTTTATTTTCCTCTTCGGTGAGTTGAGATTGATCTTCTTGCTGTAATACATCCACTCTTTTTTGAATCGCTCTGATTTCCATCTCCCTCTCCTCCCTCTCTCTTTGTTCCCTCTCCTCCTTCTCTCTTTTCTCTCTTTTCTCCTTCTCTTCTTCAACTCCTTCCTCATCCCTTGCTACCCTTGAGTTTAAACCCCAAAGAATATTATACATATACTCATCTGGATTTTGAGATATTCTTGTATCTATAATTATTTTTCTCATAATAGGATACCAATAAGATTTGTTGACGATTTCTAAAAGAGTTTTATATTTCATAACTTTGAGAAGTTCATTTTTATTTAATACTTTAAACAAGTCTCTATTTGTGGGTTTAACAATATCAGTATAAGGCCAGTTTTTTATGACAAAATTCCCATGTATATGCTCCAAATCATAAGGTATGTAATACCGAGCACCCTTTTCTTGTAGGTATCCTTGAATACAAAAATTATAATTCTCTTGTAGTTTTCTTCCTGCCATTTATGTATCAGAAATATATGTGAGATTAATATTATGACAGGTAATACCACCCCATCTTCCCACTACCAAATCGGTTTGTATTCCTCGGCTTTCTATCCTTATCTCATTACCTTCCTTCTTTGTCATGCGAACCATCGCTATACTATCATATATTTTTCTTTTCTTAAAATCACGTATTTGTTGTTTACTAATTGTACTTCCACATAAATCCTTATCTTCACCAAGTGGATAATATTCTTCTTTACGAGACTGATTTAAATCATGTAGGTCTTCTATGTTTATTGAAAAAGACCAATTATACCCTAAATCAGGCATATCATACCCCCATTTATTAATTCGCATATTAACTAAATGTCCTTCTTTATAAAATTCAATTGTAAGCAGGTAGTTAAATTCAATGAGGAAAGGTGTATGGTCAGTATAACCAGGTGTTGTGGTTGTAAATTTTACTTGTTTCACAAAACGTGCTGTTTTCTTTAAAGATATATATTGTGATAAATCACTGAATCTAATCAAGTCATTCGCATCTGTAGGGTTTGGATAATTGATTAATTTATAAGTATTCTTCATATTAATATTTTTACTTATACTATATTTTTGTCGTTCAGCCTGTGCCTTTGTATAATAATTTGATAAATCAATATCCTGAGAGGATTTTCCAAAGATAGAACCATCTTTTCCAACATAGGTCATTTATATTAGATAAAAAATGATATCATAAAAATTTTCATTATTGTTGAGTTGAAATAATACATATAAACATAATTGGCCACAACATTTAGAATTAATTTCTTGAACTTGGAATGTTTGATAAACACCATTCTGTAAGAATTGTATTACTTCAACAGGTGGTGGCATACCATAACTATCAAAATAATATTTATCCTGACTATTATGAATACAAACCCAATGAGAACCATTCTGTGTGTCTAAATTCATAATAATATTCTTTGTATTCTTATTTATATGTATTAATTCATCTCTCATACAAATAACCACATTATCAATTTTTAGTGTTTTACAATACTTAGCGAGTTCTATATTTGACGTTGTATTCTTTCCAAATTGTTTAAACCATTTATCCATTTATTTATGAGAAAGATACAATCCATTACCCCGTTTAGTTAGTTTAACACCCGCTTGAGCGATAGAGGAAAGCATATCTCCAACCAACAATCTAGCTTTATCAGGTAGACTTTCAAGTTTTTGAGCAAAATCTACAATTACACCACTTCCACTAATTTGTTTCTCCAACTCCTTGTTATGTCTTTCCAATTCTTTTTGAGCTTTTAGTTGTGCCTTCCTTTCGTTAGCAGTTTTTACCGCTGCTGAAATACCACCAGTCAATGCTCCCGCCGCACTTAAACCAGCAAATAAAGGAATTAGAAACGGGAGAAATCCTCCTCTTGACTCGTCTATTGAATATTTCTTTAACATAGGTTTCGTCATTTTAATTTTAAGTGATCCAACATCATTTAGTGTTTTTACTTGTGTGTGTGTGAGTAAAACATCAATTCTTACAGCTCCTTTTCTTTGAATTGTATTAACATTAATAATACAAGGCTTTTGATTTTGAATACAAGATGTTAATTTATTAAGATTGATTTGATTAACATATACCCCAACCATTTATTTATGAGAAAAAACCTATGTGATATTAATCATAACACCATTATCTGTATTAATCTGTAATTCTGTTTCCTCCAAAAGCAAACAATATGCATTAACCTCTTCACTCTCCCCTCTTTCAATGTATAGAGAAGTATCCACTCGATTAGACTTTATAGTTTCCTTTTGAGAACTCGGGTCAATTGCGTAGATTGTATAAAGTTTTTGAAACGCAACCATATCCAAAATAGGATCATTATTACCATTACTTTCACACACCTTTTGGTAGGACTTGTAGGCTTCCGCATAATCATTTTTTTCCCAATCAATTTCCAATCTATCTCGCGGATAAAATGTGCCATCAAGAGAAACCCGAAGTTGTTTCACCTTAGCATTATCACTCAGCGCATTATTCTTATTAGTACCGTCCTCTCCATCTGGTTTTTTAAAAATGAGCCAGAGGTATCGTGGCTTTCCTTGAAGAACACCCAAATTCCAAGTGTAGGTAGTGTGTTCCAGTTTAACGTGTTGACATCTTCTTTTAAGGTATGATACATTTAGCGGTTTCTTTGAGTTAAGTCTTCTATTTAACATCTCTTCCGTTTTAAGATTAGGAGTATATTCACTGATATACCAACACAAATCATTAATAACAAATTTATTGTTGTCTCCAAAAGCATTTTCATCCCCAAAAAGCAACCTATTTACATTATCATTCCTTTGTAGTTGAAATCTAATTTTAAGACCATACAAAACTTTATCATAATCGCAAAATCCAAATATACCTTTAAGAGGTACTGCTAAGGTAAAACTATTCACTGCTTTTGTTTCATCATTATACATTGACTTCCTTTGACTATAACCAGGGTCTGCGTTTGTACCCGTTGACATATCAGGAATAAAACCTTCAACAGCTCCCTTACCCATTCTATCACTAAACGAATATAGTGTAAATTTCATCATTTCAGATGTAGCAGAGACATAATCAACCGCTTCAACCTCTTGTGTTCCAATATACAGGCGGACACTGTCAAACATTTTCCAGAAGAAATCATTTACGAGTGTAGCATTAGTATTATTCGCAGCCTTAGTGAATTTAAATTTACACAGCAAGAAACTATCAGCTATATTCAAGTAAGTTTGTTGATTATTTATTTCAAAACTTTTTGTTCCGTTTGAATTCCAGTCTGTTCCTGTTATAGCATTTACCTTAAAATAGTCTTCCTTTTTAGTGGAGTTTGAAATGATAATCGTATCATCCAAATCATAGATACTATCAATCGCTTCCATACTTGTATTTATATAGCATTAAAATTGTTGAAACCCTGACCCAAGTATTTTCATGATTTTTTGTCGTTCTTGTGAAGATAGTTGAGTTTTACCTTTTTTTATTTCTTTGATTGCTTGTAATTTATGAGACTCCTTTTGAGCATCTTTTATACTCTTTATAGCACCCGCAACGGAGCCCACGGCAGAAGCAGTTGAACCAATTAGGTCTTTATGTTTAAGGATGGTTGAACCAATACCCATTAGAGTATCAATTATCCCATCTCCTTTATTTCGAAATTGATGACCTACACCTCGTTGTCTCTTAGGTTTATAGTATCCTCTACCCACATACCTTGTATAGTCTGGTGAAAGGAACATGCCCTCCCCTGTAATTATTTTATATTTTCCCAACTCGTGTTTTCTCACAATAACCATTATTTATTTATTGAAAAACTTCACGTAGGTGAATTCTGATGGATATAATTTCATCATTAAAGGATATCATACGATTATCTTGGTCGGTTATCCTAAAATTTACTCTGTATATGGTTTTTCCTGACACAGGTAAATAGACAAGATTTTTTGATTCCATATTAAATTTATAACCAATCGGGGTTGAGTATGCACTGAATGAAAATATTGTATTTGTTCTTATTCCATCGTTATAAGCACCATCAATCAAATCACAATGAATTAATACTGAATTTATACCGGAGGATATTTGGATAACATTATCACTGTAAAACGTCCCGTTATTTTCAATCTTTTTTGAAGAGAAACCCAATAGCTCTCTAAACGAATTTTCAATCGTGAAATCAACTTTATAATTATTTTTAAGTTTAATAGTTGATTTTGAAGTGTGTTTTTGAATATCTATTACAATATTTTTTGGTTCATCACCTTTTTCTTTCATAAGGCGAGAGACTTCTGAAGATATTTGAGAAATCTCGTAAGCTCCAGGTGAAACAGTTATAGTTTTATATCCACTTCCTGGATTATAACTAAACTTGCTGTTTTTCTCTGTGATATTAAACAAGGTATTATAAGTTTCCATCGACAATAAAGATGCCTCATATGAGGTAAGGGGGTCAAGTTGTAGTGGGTAAGGGAATGAAGCTGTGTAATCGCTCGTTGTGAAATTAAAACTGAGAATTGTGCTTCTCATCTTATTTAATATCTAATAAAATATCTTTGTATTGACATTTATTAATTATTTTCATATTCATCAACTGATCTAAAATGGCTGAGGATTCATTAAAACAATTGTTGTTTCCAGCCTTCTTACTACCTAACAACAATAATAGCCTATTAACTAATTGTGATGGGTGATTTGGAAGAAAACTAACACCTGAACCAAGTTTACTTAAAGCATCAATAATATGTTTCTCCTTCTCATTCTTCTTACTTTTACCAGCAACAGAAACTCCATAATCAAGTGCATTTAACAACTCAATATATACCCTATCTTCCTCTCTTTCCATATCAAGTGGTTCCTCAAAATATTTTGAACCGCTGAATCCGGGGTTTGTTAGAAGAAACATTAATCTTGGAGTTAATTTAACATTTGGTTGAGTAGAACTCAAGAACATCAATTCATCATTAAATATCAATACCTTTTCTTCCACAAGATGAAACACTGCTGGTTCTTCTGTTGGAATGAGACCTGCTCTGGTTTTTGAACCCGCCGAATATTCATTGTTTTGAAGAGCTTCCACAACATAATTAGGGGGTTGATTTACCTCCTCAAGTTTCCGAAATAATCCCTCGTCATCATATTCTAATTCACCAAGTTCTTGTTTTGTTATCTGACTAAAATCTTTGAGCATTTGAAGTTTTTTCGGAGTAAATTCTACCGTGGGAACTGTAGGTGAGTGTTGAGTTTTCAAAAGTGGTTTAAAGAATTTCTCTTGTTTTCTTTCAAAGGCTTCTTCACCATTTAGTTTCTGTCTCCGTTTCTTCTTTATCTCTTCCTGTTGTTTAACAACTTTTGAAACTAATTGTTGATGTTCCTTAAACTTTCTTTCTCTTTCTTCGGTATTCATTTTCTGTATTTATTTATTGAAAAATATCATTTAGTATCTCATCTTGTTTCACAACAATATATTTATATTTTCCAATCGTGTGTTTCATATAATTTTCAAATTCTTTTTTACTACATAACGTAGAGCAATTATCTCTCCAAAAATTATTTACATCTATTGAATTTAACTTAAATAAAATAAAAGTATTGGCATTGTTTCTTATTGAGCGTCGAGGGAGTTGAAAATATGATTGACTAAGATATATACAATTACAAGAAGAATGTCTCCCTCTTGTATAGTAGCTATCCATTACTGTTTGGTTTCTCTCATTAACACAATCATCAAAGATGACGAGGTTCTTTTTTGATTTATCTAAATCTTGAGGTGAAGGTATATCATCCGTATTATCACTGAGAATACAAGTTATGGGTTTCGATTTTGATTTCTGTGTATCACAAAATAATTGTATTATATCTTCAATATTATAATCATTTAGTTCGTTTTGAAGTTTAAATAAACCGATAATGTCTTCCTTTTTAAGACCCGCATTAAAACCCTGTGAGAGTAGTTGATACTCGGGTTGAAAACTTGACTTTGTAAAAATTATTAAATTATCATAATCTAAAAAATTAGGACCAAGGAGCATCTTTAAAAGTAAACAGGTTTTCCCACATCCGCTTGAACCAACTATTAGACATCTCAATGAATTTGGAATGTTTTTATGGTTATTAAACTTTATCTTATTTTCCCAAACGGGTAAAAAATCATTCATTTATATATTTGGAAAACAAGTCATCTAACTTTTTTTGAGCTATTTTAGAAACTCTATATTTTATCCTGAGTTCGGGTTTAATTTCAAAATAATTCATTATTTTATTTATATAGTATCTTGTATTAACATTTCCATTAAAATTATTTTGAATAATAAATATCATTAAACCCTTATACATTTCCTCAATACAAAGAGTCTCTTTCCTTGTAAGAAATGGTGTATTATCACCATAATGCTTAACATTCATCTCTCTTATTAATCTTGTAAAGTAATTCATTTTTGGTTCTAATTTAAAAGAGTTATATGTTTTTTTATATTTCTTATTATCATTGATTAGAATATAATCACAGAATAAACATTGTTTATATGAACCCTCATTATTAAGCCCTATTCTATCACAAGCCGGACAATTCTCTAATTTATCATATGGAGAGTCTGGAAATTCTAAATATCCTTCAGAACTTATCATATTTATATAGTAAATTTTTACTTAAACTAAACGCAAGTTTATTCATTAATAAATACAATGTTTCAAAGCACAAAAGACAAATTTCAATCAATCTCTACTTCGGTGGAAGATATAGAAAAATATGTCAAAGATGTTAAATTGAACAAAGATAAATATGGAAATTTTTGGGTAAAACCAGTTATGGAAAATAACATGAGCCCCTCTATTTCATTTAAAGGAAGAGCTCTAACTATACCTGGAAAGACATCCATTAAAGTAAATCTAACAAAAGTTTCTCCTCTACTCCTGGCAATTTATTCAAAGCTTGAAAAAGTGATTGACCACGATACTTTGAAAAAGAATGATAAGACCATTAATAATTCTAGAGGAGACATTTGTATTTTCTTTAATAATCCAAAGGGTGTAGATCTAAGTAAAATGAATGATGTTAATATTTCTGGTGAAATGTCATTTCGTTCTATGATAGTTAGAGATTATTTAAAGATAACTTTTGATATAAAAATTGTAGAGATTGAATCTGTTAATGAAAGAAAGTATATAGATATTGATGGGAATATTTTTCTTGCTAATTAAATATGAGTCAATACAGCAGTGAAGATTTTACTATTTCATTGAACTCGGACGATAGTGATGATAGTATTTCATTGAACTTGGACGATGGTGATGATAGTATTTCATTGAACACAGATGATAGTTATGATACTAATAGTTTGTGCTCAAATGATAGTTATGAGAGTAGCTTTATTGATGACTCTGAGTATGATTCTGAGTATTCATGTGATAGTTATGACTTAGATGATTCTGAGTGAAAAAGTGTTTTAGTTTAAGCACAGCGATATATATAAAACGGAGCTGTAAAGCCCAAAAGTGTTTTATTTTAAGCACAGTGATATATATAAAACACCACGTTTTCTCACGCTATAAATATGGTTTATTGTGATACTTGCGAGAAGGAAGTAAAATATTATAATCAACATATTCTCACCGCAAAACATACATACAACATTTTTAACAAACTTTCCCCTCTTCCACCTGAAACAAAACACTGTTCTACATGTAATAAAAATATCCTCAAGAAAGGCTTCAAAATACATCTTAAAACAAATCTACATTTATCAAATTTTATCACAACTAAAAACTCTGATGGAGCATTCAAAGGACATATTAAAATAAGGGTCTTTAACTTCAAACCTCCTGAACCAGAGTCTATAGTTGATGCTGTAGAAATAGTTAAACCTGCTGTTCAAACGTTGATTGAAAAAACACTAAAGGAAATGAAACCACTTAAATTTTATATGGGAGTAAAATTAGAAATGACAAAGGATGAAGGAGTTATAGATGCACCATACATGAGAACTGAGCCACACTTTATATCTTCATATCAAGATTTTAAAACATCAGGAGTCTATGATGAACTTATTAAACAAGAGCAAGATGTGGATAATTCAATCGTAGGAAGTGGATTCAATATAGGAAAAATTATTTACATAGACATTCATATTCTTAAATCAGATCCTCTAAAAGCTTCTTCTTACATTGATTTACCCAGTGTTATCAAAAATAGAAAAGCAGTTATCAATATCAAAAATAAAGACAATAAATGTTTTCTCTGGTCTATTTTAGCACACTTACATCCTCCACATTTTCATGATGAAAGAGTATCTCATTATAAAAAATATGAGAATACATTAAATACGAAAGATCTAAAGTTTCCGATGACTTTAAATGATATTCCTAAATTTGAAAAGATGAATAATTTATCAGTTAATGTTTATGGTCTAACAGAAACAAACAACATTCAGGTTTTAAAGCTTTCTGACAATTGTAAACAAACTCATATTAATCTTCTATATTTTAATTCAGACGAAAATTCACATTATACATACATCAAAGATATTGCTAAATTAATAAAACCACAAGTCTGTAAGAGAACAAATAAAATATATATTTGTTTGCGTTGTCTTAACTTCTTCAATTCACAAGAAAGATTAGATAAACATTCAAATTATTGTGGCGAACATAAATCAACGGTAATCAATATGCCTAAAGAAGGCTCAAAGATCACATTCAAAGATGAAAATAAAAAGATCAAACATCCATTTGTTATATATGCTGATTTTGAAAGTATTTTAGAAAAAATTGATACTGCTTCTCCAGATCCAAAAGAATCATACACAAATAAATATCAAAAACATACTCCTTGTGGTTTTTGTTATTATATCAAATCATCCGTTGGTGATAAATATAACAAGTTAGAGATGTATAGAGGCTCAAATACCCCAGAGGAGTTTGTGAAACGACTAGAAAAAGACTGTGTTCGATTAACCAAGATAATGAGAGAAACCAATAAACCAATGTCCTTAACAAGTAAAGAAAAAAGGGAATTTATATAAAACAATGTCTGTCATATTTGTGAGGAGAAAATTGGTAAAGGTCTAAAGGTTAGAGACCATTGTCATCTCACTGGTAAATATAGAGGTCCGGCTCATCAAAGTTGTAATATTAATTATCAACTCCCCTCTTTCATTCCTGTCTTTCTTCATAACAACGCTCATTATGATACACATCTATTTATCAAGGAACTCTCAAAGACTTCTGGAAGTATCTCAGCAATTCCAAACACGGATCAGAAATACATTTCATTCACAAAAAAAATTCACACATCTCCTATTACTCATATCAGATTTCTTGATACATTTAAATTCATGGCAAGTCCATTGGTTAACTTGGTTCAAAATCTAAAAGAGTTTCCATGTCTTTCAGAGTATTTTTTAGATAAAGATTTTCTAACACAAAAGGGAATTTACCCCTATGACTATATGGACTCATTTGAGAGATTCAATGAAACACAACTTCCTTCAAAAGAAAATTTATATAACAAATTAAACAACAGTAATATATCTGATAAAGATTATGTACACGCACAAAATGTTTGGGAAAAATATAACATCAAGAATCTTGGCGAGTATCACGATTTGTATCTCAAAACTGATGTGCTTTTATTGGCCGATGTATTTGAAGCCTTTAGATCTGTTTGTCGCACTGGATATGGATTGGATCCTGCTCACTACTACACAGCACCTGGATTGGCCTGGAGTGCGATGTTGAAAATGACAAAACAAGCTTTGGATTTGATAACCGATGTTGATATGCTTTTGATGATTGAAAAGGCAAAAAGAGGTGGAATTTCACAAGTATGCTCGAGTAGATACGCAAAAGCAAATAACAAATATCTTCCAAATTATGATCCAACGAAAGAGAGTTCTTACTTGATGTACTATGACGCGAACAACCTGTATGGCTGGGCAATGTCTCAGGCTCTTCCTTATGGAAAACTTAGATGGGTAAAGGAAAAAGACTACAAAAACGTTTTACAAGATGTATGTATCTCTACACAAAAAGAATTGGATGAAGAAAAAGTTGGTTATTATTTTGAAATTGATTTAAAATATCCAGAGGAACTCCATAACCTACACAAAGATCTCCCATTTGCTTGTGAGAAAGAAAGTCCAAAGAAAGAATGGTTGAGTGATTATCAACGATCGTTTGATATAGGTGAATCAACAGAAAAATTACTTACTACATTATATAACAAGAAAAATTATGTTCTACACCAAAGAAATTTGCGACAATATTTATCAAAAGGTCTAAGAGTAGAGAAGATCCATAGGGTTCTAAAGTTCAATCAAAGTCATTGGTTAAAGGGGTACATTGATTTTAATACACAAAGAAGAACAGAGTCAAAAACAGATTTTGAGAAAGACTTTTATAAATTGATGAATAATGCGGTCTTTGGTAAGACTATGGAGAATGTGAGGAAAAGACAAAATATCAGACTATCAACATCTTGGGAACAAGCATCAAAATTAATTAATAGACCGAGTTTTACTCGAGCTGAGGTCTTTACTGAGAACTTTTGTGCGATCCATTTGATTAAAGAGAGTATTGAAATGAACAAACCTATTTATATTGGAACAACAATTCTTGATTTATCAAAGTCATTAATGTATGATTACTTTTATAATAACTTGAGGAAGAAATATCAAAATGATGTTAATCTACTTTATATGGATACAGATAGTTTTATTTTGAAAATTAATACCAACGATGTTTATTCAGACATGAAAAGAGACATTAATATCTATGACACGAGTAATTACAGTCCAGAGAGTGAGTTGTTCTCTTCTAAAAATAAAAAGGTGATTGGAAAGTTCAAGGATGAATTAGGAGGAAATGTTATGAGTGAATTTGTGGGATTGAGGTCAAAGGCTTATGCTTATAAATACATTGTGAATAACGTTGAAAAGACTGATAAGAAGTTAAAAGGTGTAAAGAAAAATGTTATTAAAGAAACAATAAACTTTAAGGATTATTATAACTGTTTAACAACAAAGAAAGAAGAGTTTAGAAAGATTAATGGAATAAGAAGTTATAAACATCAATTATATTCAGAAGAGATAAATAAGAAAGCATTGGGGGCTTTTGATGATAAGAGGTTTATTTTAGAAAATGGAATTGATAGTCTCCCTTATGGTTATATAAGTATATAAGTGATAAGATATATATATATAAGTGATAAGATATATATAAGTGATAAGATATACATAAGTGATAAGATATATATAAGTGATAAGATATATATAAGTGATAAGTTAAAAAGGGGGGGTTGGGGATTTTAACGGGCTACCGCCGCCTTTTTTACTATTATATAAATGATAGAACCAAGTATCAACCAGACTAAAGAGTGGAGGTGTAATCAACCTTGGTATATAAATGGAAAACATAATGAATGTGAAAAATATCAAATAGGCATAATTGAAAAGGGGTAAAAAAGTTCACAAAACAAATAAGAGAATTAATTTAAATACCGGTGAATTGGGTAAAAAAGATGGAAATATTTTTGAGTGGACGGAAAACTTTGATGGTTGTCAGGAAAATATATACTTTAATTTTAAAATGGTATGTGGCACTGGAGGCGCTCAAACAAGAACATTGAGGGAGGTTTACCATTTTATCTTAGCTCAGTTAAAATATCTTAATAAAAAACCAAACTCAAACATATTTTTTGTTAATGTATTAGACGGTGAGGAGAGTTGTAGGAGAATTAAATTATTTCCCACACATAAACAAATATTTGTCGGGTCGATGTTTGAGTGGGTTATATTCACCAGATGATATTAAGAGTAAAAGGTTAAAAGGTCCATAAGGTCAGAAGGATCACAGGTTCACACAGAAGGACCATTGTTTAAGTGGTCTAATGAATAAGGATAACATGTCAAAAGGTTAGAAGGTTCGTAAATAACAGGGTGAGAGAAATATAGGCGTTTAGGGTCAATGAGGGAGGGAAAGAATTAATATGGAAGTGAATGGGTCAAAGATTAATCTGCCAGATGATATGTAGAAGAAGGATGATAGGTCTATAAGAGAAAACAAATATTTGTAGTGTTTGAGTGGTCTAATGAACAACATTAAGGATAGGTACTACAGACAAAAGGTTCATAAAGATGAGGGTGGGAGAAATAGAGGTGTTTATGATTTTTGAAAAAGACAAGGGGGTAAATGACATTAGATAGGGATTTCCCATGTTAAACGGAGGTGTCCCAGAAGCAACATTATTACACTACTGAGGTGTGTGGAATCCCAATTTGGGCCATTATTTGATTACCGTCGCGTTCCTTGTTATCGGGTGCCGTGAATAAATCTTTATTTTTGTACATTCTAATTCGGTGTCGAGTTCATTAATTTCCCTGCAGGATTGAGGCTGCCGTCGGTTCGCTGAAGGTAAGGTAAGCTTTTACCACAGCTTCCACTTCCCTTCTTCTTCCCGCGCTACATAAGTAGAATCCGTGTTTAGTCGTCGCCTCCATTAAAGCCGTTCTGGTCTATCCGCGGTCCCTGGTCTTAACCGGAAGGGTCCGCGCGACAATATGTTTGTGTGTGCTTGCCTTGATGGGTACATTGTAATAATCCCTGATTAATCCAATGCTATTTTCATATAGATGTTGGGCTCATTTGCAAAACATAAGCTTTGAAATTGGATGAATGGAAAATTACTGTGACGTCATGGCGGATCATTTTCAAGGTCAAGTCAATGACACAACCCCTTTTCAAATCGCTTGCTTAAGAACTCCAGTTGGAGCATATACAAGTCAAGCGATTGTTTGCAAAAGTCCGAATTTATTTGAAAGATAGACATTTTTATAATCATAATAATGGAGATCACGTGACGACAAAACGTTAATTTCATGGCGTATATCATTTAATTTTACATCTCATTTGATCATTTCAATTTTTCTATTTGAATAATTGAAATACATTAGATCACATTTCAATTTTATCGTACATTTCATTTTACTTCCACGCTGCACATAGCATCACTCAAACACTCACTCGCTCATTGACTCATGCACTCACTGACTTACTCACTCATTGACTCATGCACTCACTGACTTACTCACTCATTGACTCAAGCACTCATTGACTCATGCACTCACTGACTCATGCACTCACTGACTCATGCACTCACTGACTTACTCACTCACTGACTCATGCACTCACTCACTCATTGACTCACTCACTGAGTTACTCACTCATTGACTCACGCACTCCGACTTACTCACTCACTCAATGACTGACTCACTCACTCACTCATTGACTCACTCACTCACTGACTTACTCACTGACTTACTCACTCACTGACTTACTCACTGACTTACTCATGCATTGACTCACTCACTCACTGACATACTCGCTCATTGACTCACTCACTGACTGACTCACTCACTTACTGACTTACTCACCCATTGGCTCACTCACTGACGCACTCACTGACTGACTTACTCACTCACTGACTTACTCACTCACTGACTTACTCACTCATTCATTGACTCACTCACTCATTGACTCACTCACTTACTCATTGACTCACTCACTCATTGACTCACTCACTGACTCACTCACTTACTGACTTACTCACTCACTGACTTACTCACTCACTCATTGACTCTCACTCATTGACTCACTCACTCATTGACTCACTCACTCATTGACTCACTCACTCATTGACTCACTCACTTACTCATTGACTCACTCACTTACTCATTGACTCACTCACTCACTTACTGACTGAATCACTCACTGACTCACTCACTTCCTGACTCACTCACTGACTGACTCACGCACTCACTCTTTGACTCACTCACTGACTCACTCACTCACTGACTCACTCACTGACACTGACTCAAAACTCACTCACTCATTGACTCACTCACTCATTGACTCACTCACTCATTGACTCACTCACTCATTGACTCACTCACCCATTGACTCACTCACTCACTCATTGACGCTCACTCACTTACTGACTCACGCACTTTGACTCACCCACTCACTCACTGACCTCACTCACTGACTCGCTCATTCACTGACTGACTGACTGACTCACTCATTCATTGACTGACTAACTCACTCACTTACTGACTCACTCACTCATTGACTCACTCACTCACTCATTGACGCACTCACTCACTCATTGACGCACTCACTCACTCATTGACGCACTCACTCACTCATTGACGCACTCACTCACTCATTGACGCATTCACTCACTCATTGACTGACTCGCTCACTCACTTACTGACTCGCTCACTCACTTACTGACTCACTCACTCACTTACTGACTCACTTACTGACTCACTCACTTACTGACTCATTCACTCACTCATTGACGCACTCTCACTCATTGATGCACTTACTCACTCATTGACGCACTCACTCATTCATTGACTGACTCACTCACTCATTGACTCACCGACTCACTCACTGACCTCACTCACTGACTTGCTTACTCACTGACTGACTCACTCATTGACTGACTAACTCACTCACTTACTGACTGACTCACTCATTTACTGACTCACTCACTCATTAACCCACTCACTCATTGACTGACTCGCTCACTCATTGACTCACTCACTTACTGACCTCACTCACTCACTGACACTGACTCACAAACTCACTCACTCATTGATTCACTCACTCATTTACGCACTCACTCACTCACTCATTGACGCACTCACTCATTGACGCATTCACTCACTCATTGACTGACTCGCTCACTCACTTACTGACTCACTCACTTAATGACTCACTCACTTACTTACTGACTCACTCAGACTCACTCACTTACTGACTCACTCACTCATTGACTCACTCACTCATTGATGCACTCACTCACTCATTGACGCACTCATTCACTCATTGACGGACTCACTCACTCATTGACTCACTCACTCATTGATGCACTCACTCATTGATGCACTCACTCACTCATTGACCCACTCACTCATTGACGCACTCACTCACTAATGCACTCACTCACTCATTGACGCACTCACTCACTCATTGATGCACTCACTCACTCATTGACTCACTCACTCATTGATGCACTCACTCACTCATTGACGCACTCACTCACTCATTGACGCACTCACTCACTCATTGACGCACTCACTCACTCATTGACGCACTCACTCACTCATTGACGCATTCACTCACTCATTGACGCATTCACTCATTCACTTACTGACTCACTCACTCACTTACTGACACACTCATTTACTGACTCACTCATTTACTGACTCACTCACTTACTGACTCACTCACTCATTGACGCACTCACTCACTCATTGACGCACTCACTCACTCATTGACGCACTCTCACTCATTGATGCACTCACTCATTCATTGACTGACTCACTCACTCATTGACTCACCGACTCACTCACTGACCTCACTCACTGACTCGCTCACTCACTGACTGACTGACTCACTCATTGACTGACTAACTCACTCACTCACTTACTGACTCACTCACTCACTCACTGACTCACTCATTTACTGACTCACTCACTCATTTACTGACTCACTCACTCATTTACTGACTCACTCACTCAATGACTCACTCACTCACTCACTCATTGACTGACTCGCTCACTCATTGACTCACTCACTCACTTACTGACCTCACTCACTCACTGACTTACTGACTCACTCACTCACTGACTCACAAACTCACTCACTCATTGACTCACTCACTCATTTACTGACTCACTCACTCATTGATGCACTCACTCACTCATTGATGCACTTACTCACTCATTGACGCACTCACTCACTCATTGACTCACCGACTCACTCACTGACCTCACTCACTGACGCACTCACTCATTGACGCATTCACTCACTCATTGACTGACTCGCTCACTCACTTACTGACTCACTCACTTACTGACTCACTCACTTACTGACTCACTCACTTACTTACTGACTCACTTACTTACTGACTCACTTACTTACTGACTCACTCACTTACTGACTCACTCACTCATTGACTCACTCACTCATTGATGCACTCACTCACTCATTGACGCACTCACTCACTCATTGACGCACTCATTCACTCATTGACGGACTCACTCACTCATTGACTCACTCACTCATTGATGCACTCACTCATTGATGCACTCACTCACTCATTGACGCACTCACTCACTCATTGACGCACTCACTCACTGATGCACTCACTCACTCATTGACGCACTCACTCACTCATTGATGCACTCACTCACTCATTGACTCACTCACTCACTCATTGACGCACTCACTCACTCATTGACGCACTCACTCACTCATTGACGCACTCATTCACTCATTGACGGACTCACTCACTCATTGACTCACTCACTCATTGATGCACTCACTCATTGATGCACTCACTCACTCATTGACGCACTCACTCACTCATTGACGGACTCACTCACTCATTGACTCACTCACTCATTGATGCACTCACTCATTGATGCACTCTCACTCATTGACGCACTCACTCACTCATTGACGCACTCACTCACTCATTGACGCACTCACTCACTCATTGACGCACTCACTCACTGATGCACTCACTCACTCATTGACGCACTCACTCACTCATTGACGCACTCACTCACTCATTGACTCACTCACTCATTGATGCACTCACTCACTCATTGATGCACTCACTCACTCATTGATGCACTCACTCACTCATTGATGCTGTCAGGGAATTTGTAGTGGGGGACTCACAGGACTCCAATGACCGGACACAGGTTACAAAAGGTCTAGTTTATTAACTGTATTCACTTCATCCAATTACTAAAATGATACCGCATAATATAATGGATCAGGTTAACTCTTTTCGCTGG
Organism: Myxine glutinosa; assembly: GCF_964187855.1. Taxonomy (NCBI): domain Eukaryota; kingdom Metazoa; phylum Chordata; class Myxini; order Myxiniformes; family Myxinidae; genus Myxine; species Myxine glutinosa. The sequence continues at coordinate 43,867,469 of NC_136270.1, forward strand.
TCCTTCTCGTTCATCCGACACTCCCGTTCGGTCAGCGCTTCACGTAGCAAGTCCTGTCGACTCCACGTTTGCTCTAGTTTATATGGACGAACTGGACTTAATCCTCTGTCCGCTGAAACGTTAATCCTTCTTCCGCTGATGCCCCGAGGTCATGTATTGCACCAAGTCCTGGCATCAACTCGCTCCCCTCCTGCTGTGATTTCCATTTACACAGTAGGAGGGTGCTCCAGCCTGGGGCTGTGACCAGGTGGACAAGAGATTACCATGTTCGGGCACATTCCTGACACTCATTTACGAACTCGGCTTTCACAGAGGTTGCAGGTAAAATGTATCTGCTTCGTTACCAGTCTTAATCAATAAGTTACCAGTGCCAATCAATAAGTTACACTGAATTACACTTCCACAATTCCCTCATCTTTTTGTTTTTGTTTATATTAACCATTAATCTAAACATCAATATAAGTAAACAATCAATCACTACAAGTAAACATCATTACAAGTATAAGTAAATAATCAATCACTGCAAGTAAACATCATTACAAGTATAAGTAAATAATCAATCACTGCAAGTAAACATCATTACAAGTATAAGTAAATAATCATAACTTTGGTAATCAAATTCCCTTAGGCATACACCGTCATCCTGCAAGAATCACAAAACATTTCGTTGGTCATTGACTCCTTCCATATTGTTCAATCTATTGCATTTGCATCACAAATATATTTTCAAAACAACACTTCACCATCACCAAGATACAACAATTTCACTTCATTTTCAAGTTTTGTAAAGCATCTGCACCATCTGGTAAAAACGTTTGCCTCCACACAAATGTTGACTTTGTTTGAAAGGAAGGGCTGATCACTTGTGTTTGAATCCAGGTATGAAACATTTTCTCCTAATGTCTTCATAGCTCCTGCACTACTTCGTGTAGGATTTCGCTGTTGTGGTAACATTGCGGAGTCATAGACTGACCCTGCTCTCCTTGTAGCATTCTTGCCACTTTTTGCTGTAAACCATAGTAATTCCTGAACAAGGCCTTCACCCAGTTGTAGTCGACTTGCCTCCTCCCTCATTGTGAGTGGGCAGCAAATATTGGTGTGACGTTGATTGGCCAGCAAGATGTGGAACAGGGATGCCGGATGCATCCACACTGATGTTGGGACCATGGTGTTCAGGTCATTCATGGTCCTTACCAGGAGCAACCAGCAGAATCGTGCACAGCTGTTGTGACAAGGGCACAGCCGTTTTTTTGCAGCTCCATGCTGGTTCCCCGGACGTTGGTGAAGTAATAACATATGTCCCCGCATTTCACAGAGGTTGCAGGTAAAATGTCGTTGTCCTGCAACTTCTGATGTGGTGAATGTTCGAAGCCTTCGAACAAGAGTAAGTGATCGCCTTTCTTTCATATGTTGCAGTGTGATCCAGGCAAATGGTCACATAAATTTCCTTGGTGAAGGTAAGCATTCATCTCCAAGTTACACGGGAGAATGTCTTCATCATTCTTTGAGAAAGAGGGTGTATGCCACGATTAACTTCATTTTTTAGCCACAAATTTTCTTTCTCGAACTTCTTCCCAATTCCGTTAGCACTCCCTTCAAAATGTGATCTCGTCTTATCCTTATGCTCAGTCACATCTGAATCTGCTTTCCACACACACTGAATCAGATAGGGTGCATCTTACCATGAAATCAGCATAATCATGTATATCTTCCGACAGTTTCACATTCAACAATTTGTTGTTTTTCCTTAACACAAAAAGTTATATTCATTTATATGCGTCACACAAATAATATTCAATCAGGTATGTATTTTATTACTAAACTAAGAATAGCATTGTATATGATTACAATCACAAACGGGAATACCTAATTCCCAACAACAATTTTCCCAAACCAACAAATTAAGCATAATGTATTATTACCATAATTCCTCTCCACTTTTTCTTTTCCCTCTTTTTTTTCTAACAGTGTGTCACTCGTGGTGATATGAGTTCATTGATATTGTAATTGACACAACTCATAACATTGTCGTTATGCCATTATCTTAATTCTATTGTTTATGTCACCATAAAAGTCTTCCTTTTCTGGTTCCACATTTCTTTCCTCATTTGTCACTTCATGCGTTATCATCGTGTTGTTGGTTACCTTATTCAAACACACCGTCACTAAGGCTTTCAAGCAAGCCACCACTAAAACAATTGCCAATATAACTACTAAACCAACAAACAAGTCTGCTACTCCTTGTATATATTCATACCTATGACATAGTTATATGTCGATGACATTTAACATTATATACCAAACTAACAAGCTTCCTAAAAGGTAAATAAAGAAAATCCCTTAATATGTAACATAATCAGATTATTTGTCTTACCCTGATCCCCCTATCTCCCGGGGTTGAACTCAATCCCCTGATCATGAGTGTAGTTGTGATACTTTTTTTTTTTTTTTTTTTTTTTTTTTTTTTTTTTTTTTTTTTTTTTTTTTTTTTTTTTTTTTTTTTTTTCACTCATGCTGTATTAATATCAGCAGGTAATTGTATGTCATGTAGGCAAATAAATGTCACTATTCCAAGTAGGAATATCACATGTTGAAAATGTAATGTTTATCAATGCAAGGGGTGTTAAAATGTAATTCAAATGACTGTAAATCACGACTATCATTTATCTACCACTGAATGTTCTGCTGGGCTGCTAGGTGCAGCCTCATTTTCTGTGGGATCGTCCACTTTAGCCCCATGTGCTTGTTTGCAGTGAGGGGCATGAATCCAACTTTCTATTTTGGGTCCATCTTTTTTTTTATTCTTATCAATCTCCTATGGTTTATCATTTCGTTCCAAGATACCGCAACCAAAGGTTTTAACCAAAGCTCTACCAAACTATTTCCAATTTGAACAAAAAATGCCAGTGAAACAATGATTCGAAGAATTAACTTCAAGGGGTCAATAAATTTATTCTATAGCCAGATCTAATTTTCCCATCCAATAGTTTGCCTTGCCACATGTCATATTATAACACCTTAATAAACCTTCGAAAAAATGTTTCCCATCTCAACAAATTTCCTTTTTTACAAATAGCCATGTGTAACTTACGTATTTAACTACAATTTCCTCTCAATTTGTTTGGCCTAACTGGCCGCAAAAGTGGCTGCCAGCATGCAGTACCGTTTTTTATCTACCAAGGAAGTGCTCGTCCACACAAGACCTCTACCAAAATGTTGTTTGTAAAAACAAATCTGGGATTTCTGATTACATGGATGCACACTCTCAGGACATTTTCAGGCTGCTGTTAACAATCCACTACGATGACTTAATTCCTTTACCCACAATAGTTCAAACCAGCAAAATTTTCTTTACTCTTTTCCCATATCATCTATGCCTAAAACACATCCATACATACAGCACAATTTATATGCTGATAAAATTCAAGTTTATATATATAAAATCCATGAGCAGAGTATTCTGGGAAGTCAGTGTAAGACCTCTCCCAAATTTGGATGATTTTGTACTTCCTCATTTCCTTTTATGAAGCTCATATCCATAAATAGATGTTATTCTCATATACATTCTATCAAAAATGGAATCCCAAAATTACTCACAATTTTACTATTAATTAATGGCTGCTCATAACCCAGCACATCAAATTTTTATATTCCATTTCCCTTGACAAAAGAGATAATGTTCATAATCAAATTATATTTCTATTTTATTTTACGGATTCTCTGGATATTCAATCCCATCCACATATCCCAATCCCATCCACATATAACTATCCATTTCCAGACAGGCACACTGTCGGTGTCAACAATCTTGTAAGATTGATACACAAAAACACACACACACATGCATTATGCATATTTGTTTGCGTTGGAACCATTATTTACAGATCAGATGGGTGTCAATTTTATTTCAATTTCATAAAATTTGTCAATCAAATTCAAAATGCTTATAGACAAATAAACCAAAAGTCCATTCTTAGAAAACCCTTATGATGTCAAATTGAAATTACCCTTTCTGCCTTCACAATAATCTATCCAAATTTTGACTACACACCCATTTGCATGTCAGTCGACCATTGACCTATCAATCGTGCGGAACAATAGTCCGAAATTCCCACCTGATCATCATGTGACTCTTGTTACTTGGTTTGCCAAAAATTGCAACGCAATTGTTCCAAACTTTGTAAATTTAAAATTGCTGTGCCCAAAATAGAAGATCCAATTTTGGCATTTGATCAATTAATTATTAATTTGTTAACAAGCAAAAAGAAAAAATGAATCATTCTTGCTCTGAAAACTTTTCAGACACAAGAATCATCGACAGTTATTCATGTTTGTCCAGTAATCGAATCTGTACAGTGTACACTGTACAAGTACAACCTTGAGGCTTTGTTTTTCTCTCAGCGCCTGTCGTTTGTGATCCAATAACTTTCGTTCTCTGTTTTCGCAGTCTTTCCACCCCAAAGCCTACTTCCTTATGTAAATCTCAACTCAAAAAAAAACAAAACAAAAAGACTACCTTCTCTGTGCTCATTCGTTTATTCATTCTTATTCGTTCGTTCGTTCTTCGACCACGTGTTTCTCCCCCATTTCCCCAGATAGATTGTCAAATTTCAACTCGTTATTTTATCGTCCATGCGATATTGTTTGATTATAGTTAGTTTTGGTTTGAATTTCCTGTAACTCGTAATTAATTAATCGTGTTCTGCTCCTAGTGTGTGGCCTTGTAGTTGTACCCCCGTCGGTGTTTTGTTAACTTAAGTGTGTTTTGCTTGGCTCTTGGTTTTTTCCCTTCTACCCCGAACATAATACTGTCTAACGTTCTAATTCCCCACCCCCCCCCCCCCAAAAAAAACAAAAAAAAACAAAAACATTTATTTTATTTTCTCCACGTGTACTGTTGTCTCATCCTGTATTTTCTGTCCATGTGTGCTGTTCGCCCCACCCCCATTATCTCCTTGCCATCCACCGTTTGCCCTGTTCACGTGACTCGTGGTGGTCCCTCTCGGCTCTCCCCCCGTTGGTATTTTTGTGCATATAAGATTGTTCATAGTTCTGTTTAAATATTTTTAAATATGTTTAACCTTTCCCCTTCTGTTTTTTATTCAGTGGTATATTACAACACGCTGTTTTTCTTCCTATTTAAAAGGCTTTTCTCAATTTCCTCTCCAACTCATTCCACTTCAAAAAAAAGAAATTCAATATCTTATACGTCTCCCTCACTACATGGTCTAAATTCACATTCATTCCATCCCTCCTCCATCATCCTGAACCGGATTGCTAACTTGAAAATCACAACAAACCCAATTTGTTATCAATGTTCGTCTTTCATTAATCATCCACTTTCTAAACTCCCCTCTTGCCCCTCCCATCCAAATCCCCCCCCCTTGCACCTACACTCCGAAACTTCCCCCTTGCCCCTCCACTCTTAAACTCCCCCCTTGCCCCTCCACTCCTGAACTCCCCCCTTGCCCTTCCCCTCCTAAACTTCCCCTTTGCCCCTCCCCTCCTAATCCCCCCCCCTTGCCCCTCCACTCCTGATCTCCCCCCTTTCCCCTTCCCTCCAAAACTCCCCCCTTGCCCCTCCCCTCCTAAACTCCCCCCTCACTCCTCCCCTTCAAAACTCCCCCCCAATCCCTCCCATTCAATTCTCCCCCCATACCATTCCTCTCCAATTCTCTCTCCTCCACCCTCCTCCTCCAAGCTGCCTCCTCCCCACTTCGTCTCCCTTCTATCTCATACCTCCACCCCCCCAAACCTTCTACTTTCCTCTGCCCCCCCTCAAACAACCCCTCACTGTGCCGCATCCCTTCACCAGCAAACCTTTCATCCTCCTCATCCTTCCCTTTCTTGGAACTCTTCTGCAACATCTGAAACACTATCAACTGCTCTCCCTACCTCCCCCTCTCATCCTTCATCTTACCCTACTCCTCCCCTCCCCTGTCCTGTACCCGATGCTCCCCCTCTCTCTTCATTAACGGTATGGACCTCAAACATCCGGGGCCTTCGCTCAAACCTGACTGATCTCTCCATACAGGTTGCTTCTGACAATCCAGACTTGATCTGCTTAACAGAGACTTTCCTCCTTCAAGATGTCTCTGATTCCTTAATATCTCTTCCTGGTTACTCCCTCCTCCGGTATGATAGACCTGAGCCTCGGCCTGGTGGTGGGGTGGCTATCTTTGTCAAAAACTCTCTTCCTCACTCTCCTTGCACTGCTCTCTTTCCTCCTCACCCGCAGGAGTACCTCTGGTTACGGCTTCCTCTCCGCTCCCACCTTTTGTTCATATGTGTTCTGTACCGTCCCCCAAACAGTGATGACTCCATCTACATTTCAATGTCTGACAACATGGACCAACTTCTATCCACTCATCCCAACTCTCTCTTCCTCATATGTGGTGACTTCAACTGTCATCATGCCACCTGGTTGGGTGTGGGTTCCTCTCTCACTAGTCATGGCACCTCAGCAAAGGACTTCTGTGACTCACTGGGATTGACACAATCTGTCAATTTCCCGACCCGGATCTCAGCCAATGGAGTATCTTCTCTTCTAGACTTGGTTATGACAAACTTCCCTGCTAATGTCTGCTGCTCTTCTTCTGCTCCAATCGGTTCTTCTGATCATGTGCTTGTCAAAGTGGACATCTCTCTGGCCATTCTCAGAGAGCCTCCTCAGCGTCGACGAGTCTGGCATTTCACTCAGGCTGACTGGGACGGTCTTCAAGCAGCCATCAATCGTCTGGATTGGTCTCCCATCTCCACTGCCTCTGACATCAATTCTTCCTGGGAATTCTTCCAAAGCAAACTGATCTCTCTCATGCACAGATTTATCCCATCTCGCCTTCAATTGTCTTACCCTTCCTCCCGTCCATGGTACACTGAATCTTGTGGTGAGGCAGTTGCCCTGAAACAACTTGCCTTTGCCTCTTGGAAGGCTAATCCAACTGAAGGAAATCTCAGTTCCTTCCACCAAGCTCGGAACAAGTGTGTGTCTACCCTCAGGAGTGCCAGGAAGCACTATCTCTCCTCACTCAAGAATGAACTCTCAAACCTGTCTCCTTCCTCCAAATCCTGGTGGCGTCTGGTCAAATCCGTTTCTGGTGTTTGTTCCCCCTCCATCCCCTCCCTTACCTCAAATGGCCACACAGTTGACATCGCACGTGACAAAGCCGAATGCCTCAACTCTGTGTTCGCCTCGAAATCCTTAGTCCCAAACCCATCTCTCTCTGTTCCCACCTTTCCCAGTCGAACCCAAATGCTCCTGGACTCTGTGTCCTTCTCTCCTGACAAGGTGGAGGAGTTTTTGTCAAACCTCGACTCTGATTCTGCAACTGGACCAGACGGCATCAGCCCACGGGTCCTAAAATCCTGCTCTGCCGCTCTATCTCACCCTCTCTCCTTTCTTTTCACCCTATCTTTTGCTCAAGGTCATCTGCCAGCATCCTGGAAATCAGCTAACATTACCGCTTTACACAAAAAAGGTGCAAAAACAGATCCTTGCAACTACAGACCAATCAGCCTGCTCCCAATTATCAGCAAAGTCATGGAATCCATCATTGCTTCGGATATGAAATCTTTCCTCTTCTCCAATGGCTTGATCTCTGATCATCAATTTGGTTTCAGACCAGGTCACTCTACTCTGGACATGCTGCTTCTGCTGTCTCAACAATGGATGGAGGTCCTGAATGCCAAACAGGAAATCAGAGCTGTCTCCCTTGACATATCAAGGGCCTTTGATACGGTCTGGCACCCAGCTCTGCTCACCAAACTCTCCTCCTATGGTATCCATGGAAATCTCCATGCATGGCTTGCGGACTTCCTCTCTGGTCGTAGTCAACGTGTGGCCCTGAATGGATTTCTCTCATCTCCCCTTCCTGTTCAGGCTGGAGTTCCCCAAGGAAGTGTGCTGGGCCCTGTGCTTTTTCTGGTCTTTATCAATGATCTCTCTGACTCTCTGGAAAATCCTCTCTATCTCTTTGCTGATGACTCCACTCTCTGCCGCTCCATTCCTCTTCCCTCAGATAGGCAGTCTGCAGCCTCCTCACTCTCTGAAGACCTGGACAAAATCACAGACTGGTCAAACAAGTGGAACATGTCTTTCAATCCTGCCAAATCTCACTCTCTTACTATGTCTCTCCGAAAAGATCGACTGGACAACCCTCCCATCTACTTTCTCAACAATCCTCTCCAAGAAGTTCTGTCACTCAAGCTTTTGGGTCTCACTATCTGCCATGATCTTTCTTGGGAAAACCACATTTCCAAGCTGGCCTCCAAAGCCAGTCGCCGACTGGGCATCCTCCGTCGTGCGAAGTCCTTCCTCGGCACACCTGAGCTCCTCACCACATACAAGGCTTTCATCCGCAGCTCAATGGAATACTGTTCTCCCCTATGGGCTGGTGCTCCTGCCTCACACCTGGCTCGGCTTCACGCTGTTGAATCCAAAGCTTTCAAAATCATTGGAATCTCCCGCGATGAAGCTATCTCTGAGGGCCTTTCACTCACTCACCGCAGGCAGGTAGGTGGTCTTTCTGTCTTCTACCGACTCCTCTCCGGCCTTGCTCCCCCAGCTCTCTCCGTGCTCTGTCCCCCAAATATTCCTACAGGTCGCACAAGATCTGCCAGCAACCCTCTGATGGTTAAACTGCCGAAATCTCGGCTCTCTGCTCACCTTCACTCTTTCATTCCTCTTTTCTCCCGCCTGTGGAACAAACTCCCACACTCCCTTCAATCCCTCTCCTCCCTCCAGGTCTTTAAAACAGCTGTTCACCACCATCTCTTATCTTCCCCCATCCATAACCTTGATCTTTTCTACCCCCACTAATTCACCCCAGATCCACCTTGTTTGAAATTCCAACTTATTTCCTGGAAATCCTGGCAGTGTCCATATGTTTATACCTCTCCCACCCCCCCCCCCCCCCCCTTCACATGCCTCCCCCCCAAAGCCCTCTCCCTCCCACAGATCTCTCGATGTCTCCATGTCTCTCGGTCCCTGCTCTCAAATGTTGTGTTTGTGTCCTTCCCCCTCTCTCCCCATCTTGTCTACCGCTCCCGATGTTATTTGTTTTATGTGTCTGTTTGTCTTTCTGTGTGATTAATTTTCGCTCTTTCACGAGCCTCGATCTTGTATACAAAAAAAAAAAAAAAAAAAAAAAAAAGAAGATATCAAAGCTTCTTTCTTGAGACCGCATTTTCATCAATCAAACAATCAATATATTCAATTCAATTTATTCAGTTAAATTTATTCTATTAAATTCAATCAATTAGATTCAATCTCAATTAATTCATCAATATTCATCAATAAATTAAATTAATCATTCTGGATGACTCCTTGCATAAGCCCTTTCCCCAATGATGTCAGGACAGGTCCATCCATTGACCGTCACCTCTGGTTCGTACCTCATGTTAATTGATGAATCACCGTCCTGTCCTAGGGTCATATCTGACATATTTCCCCATTTTGCCTGGTCTCCACAAATTTTCTTTGCAACCACTAAAGGCAACTCATCCTTCATTCGTGAGACAGCCAAAATGGATGGCAGATATTAAAGTTCATTGGGAAAAATATCTCATCATTTTTCTTTTAATAGTATCCAAAATCTCTTGGCAATATAAATTTCGTAAAACTCCTGAAATAAGACTGTAAAATTTCTTCAATCATGCTAAATTTTGAAACTCCATCGCTTGTAATACCCAATTTATCCCATAGGGCTTGAAAGTTCTTTCCCAAGTTCATGCAGCATTCTGCATTTGAACCCTATGATATCATTCATAATAATCATCATGATTTTATAGTCATGGTCCTATCATAATCATCTATTTAAAACGAACATTTCCTTTATCACCACAGCTATGTGGTATAATCAACAATAGAATAAAACTGTACATAGCAACAGGCTACCTCATGGCCACTTAGTATACCTATTGACAATAAGTCATAACAATATCGAATAATCACTGAACAATTAAAAAATCGCTTCCCCTGCTCCAGCCGCAGCATCCGTGATATTTGTTTGCTCATTCACTATTCCTGATTCGTCATCAAGGATCTCCATCATCACACAGCGTACTTAATTCCGCATTCTAATGAGAATTCAACAGGATTTTACGACTCAAAGGAAAAGAACGAGCAGACCTTTTGCAGGATGATCGTTACAAAAATCGTTACATATATTAAAGTATTTATGATGTCGACAAATCATATCTTAATTCTTACAAGATTTTGGTTCTTTGAATAAATCACAGCACTGGGAGAACCAGCTCCAAAAATGGATCTTTGTGTTTATTCAGCACCCTAGTAATTGGTTCTTTGTGTACTAATTACACAGCACCCAGGCCCCGCTCATATGGATCTTTGTGCAGCGCTACACAGCACCTGAGCAAAAGGGGTTTCATCTACATTTTCCCTATCTGGTGTACCATCCGTGATATTTGTCTGCTCATTCACTATTCCTGATTCGTCATCAAGGATCTCCATCATCACACAGCGTACTTAATTCCGCTTTTTAATGAGAATTCAACAGGAATTTACGACTCAAAGGAAAAGAACGAGCAGACCTTTTGCAGGACGATAACTGGAATTAGTCGTGAAAATATATCCAAATACACAAAAATACACACCCACACAAATAAACAACATTTATTCCGTTTAACAGAACAAACATTTCCTCTATCATGACATGCATGTCTTCAAAATTATATGCCCAAGAGAAAAAGTAAAATTAATTAAAACTGCGGGCAGTGATGATCCGGGGACCATATCGCTCCATCCTGATTGGACGAGTGCGTGCTAGAGTCGTTAACAACGACAGTCCAGATCCGATTGTTCAAAATTTCAACTCAATCGATCGAAAAATGAACGCAGGGATGCATTTTAAAGGTGCAGTGGCACTAACTGAGTTGCCACGAATATGGCCATGAAATTGCCAATATGGCCATCACAAAATATTTTCCTTAATCAATTGGCTCATATCATAACCAATCTGCAAGTATTTCATCCGAAGATGTGTCTCTGAGGACTTTTAATTAAATAAGTCATTTATAAATCAACGAGTTAATTTATTAAATGATTAATCAATAAATCAAAATTTTCCTTGACAGCCATATCACTCGGTCAGTGTCATGTCCAAATATCAGCTTCCTTACTCAAAAGGTGCCTGAGTTAATGTAATGTAATTACTGTAATAAGATTACTGCAATTACTGTAATGATTACTGTAATTACTGTAATTACCGGAACTGTAATTACAGTAATTACCTCAGGTAATTACTGTAATGTAATTACTGTAATGTAATAAGAAATGTAATTAATTAAATAAGTACTTCATTAATCGTTAATAATGAAATAATTCCTGAATTCTCATTCGATTCACTTGACATTCGAATGTCCCCAAAACGTTGGAGCAAAACGTTGCAACAACGAAAGTGAAACGTTGTAGCGACGTTGTGGAAACGTCAGCAAAACCCAACATTTAAATGTTCACAAAACGTTGGAGCAAAACGTTGCAACAACGAAAGTGAAACGTTGTAGCGACGTTGTGGAAACGTTAGCAAAACACAACATTTGAATGTTCCCAAAACGTTGGAGCAAAACGTTGCAACAACGAAAGTGAAACGTTGTAGCGACGTTGTGGAAACGTTAGCACAACCCAACCTTTGAATGGTCCCAAACGTTTCGACAACAAATGGTCACAAGTCATTATCACATTGCAATGACCTCTAAACATTCCTAAACCAATATCCCATTAAAAAATCCCATTAAAATCCCATATTTTGTCACCCTTTGCATTGTTGAAAGCAATTAATTCCATAACTTAATATTACCTCAATTTATATACTAGGGCGTGCCCGCACGTACGTGCTCGCCCGTACGTGCTTGCAAAAAACATGCGTGCAAACAACAACAACAAAACTTTGAAACCACGTGGCAGTAACGACCACAGAACCCCCCCTTCTATTTACATGCAATGGTTTGGTCCATTCGCAAAGCCAAAGCGAACGACCACAGAACCCCCCTTCTATTTACATGCAATGGTTCGGTCCATCCGCAGAGCCAAAGCGAACGGCTTGCGAGTACGGTGACCATACCTTGGGACCCCCTTGTCCGATTAATTTCAAACCTTGACAAATTTTCCATTCCTTCCCTTCCTGATCTTTCGATGTAGGGCTGGGTTCTTTTTTTAGGATCATGTTGCATCGAGCATTATTTTCCAAAACAGTGTGAACATTAACCCACACCAAAACCTCTGACATCCCACCATTAACACCTATTGTAAGCGTGCCGAATCAGTAAGCATCACCCCTTCTATGAGCCTCGACCAGAGGGTGGTTGTTACTCACAAACACCATTTCCTGTAATTATCTCTCACTAGGGCATGCCCGTACTATATATATATCTAAAATTATATCCCCCGCCGAGCAAGTCGCTGGCTCCAAGTCGAGTGCTTTGAACAAGTGCAAAAAAAGAAGTACTCTAAACGGTGGTTTTTTATTCAACCGTGAAGCATGTCTCAAAGGCTTCGTGATGGACCTGGACAAAATTTGATGCAATTTTTTTCAATCGCCATCTTTCATCATAATTCTGGACCGGCATGAGGGGGGGTTGTCTGTCATGAATTTATAGGCATGGCGGGAAAACTGAAAAAAAATTATTTATTTAAAACGGGTGTACACGATTGTACACGTGTACGGACGGACCTTACCGAACCGGCAAACAAGTCGCTTCATGCACATCAGTGGTGCGTTTCTTCGTGGCGCGTGTCAGAAGAATTACACAGCGCAGGAAAAATACGTATTTACAGAAATCGTTAAAAAAAACTCGGATAATCGCTAAAATCGTTGTGGCCGGTGTACCATATTGGAAATATATATATATATAAATATAATTCCGTTTCCCGGTTCCCTGTCGCTCGCCGAGCGCCGAGCAAGTCAAGTGCTTCGAACAAGTGCAAAAAAAAAAAGTAGTACTTTATACGTGTGCGGGTGGGTAAACGAGTGTACCGGCCTTACACGTCCTGGAAGCAAGCGGTCGCAAGGTGCACACTTGCTCCGCTTGCCTCCAGGTCACAGCAAGGCCCTTTAATAACCAGCGCAAAAATACGTATTTACAGAAATCATTTTGAAAATAAAAGAATAAATTGCTACAGTCGTTTATCGAAATCCCATTCGTGATGGCTCACGCCACCTATATCGCGGCATCGGTGCGCAAAGAAGCCCCAGACCACCTGCTCCCCCATGTATGTACCCATAACTTCCAAGTTCGTAAATCATATTGGACCAAACAAGACACACTCACATTTTAAAGAAGACTTGTTTGTGTGTACAATTGATGTCAGCGGTGCCTCCAAGATTGTCAGGGAATTTGTAGTGGGGGACTCACAGGACTCCAATGACCGGACACAGGTTACAAAAGGTCTAGTTTATTAACTGTATTCACTTCATCCAATTACTAAAATGATACCGCATAATATAATGGATCAGGTTAACTCTTTTCGCTGGTCCTTCTCGTTCATCCGACACTCCCGTTCGGTCAGCGCTTCACGTAGCAAGTACTGTCGACTCCACGTTTGCTCTAGTTTATATGGACGAACTGGACTTAATCCTCTGTCCGCTGAAACGTTAATCCTTCTTCCGCTGATGCCCCGAGGTCATGTATTGCACCAAGTCCTGGCATCAACTCGCTCCCCTCCTGCTGTGATTTCCATTTACACAGTAGGAGGGTGCTCCAGCCTGGGGCTGTGACCAGGTGGACAAGAGATTACCATGTTCGGGCACATTCCTGACACTCATTTACGAACTCGGCTTTCACAGAGGTTGCAGGTAAAATGTATCTGCTTCGTTACCAGTCTTAATCAATAAGTTACCAGTGCCAATCAATAAGTTACACTGAATTACACTTCCACAATGCACTCACTCACTCATTGACTCACTCACTCATTGATGCACTCACTCACTCATTGACGCACTCACTCACTCATTGACGCACTCACTCACTCATTGACGCACTCACTCACTCATTGACGCACTCACTCACTCATTGACGCACTCACTCACTCATTGACGCACTCACTCACTCATTGACGCACTCACTCACTCATTGACTGACTCACTCACTCACTCACTCATTCACTCACTTACTCACCTATATCCACACTGATCGATATAAACATCAACTCCTCCGCCTAAAGGTAAAACGGAGTTTTCCGTTCAATGTAAAAAGTTCATTGATGTCTCCCAATGTCCTTCCTTGTCCCACGTGTAACAGGTAAACGAAAACACCTGTTCATGTCCAACCACCAAAATGATGATGTAATGGCCACCTTCACAAACGTACGTCCTCATCAGAATCACGTGACGATTTTGTAAGAGGCAATCTATTTATTACGTAGAAATTTTATGGTAGAAATTTCCCCCCACTTCCTCCCCCCATCTTATCTCTCCTATTCCCCCGAATCCCGTTTCTTCCCAAACTTTTTCCCCTCCTCTCAAATCCCCGCACCATATTATAATCCTCCTTTCTCTCTCGATTTATAGAGACCGCTCGTCCGTTCGTACAAAAACAATGTCCGCCCGTGTCCGGGTGAAGTTGGACAGTCAGAGTGACGTAAAGAGATGGTGACGTCATCACGCTGGACACGTTCAAATGGTCGATCATCACCGATTTCTTTCCACATTGTTACAAAGGAAACATTTGCTCGCTTCACGTTTCTCTTTATCCATCTCTAGATTCTCAATTTGAGCAGGTTTCCTCCTCATGACCTGTCGTCGGCAAGGTGAGTGCCGTGCCCGGCGTACACCTGGTGGGCGCGTTCTCTCCTCCCACGGGCCGCCCGCACGACGCCCACCGGCACCGCGGACCCTCCGCTCTCGCAGCTGCGATGGACGGAGGCTGCAGCTCGGACTCCGAGAGCTGTATGAGCGGACAGGATGACGAGGTGAGTGTGACGTAGGTCGCTACGGCACGCACGTACGCTGGTGCACCTGTGTGGTCGTGTACGTGAATGGCAGACACTGAACGAGGATACGAACCTTCACGATGGTCGGCTTTCCTCGTCTTCATACGTCTCGAGACACTCCTGGTTAATCCCGACTTTCCACGTCTTTATGCGTCTCGAGACACTCCTGGTTAATCCCGACTTTCCACGTCTTTATGCGTCTTGGGACACTCCTGGTTAATCCTGACTTTCCACGTCTTTATACGTCTCGGGACACTCCTGGTTAATCCCGACTTTCCACGTCTTTATACGTCTGGACACACCTGGTCAATCCTGACTTTCCACGCCTTTATACGTCTGGACACACCTGGTCAATCCTGACTTTCCACGTCTTTATACGTCTCGGGACACTCCTGGTTAATCCCGACTTTCCACGTCTTTATGCGTCTCGGGACACTCCTGGTTAATCCCGACTTCCCACGTCTTTTTACGTCTCCGGACGCTCCTGGTTAATCCCGACTTTCCTCGTCTTTATACGTCTGGACACACCTGGTCAATCCTGACTTTCCACGTCTTTATACGTCTCGGGACACTCCTGGTTAATCCCGACTTTCCACGTCTTTTTACGTCTCGGGACACTCCTGGTTAATCCTGACTTTCCACGTCTTTATGCGTCTCGGGACACTCCTGGTTAATCCCGACTTTCCACGTCTTTATGCGTCTCGGGACACTCCTGGTTAATCCCGACTTTCCTCGTCTTTTTACGTCTCCGGACGCTCCTGGTTAATCCCGACTTCCCACGTCTTTTTACGTCTCCGGACGCTCCTGGTTAATCCCGACTTTCCTCGTCTTTATACGTCTGGACACACCTGGTCAATCCTGACTTTCCACGTCTTTATACGTCTCGGGACACTCCTGGTTAATCCCGACATTCCACGTCTTTATACGTCTGGACACACCTGGTCTATCCTGACTTTCCACGTCTTTATACGTCTCGGGACACTCCTGGTTAATCCCGACTTTCCACGTCTTTATACGTCTGGACACACCTGGTCAATCCTGACTTTCCACGTCTTTATACGTCTCGGGACACTCCTGGTTAATCCCGACTTTCCACGTCTTTATGCGTCTCGAGACACTCCTGGTTAATCCCGACTTTCCACGTCTTTATGCGTCTCGAGACACTCCTGGTTAATCCCGACTTTCCACGTCTTTATGCGTCTCGGGACACTCCTGGTTAATCCCGACTTCCCACGTCTTTTTACGTCTCCGGACGCTCCTGGTTAATCCCGACTTTCCACGTCTTTTTACGTCTCCGGACGCTCCTGGTTAATCCCGACTTTCCTCGTCTTTTTACGTCTCCGGACGCTCCTGGTTAATCCCGACTTTCCTCGTCTTTATGCGTCTCGGGACACTCCTGGTTAATCCCGACTTTCCTCGTCTTTTTACGTCTCCGGACGCTCCTGGTTAATCCCGACTTTCCTCGTCTTTTTACGTCTCCGGACGCTCCTGGTTAATCCCGACTTTCCTCGTCTTTATGCGTCTCGGGACACTCCTGGTTAATCCCGACTTTCCTCGTCTTTTTGCGTCTCGGGACACTCCTGGTTAATCCCGACTTTCCTCGTCTTTTTACGTCTCCGGACGCTCCTGGTTAATCCCGACTTTCCTCGTCTTTTTACGTCTCCGGACGCTCCTGGTTAATCCCGACTTTCCTCGTCTTTTTACGTCTCCGGACGCTCCTGGTTAATCCCGACTTCCCACGTCTTTTTACGTCTCCGGACGCTCCTGGTTAATCCCGACTTTCCTCGTCTTTTTACGTCTCCGGACGCTCCTGGTTAATCCCGACTTTCCACGTCATTTTACGTCCCAGGACGCTCCTTGTCAATCCCGACTTTCCTCGTCTTTTTACGTCCCCGGACGCTCCTGGTTAATCCCGACTTTCCACGTCTTTTTACGTCTCCGGACGCTCCTGGTTAATCCCGACTTTCCACGTCTTTTTACGTCTCCGGACGCTCCTGGTTAATCCCGACTTTCCACGTCTTTTTACGTCCCAGGACGCTCCTTGTCAATCCCGACTTTCCACGTCTTTTTACGTCCCAGGACGCTCCTTGTCAATCCCGACTTTCCACGTCTTTTTACATCTCAGGACACTCCTGGTTAATCCCATTCCTTATGTGAAACGAGTCGTACACGTCACGTTTAAAAACGACCTCACAACTGAGCGAATGGTAAGTGTCGCGAACACAAAGTAAACAATTGATGAAACAGGTAATTTATATCATGTGATTTTATATCATTTTCTTTTTCGTTTTATTCACCGAGACGTTAAATCCGAAAACGGTAAAAAAAAGTCACGAACGTCTAAATAATAAAATATTTAAACAATTAAATCTGATCTTCCATGGATTTTTATTTCAGTTTCGAACTTGTTTTATTATTAACTGAGTTGTCCAAAAACCTTTTATAAACTTTTGGAGAGAACACACGTTTAAACTTTCGATTTCAATCACAGGTGAGGTTGATTTGTGCGGACAGGCGAGTTTGATTGTGTCCAGAGGAGAGATGTGTTTGGGTGCACAGGTGAATGCATCAGGGGTGGGGAGGTGAGAGGTAGGAACAACACCAACAAGAAAAAACAAAGTGTGAAAAAAAAATTGTTAACAAATTCCTGTATCTCAAATTACTAAAACCTTGAGCCAATCGTTTTTACAATCCGTGTTATTGTTCATAAGGCTTTCAGGATGGCCTAGGAGCACGCACACTCCCCTCTAAGCTGGCTTACCTGGGTTCGAATGCCGACCCGGCTATAAACTGGCATCCTGGTGTTTCACAGGCAGGTTGGTTCATCAATGTGTGTGCCGTCCCTCGGATGAACGTTAAACTGGGCTTTAGGTTGTTAAAACAGGTTGGTGGACATCCCACGGTGTCCTTCGCAAATGGTAGGCGAGTTATCGCCTGCATTCTGAACAAATTACAAATTCCTGCCCTAACTACTGCTGGGAGAGGGATGGCAAACAGCCCACCATGATCCTGGCCTAGAAACTGCTTTGTTAGCTAATTAACAGGGGGTATGGGACATTGAATCGGAAAACCTGGAGGCCTCTGGTTCACTTTCACTCTCAAGGAACAAATGTATTGTTTAGGGGACAATAGAATGCACTCTTTGTGGTTTGTACAAGGTTATGTGCATTATAATCCCCTTTATGACAAACCATCCGAGATATTGTTATTGAACATTATTATATATTATATGAGACTCGACGTAAGAATTCAATCGGGTACAAGGACCGAGTGTAAATTTGATTTCAAATGTAATCTTGATTGACCCGATTTCCCACGCTGGGTGCAGTGATTTGTGCTTCGATTTCGCCCGACCTTTTACTGAACCAGGGGTGCGGATTATGGCCCGGGCCCTCGGATGATGGCCCGGGCCCTGGCCCTGGCCCTCGGTCTGTGCCCGAATGCCCGACTGCTCAGTCCGCCCCTTCCCTGAATAATCGTCAAATGGCTTTAACCTCAAAAACGAGCAAAGCGCTACAAGTACCCAGAGGTCGCTCATGGCAGGACTTGCTGCGTTGTGATTCGTCGTGTTTCAGACAAAATTATTTTATTTTCTAAACTACTTCTCATTTGGCCGAGTTTATGCTTTTGAATTTTAAGTTTGTTGGTGTCAGTATATATGTTATACACACACACACACACACACACACACACACACACACACACACACACACACACACACACACGTTGATTGTGCTTGCATTCTGCAAGCAGATACTGGAGTGCATCCTCTGTGCTTTTATCGAATAAAATAGCAGGACTTGCCACAGTGGCTTTTGTGCTCGTACCTTGTGCCGCAACGTCAGTGTGTGTGCGCGTGTGTTTTAGCAGCACCACAGCTCCGTGACAATGACAGTTAGAAACTTGAAACTTTGTACGCATACTTAGGTGACTCCAAGGGTGTGTACCTGGGGGTATGATTTTTTTTTTTTTAATTAGGCTTGGTAATAAGTTCAGGAAATTATAGAGTAAAATAGATCCTTTTTTCCGCGTGCTTCACTTCACTTTATGTCGTCATTTGTACTCGTGGATAGACATGCAATGTGTTTGTGAAGTCGGGCACAACATGCCGTCTTCTGATTAAACACGTCAGCGAAGCGACTGGTCGTGCATGCAAGTAATAAATATAAATGAAGAACGAGTGAACAACATGAGTTCTTTATTTATGATGCACAGACCAAGCTCTGCCCGCCCCCTCCCAGGAGAGAGAGACAGAGAGAGACAGACAGAGACAGACAGACAGACAGAGACAGACAGAGACAGACAGCGAGACGCTCAACTGACCAACATTTGTTTATGGATGTTTTGTGGTATATATATATATATAGATAGTTTGTGGTATATATATATATATATATATATATATATATATATATATATATATATATATATATATATTAGAATTGTGGTTTGAGTTACATCAGTGTTGGAAATTTCAACTTTCTAAGCTATATATCTATATTGTTACGTTTGTAGGGGGTAGGCAATGTAGGGTTTGTAGGCAGTAGTCCAGGTAGAATTGCATAGGTAGTGGGCTACGACTGTCATGAAGAAGAAGAAACCCCATGTAATAAGTAGGAAATTTGTGGAGACCGTATGTCGTGGAAGAGCGTGTCTTCATTCCCATCACGAGGGGTTGTATATGTTAATTAGCGAGGGATTAATGGTAAATCCCCTGTATGTAATGGCCTCTTATTTTTCCTCCGTTCCTTATGACACCAGCAGCACACACACAAAGTAAGAAATCACCCATTAATAACCCCCCAAAAAACCAACCGAAAACAGGACATTGAGCACTACCGCAGATAACATCGACCTGGTGAACACACAGGCACAAAAGGTCCATGGGGCCATGCCCCGAAGAGCAGTGATTTGGATTGGTTGGCGCAAAAGACTGGTAAGAAGGGACTATGGGATTGGTGGAGACGTCTTAGGATGATGTCAGAGCCTTGACTATAAATGAACGCTCTGGCCGACATTTTCTTCCTCTTGAGCGA
Organism: Myxine glutinosa; assembly: GCF_964187855.1. Classification (NCBI taxonomy): domain Eukaryota; kingdom Metazoa; phylum Chordata; class Myxini; order Myxiniformes; family Myxinidae; genus Myxine; species Myxine glutinosa. Next base: position 43,887,452 of record NC_136270.1, read on the forward strand.
GGTACGTTGAACATTGGACGAGCTCTTGAGCGAAGGACATTCCTTGAGACACCACAATTTTCTCTTTGTGCTTCTCGATTTTTTATTTTTTTATTTTTATACAGAGTCGAGGCTCGTGAAAGAGCTAACCTTTATCAAACAAACAAATCAAACAAACAAGCAAACAAAGTATATAAAAAGGGGAGCGGTCGACAAGATGGGGAGAGAAGGGGAGGAAGCACACAAACACAACATTTGAGAGCAGGGACATTGGGAGATGTGTGGGAGGGAGGTACCCGTATAATGGTCATCCTTCAATGCAAAAGGTCATTTGGAATGACAACACGTTGGCCCACTGCGCCACAGGAGTGTGTGAACTTTATGGTGTAATGTATATGCCAAAACACGGAAAATACGGGACGTCATTAATAAAAATAAACAGCCGTGAGTCGCGAGGATGGTATTTTAGTACCCGCGAGTGGGCAACAACTGCTAAAAGCTTAGCGGAGCGGTGATAGGACAGGTGGTGCACCATGGTGGTGGCACATTACATCCCTAAAACGGGATAGCGGGGACACAGATTGGAGTCTGGACATGAAGGCCTGTAAGAGGGAATGGAGCATTAGATGAGTGGTGAAACATTCGATGGATAATGCTGCATTCAATTGGTGGGAATTGCGCCTCAGCTGGGCCATGTTATCCACCCAACGATCTGAGAAACTGACCTTCATGGGTTATCGCACACCTTAAAAGGGTGGAATGTGGTGGAAAAGAATAATAATTCACATGCACAATATTGTGTTTAAATACCTGAGTGCTAGTTAATGATTTGGCTGTGAATGTTTGACACTTGAAAGCTTTTAGTGCCAGTGTGGTTAGAGATGGATGGTTTGCTCGATCGGGCCCAATGCCGAATGAACGCGGAGATGGAACGAGGATTGAAAATGCCATGAGGTGGTCTGGGGTCGTTTCATGCCTGGAGATATTTGTTATTGCAATGCAATAACTCAAAATGTACTTTAATTGACATTTACAAGTTTACTTGCCAAAGAAGGATTTGCTGAATGTCAACTCGCAGATTTGTGAAGTATTTGATAACACTGCGTGGGCTGGCAGGATGGCCTAGAGGTATGTGCACTCTCCTCCGAGCTTTCTAGCCTGGGTTCTAATTCTGGCCCCAGCTGTAAACTCTCATCATCATGGAGGGTGATGATGCATCAACGTGTGGTCCATGTCCATCGGATAGACGTTAAGCCAGAGGATCTCTCCGCCAGCAATGGTCGTTTTGTCACCTTCTGTCAATTATCAGGCCTAGTCAGCCAGTTTATGATAGACTTGGGGAAAGATCCCTTTAGGGTCGGCCACGGAAGAAGCTGGGAATCATTGGAGACCGTGAAAATCACCGTCTATCATACATGTTGTATGCACCTGGCTGCTTTTCCCACAAGCATTCCCAAGTCCATATTTTTCCCTTCATGATCACTTGTGACCTACCGCCATTGTCCAAGAGGAAAGATTCCTGCTCAGTCTGTCTACTGTGGAAGACTTCAGAAACTGCAAAGGAGTCAGGCTGCATGTGCAGTGTGCACGGAATCATTGGTGCAAAATGGTGGAACCTGGCCTGGTGATAAAACATGCTCGAGAAAGATAACAGGAAATGCTATATCGAGCATGCTCCGGGCAGCTTTGTGCAAGGGCCAGACGGGGAGAATGTAGACTCTGGCCAGGAATGACGAGATACCACCCCACCCCCCCCCCTTCCCACTTCCTACAGCCCCTGACCTCCCACATTCTACACATAGCACACCTCATAATAAGTCGCCCTATAATTGGCTAAGTAACGTCTCTCTTGAGGCTTTTAATCTGTTTTGACTTCAGTTGATGTCTGCGCATCGTTCGGTTTTAATATCTGTTGGGAGGTTTAGGCTTCAGGCCAAAGAAAAAAGATCTTTATGTCCAGATAATAATCGAGCAGCCCTTCCGTGAACTTCAAACTTTGTTTCATAAAAAGAAAAGAAATAGAAAGACAAAAGATTGAGGGGATGTTGGGCTCACAAGCTCTCAAAAAAGAAGGCCCATCTCGAGCACAGGTGGTTCAAGTTTGACCGAGATGGCCAATCATCCAAACCTCAACAGGATTGATGATTTCATGCGTAAACGAGAACGGCACCCTTCGACGTCATGACGTCGACTGAGTATGCCCAAAGGAAGATATTTGGCTATAGGGTGATGGCAGATTTGTCCTGTGACAACAATGGCGGCCATTTTTGAAAAAAGGACAAATGTGCGATGGCCCTATAGCCAAATATCTTTCTTCGGACATACTCTGACTATGTGCCAATTGCCATCCTTGTATCACCAAAGGCACAATTCCTGCACCTCCCTGCCATACTATAGGAGACCAGTCCTGATGTGTAAAAAAAATTTTTAAAAATGAATGAATGAATGAATGAATGAATGAAAATGAATAAATAAATAAATAAATAAATAAGTAAATTAATGAATAAATATTTTTACCCGTGAATAAGTGAAGCGAGAATGTAGAAGCAGGTCACATGTTATGAACCGTGAATACGCGGGATCCGCGAATGTTGAGGTCCGACTGTACATAATAAATAGACGCTCAGTTAGCAAATCAGTTGATAAATTACCTGTTTCATGGCTTAAGCAGTTTTGATTATGGCTAACAAAGGATTCTTACCACTTGTTTAGTCTTACCACTTGTGTTACTCCCCACCCCTTGTCCCACTAACCAATTTTTCGACTTTCCTCTCACCGTTTTCAGGAAGAGTACGACATGACCACACAAACCCCACCAGAATAAAACGAACACCCCGAATCGTAAACAAACGTAACTTTAACATCTTGCGATACAATAAACATGGATCGTGAGCTGCAGAAATACCGACCCCTGATTTGTAATCCACCAGAGCTGCCACAAAATGTCTGTCCTCCACATTGGACACAATTTGGATCTGTCTGCCATGCAGAAAATCATTGGATTTGATGCCTTCACTGGTTCAGGTTTTGTACGATGCCAAGACCACGCTTACACATACTAATACATGTCGTCCATTTGATTAAGTTTGCATCACAGATTGTTAAAATACTTCACTTACGATCGACATATTTCTGACACTGCAATACATATAATACATATTCTTTGGTAAAGTAATGAGCGTTGTTTATTTCAAACTTAGATAAGAACCTAGTTTTTTTTTTTGTTTTTTTTTGTATACAACATCGAGGCTCGTGAAAGAGCTAACATTGATCACAAAAAAACAACAAATGGACACACAAAACATATAATAAGGGGAGCGGTAGACAAGATGGGGAGAGATGGGGAAGCACACAAACACAACATTTGAGAGCAGGGACATCGGGAGATCTGTGGGAGGGAGAGGGCTTGGGGGGAGGTGGGAGAGGTATAAAACACATGGACGCTGCAAGGACTTCCAGGAAAGAAGTTGGTATTTCAAAAAAGTGGATCTGGGGTGTTTTAACGGGGGTAGAAAAGATCAAGGTTTTGGATGGGGGAAGATAAGAGATGGTGGTGAACAGCTGTTTTCAACAAACATTGATATGTACAGGGCGAGCCATAAGTCCCAGGACACTGTTTTAGCTGTTTATACAATATTTGTTTACACGATGTGTTTATACTGTGTTTTTTTTCAGATCATATAAATAATACATTAAACCAAGATGGCAGACACCAATTCCTTTACAGTAGAAGAGAGGCTGGTAGTAGCGGTGTGGTGCCACGAGAGGAGAAAAACAAACAAGACGATGAGACTGGTGCAAGAAGACTTCGAGGAGCGTTTTGGAAAGCCAGCACCGTCAAAATCAAATTTTCATCTTTGGGGGAAAAAAAGGAATTTCAGACTGGAAGTGGGACTCGTCAGAAAGCGCAGCGGACGATCAAAAATTCGTGATTTGTGAATTCAAAACATGAAAACATCCATTCTCAGATTTCCAAAAAAACATCATTGCAGAAACGTTCTGCAGAGTTGGGTGTTTTGTATCCATCGTTACGTCACATTGAAAGAAGACCTTCACATGAAATCATATAAACCAACTTACTTGTGAATTGTCAGATGCAGGTCATGAAAACAGGTAGACGCCCGTGACGGACTTCTGCAGCGCTTCGATACAATTCTTAATAGGTCAAAGGTTATGTATAGTGATTGTGCTGTGTACCTCAGTTCATCTCCACACAATGTTTACTTCTGGTGATGCTAATCCACATTATGTTGAAGAAGTGCAAGACTATCCACCACATGTTATGGTTTGGGCGGCGTTATCTTCCCACCACCTCATTGGTCCTTACTTTTTTGATGCGTCAATCAACCAGCAGTCATATCTACATATGTTAGAGAATTACCTCACACCTGAACTTGAACAACCTGGACTAGCCTATGAGATGTATTTCCAGCAGGATAGGACACCTGCGCATCATGCATGTGTGGTACGAAATTACCTCAATCAAATTTTTCCAACCCTTGGCTTGGCAGGTCTTCGCCAACACTTCTGTGGCATCACGCATTCCTGACCCGGACGTCATCCGTATGCATTCGATATCTAAGGACGTATTAGAATTGTTGTATTACTGGTAGGCCTGGTGTTGGCTTAGCGGTTCGGGTGCCGGCTTGGGATTCTAGGATCCTGCATTCAAATCTTAGCGGTTAGGGTGCCGGCTTGGGATCCTAGGATTCTGGGTTAAATCTTAGTGGTTAGGGTGCCGGCTTCGGATCCTAGGATCCTGGGTTCATCTTAGCGGTTAGGGTGCAGGCTTGGGATCCTAGGATCCTGGGTTCAAATCTTAGCGGTTCGGGTGCCGGCTTGGGATCCTTGGATCCTGGGTTCAAATCTTAGCGGTTCGGGTGCCGGCTTGGGATCCTAGGATCCTGAGTTCAAATCTTCGCGGTTAGGGTGCCGGCTTGGGATCCTAGGTTCAAATCTTAGCGGTTCGGGTGCCGGCTTGGGATCCTAGGATCCTGAGTTCAAATCTTCACGGTTAGGGTGCCGGCTTGGGATCCTAGGATCCTAGGTTCAAATCTTAGCGGTTCGGGTGCCGGCTTGGGATCCTTGGATCCTGGGTTCAAATCTTAGCGGTTCAGGTGCCGGCTTGGGATCCTAGGATCCTGGGTTCAAATCTTCGCGGTTAGGGAGCCGGCTTGGGATCCTTGGATCCTGGGTTTGAATCTTGGTCAATCGCTGAATTAGCGTCCGGGGGCGTTGACTCAGCCTGTCATCCTTCCGAGGTCGGCAAATTGAGTACCAGTTCACTGGTTATTCCCTGTGCGTCGCGAGAGGTGACTAACAGAGTTGGCGACAGGAAGGGCATCCGGCCATAAAACATTGCTTCAAAAAGGAGACCAAGGTGCCCAAAAAGGCCAACCCCTGCTCTGCGGGGAAAAATGGCTTCTAAAGGTGGTTCATGTATTACTGGTATTACTGTAATATATCATTATGTATTACGGTACTGAAATATATTGTTGCGGTTTTGTAAATAAAGGCAACCCCCCCCCGCCCCCCATAGTTAGTTACACCACAACACGTAGCCTCGCTTAGTTAGTTATTTCTTATTAAATGTGAAGTATAGTCTCCTTCCCAGTGTTAGTATGCATTGAGGCAGGCAGGATAATGGTAGGCCTCATTGCAGCCTAAAGTGCCTTGTCCTGGGCCTAGGACAAGCCTTGCAGGCCCGAGGGAGGAGCTGGAGGGCGTGGCCAGAGAACAGCGAACAGCCAATGGGAGCTGAAGGGAGTGGCCAACGGTGACCAATAAGGGGCTGTCACGACACGTGACCCCAGGCGGCCAATGGAGGCCCGTGGAACGTTCGGGTGGGGGGTTCGGGGGGCTATAAAACCCGGCCCGAACCCCCGCTCTCTCTCTCTCTCTCTCTGCCCCGACTCTCTCTCTCTGCCCCGACTCTCTCTCTCTGCCCCGACTCTCTCTCTCTGCCTGGACTCCCTGCATATAGACACTCTCTCTGCCCCGGCTCTCTGCCTCACTGACCCTGGGATACGCTGCTCTTCTTGTCGGATTCCTGCTACGTGCACGTCCGTGATCAATGCCCCTGCCGCGGACATCTCCGGCTGTGGTGTCCCGGGTTGGAGCGATCCTTGGGGGTATCCTCCCAACGGGCCCGTCCAGGCAAACTGCACGAAGCAGCCGCGCTTTTTGCGCATTACCCTCTTCCTCCCCTTCCCCGAACGAATCTGAGGGCCCTTGTCTGGGTACCTAGGTAAGGCCGTTAAGATTCTTCGCTGTGTCCCTTTTCTGTGAAACTGTACATTGTAATAAATCCTGTGGTTTGGTTTCCAACCTGGTCGTCATCGCCCTTTCAACATTGGCCCAGCATTGCCTGAATTAAAACCGCTCGATCGGGTTCAATAGTGTTAACGGCACGAGTTACACGACGCACAACCGCTCGGGTGTCCAGTACCAGCGTGACTCGTGCGAGGTTCAGTCCCCGTTCTCACAGCTGCGTGTGTCGAAGGTACTCAGGTCATGACCGTTAACCCTTCCACGCATATCTGCGGGCTCGGCGGCTGGAATTGCTTAGCAATCCGTCCACCACGAGTGTAGTGTGGGTGGCGGCCTCGTGGACTCAGAGTTCGAGGGGGAGCAGGGCTTAACCCCCCCTTAGTACGTCGACGAACCCCGAGATCCGCAACAATATTATTACTCCTGGGACTTATGGCTCACCCTGTAGTTAATATTTCTTGCAAATTTTCCTCACTTTGGAAGGAAGAAACATGATAGCCGAGCTGACGTTGGGGACAATCTTTAACGTTCTTTTCTCTTTTCCTTCCTGCAGGTGCGTACACTTTTTGTCAGCGGTCTTCCCATGGACATCAAGCCTAGAGAACTGTACTTGCTCTTCAGGCCTTTTAAGGTGTGCGCACTTTGTGAGGAGACGCAGATAGAAAACTGTGGTTGCGGAGCAACTGCTTCCAGGAGCCGCGGACACAGAGTTTCTCTCAGGAGAGCCGAGATTCTTTTGAAGCGACGTTTCTGTTTGTTATAATTTTGCATTTTAACCGCAAGTGTAATACAAGTATGATGCTTGAGGTACAACAGTGAAAGTAGTTGTAAAAATTGCCATTGTGGTAATTCGAATGCATTTTGCGCGTCTGCATTTTTCAGGGATACGAGGGCTCGTTGATAAAGCTGACGACCAAACAGGTTGGTGTAAACAAATTGACACATTACTGAATCTGTGGTAATGCCTGTACCTTCTGAAATACAACTTAGAAAGCTCCAAAAAATTGACAGCCAAAAAAAATCCAATGTTTTAGTGTACAATTATGGCTCTGAACTTACCTACTAACCTACCCTACTTCTTTATTTGTTTATTTTCACATGCACAAAAGCATCACAACCTAAAAATAAACAATTTGGTGTCTGTATGTGTGTCTGTCTGTCTGTCCGATGATTTTTGACCACGATACATTTGGTCGTTACTTATCCAATCTCGACCAAACTTGCCAGGGGGACTAAGGCTCACATGATGGAGGTTGTGGGGACTTAATTTGCACCCTTCCCCCAATGGGGGTTCTCCATCTTGGACAAACTCCATGTTAAGGTGTATAAATAGGTTGCTATGGCGTCATGTTGGGCATCCCTGCCGGAAGTAACCACAAACTATTCAGTCAAATCTGCCCAACGTACGATTGCCTTTTAAAACAGTTTCTGCTGTTTAACACGAGACTGAAATAAATATGGAGGAAACACGACATCCTGGAGGAATTCTATGCTTGTCACATCCCCCACAGACTAACGGATCCAATCTGTCTCGACTTGGTAAACCTATAGATAGGCCGCAATGATCTTTAGCTAATAAAGGTGCTTAAATGAGACTGTACGCATGAATGATCTATCCCAAAGCCTGTCCGACTTCTTATAGCCATTAGATTATATGTGCATTTTGTTTGTAACTTATATCTTGGGGCCTCATATGTGATTTTTTTTTTTACCGGTTATGACTTGAATTGTGACGTGAGATTTTTTTTATGTAGAAGGCTCCAGGCACAGATTATGTCGTCCTCATTGAGGCCAGGCCTAAATAAAAGAGCTGCATTGATAGAAAAGTAAAGAAGGAGAGAATAGTCAGAGTTTTTGAGAAAGCAGAGAATTTGCTTTTTGAAAAGGGGAAGATCATAAGTGTTTGGAAAGACATGTGAAGGTAAAGAGTTCCAGAGTTTGGCAGTGGAGGGGAAGAAACAAACATCATAACGGAGACCACAGAAACATAAACACCACAGACCCTCTTACAGCCCAACGCTGACCTCTATTTGACGCTAACTCCATTCCTAACATTTGCTATCACTGTTTAATATTCTGCTGGGGGAAATTTGAAGAAAATTTAACGTATTCACACATGGGCGGCGTATAGGCCAAGTCGCTGGTCCGCACACCTACCGGAAGTCAACATTATTATAACTAGTTATTTAGTTCCATCAAATGCTGGCCGACTTCTGTTGACATTCATGATCAGATTTCTCCAAACATCTCCATCTCCACTGCTTTTTGAAGCTCCAGGAGAGACTCGATTGAAGTATGATCACATCCATCGGACACATACAACGTCTGCCTCTTCCTCTTCTTCTTCTTCTCTCCATCCTGCCCAGCATGGTTGATATCTCCAGACTTTCGTTTTCTGTACACATGATGTGTCCAATCAAAGCACAACAGGTGTTCTCGTTTCTTCCCGCAGTCCAAGAGATTTTTAACATTTGTCTTCAACACCGCATTTCAAAACTGTCAATCTTCTTCCTTCCTTTCTTTTTCACTCTCTGTCAATTGTCAATCTGTCAATCACAACTGGAAATAGCAGAACATTCCCCATCCTGCTTGTGTTGTCACATCTTTGTATTTCCAGATCTTTGTCAATCCTGACATTGTTGTTCTCCGCAACACTAACCGTCTATTAAGCTCTCCTTCACATTCTCCACTCACTTCAATGTTAGAACCCAGGAAGATGAAACTTTGCATGATTTCCACGTGATCGTCTCCCAATCTGAACACATCGATCTTCTCAGTTCACAAGATTATTTTTTAAAGGTTTAATTAAATAAAGATGAGATTTTTCACTTTTCTTCTTCACTGTCTGTACCAGTTTCATCAATTCCTCTTAACTTTCTCCCAACTGAGTACAATCATCAGCAGACCTTAGGTTGTTGATAAATCTTCCTCAAATCCCGACTCGATGTCATCCAAGTTTGATTTTTCATAAAATATTATTATGACCACAAATTAATCAGTCAATTCCATCCAATGATGGCATAATAATAATAACGAGTTGGTATTCATAGAATACTTACTCTGCGCAATCAACTTGTTGCGAGCCAACTCTTCTGTTTTTGAAGTTTTTTTTCCTTTGATCCAATATGGCTGCCAGACCACGTGACCGATAACATCATAAATTTCTATTCTCCAATATATTTGTTGCGTAGGTCACACAATAAATTTCAAACTGATCGGACTAAGCGTTGTCCCTGTCGAATTATGACGTCATAATTAAGGCACCAATGTCATCATCGTTAACAACACCTATTCGCCAAGCGGAGTTCTTTACAACGTGGCTCATTTCAATTTTTTCCATGGAGCGGTTTTGGAGATAGAGGTGCAATATTTTTTGGGTTTTCCAAGATGGCACCTGTACCACATTATATATGACATCATAATTATCATTAAAATATTCTACAGGCAGAAGCGCTCCTATGGTGAAAATTACGTTTCAATTGGACCAAGAATTGTGGAGAAAAAAAATTCATACTGATTGGATGAAGCATTATACGTGTCGAATTATGACGTCATAAAGAAGGCACCGATGACATCAACAACCTATCTTATTCCCCATGGGGTGTACTTGACAATGAGCCATGTTTCGACTTTTTCCATTGAGCGGTTTGGGAGATGTAGAGGTGCAACGTTTTTCCAACATGTCCGTACCATGTTACGTATGACGTCACAATTATGAACACAAATAAATTATACAGGCAGAGGCTCTCCTATGGTAAAATTTCGTATCAATCGGACCAACGGTTGCCGAGAAAATGATTTTTTTTAAATGCAGACACGCCACATGTACGCAGGCAGGTACGCAACCGAATGCCTAACCCTGATTTTCGCTTCGCGAGCGCAAGGTAACAATATTAACAGGATGGCTGGCAGGATGGCCTAAAGGTACACACACCTGCCTCTAAGCTGTCTAGCCAGGGGGTTTGAATCCAGACCCAGCTATAAACTGTCATCCCGGTGTCTCACCGTCGTGGTGAGGCTTCGTGTTGGCTTAACGGTCAAGGTGGCTGGCTTGAGATGTTAGGGTCTTGAGCTTGAGCCCCTGTCGTATTGTTGAAATAACACGAGGTGGATTGACTCAGCCTGTCATCCTTCCGAAGTCGGCAAAATGAGTACCTGTCCCCTGGAAACAGGGGCACTGTATCGGCAGCACAGCCACACTTCCAGCAATGATGCAACCAGCAGCTACAGGGTGCATATGAAACAACAACAGGCAGGGTGATTCATCAATGTGTGTGCGGTCCCTCGGATGGACGTTAAACTGGGCATCCTGTCTGCCGGCATTCATTGGTGGATGTTAGGGATATCACGGTGTCCTTTGAAAAGAGGAGGCAAGCTATCACCAGCACCATGGCCAAATTCCAAATTTCTGCCCTCACCTGACCCAAACGTCAGGCCTGGCCAGCCAGTTCATGAAAGACTTGGGCCAAGCTTCCCCTGGCCAACCCCACAAAGCAGGACAAATCATTGATTTCAAGTTCCTCGCAAATCTTTGACATTTGACATTTCTCAAAGACCATGCTCACCTTTTGTACTGCTAACCTTGAGCCGACTTCAGGTCCAAAGCCACGTTACCGTTACTAATGAGGTTATCGCTCCGAATGGGGAGTCTGCCGACAGTCACTGAGCAGATCTTAATTGAATAGTCGAGCGGAACCAAGTTATGTGCTGCGTTCCTAATTGGAGGCCAAATCTCTTGATTAACCAATCACCAGTTGCCATATGCCACTGTCGGGACAGAAAGAATGAGTCAGGACACAAAATCATTTTAAGCATTATTAAAACTGCACATATTTACAGAAGCTTACAGTATGTACAGGCAATCACATTACCCTTTTATCCCTGACATATAAAATCGAAAAACACGGACCATGAAATCGTGAGGCCACGTGACTCTTTATCTATTAATTATGTACTGTTTGAACGTCAGTTGCATCCTGTCTCGTAATTACGTGCTGTTGGAATACACCTTTCGACCCTTTAGGCTGCTGACACCCCTTAGACCTTTGAAGACCCTTTAAGTCTCCCAAGACCCTTAAGACCACCTAAAGACTCATAAGACCTGTTACACCACTTGGACCTTTTTTGATTACAAATAAATTGCAAAAAAATAATATCACCGATATTACAAATACATTTGTAGAAAAGAAATGTTTGTCTTATGAATGGTGTAAATCATGACAACGCAACAACTTATGTTCCGTCAGGTCATTATCCTCAGTTTGAACAAGCCTGTGCCTCTGCAGCGATGTGTGGTGAGGCGAGCATAGCGAGTACTACAAAATAACTATCGTTTTATAATGAAGATGGATTATTTTACCTTCTTGAAGTCAAAACCAGAACAATTTTTCCTCTATCAATTGAAACATAAAAAGTTCACAATTCTTGAGCTATTGCGAATATCTCATTTGTTCAAATTATTGAATGGGCCTTGTAATTTCAGCTCAAGTTATTAGTGTTATGTGATTTTCAAAATACGTTCTATTCCCTTTGAGTGCTGGCAAGATAGTGTTGCTGTTTTTAGAACCCCTCACTTTGTAAATACTTGTAAATAATATTCCATCATTTAATAAGGTTAAAGGTTGCACCCATAGTTAGGCCACAGCAACACGTAGGACACCATAGGACTTTCAGTTATTTCCTTAGTGTGTGTTTCAGATAAGGCTGTGTTCCCAATAGTTGAATCTGCGTTGCATTAATCAAATAAGATAGGCCCCATTTGCTTCCTTGCCAACCTCCCTCCCAATTCTATTACGCGCTTCCGCTTGCTAGCAGCGTTCGCTGCCTCGCTGAGCTTCTGCTCAAACAAACGCCATTAACCACACGGTCAAGCTCGAGGAAGAAGGGGGCTGAGCGCCGGGAACGAGGTGTGGCCCTGTCAACTCGCCGTCAAAGGCGGAGCCGGTGAGCCCTCGCCAACCAACCAGGGCTGAGGTGAGCTCACTGGCGGGCATGGTTTCGAAGAGCGCGGATTGATCTCCATGCACGTTATATAAGCGCAAGCGCGAAGCCCTTTTAGGGACTGCGTGAGGGAGCACATTTTGATACGGACTCGTTGGGAAAGGCACTTTATGAACTTATTGATCGGGAGGCACGCTTGTTTCAAAGGACTGCGCAGGGGACCGTCGATGATACGGACTTGTTGGGAAAGGCGCTTTATGAACTTATTGATCGGGAGGTGCGCTTGTTTCAAAGGACTGCGCAGGGGACCGTCGATGATACGGACTCGTTGGGAAAGGCGCTTTATGAACTTATTGATCGAGAGGCATGCTTGTTTCAAAGGACTGCGCGGAGACGCTGATTGCACGAACTGCCTGTGATACGAGCCATTGATCGGGAGAGAGATAGAGAGCTGGCACGAGCTACGTATTACGTAAGCCGCATCCCAGTCCCCCCGATATATGTAACCCCAAGATACGTAAGGTCCGCTCGCGTCCGACGATACGCGTGAAGCTGCCTGCCGGGTTTCGCCCGCGGAACCGGAGCCTGGACTGGAGTGGACCGGAGCCGGATCCCATCACCTGACCATCTGCCTGGACCTTCCTCCCCTACCACTACAATTCCGTGTGAGTGTGTCTGTTTGTCCTGGGGTCGTAATAAGTTAAGACTGTATAGATAAGATTGCCCTGTGTCCTTTTGTTTCTTCTTCCTCCTGTATATTCCTTTCGTTTCCTCTTTGGGTTTTTGTACATAATAAATAAACCCTTATTTGTTCTTCCTACACTCTGGTTTCCTCTTATCCGATCGCGTCCGTCCTTTCTTTCAATTGAGTACCTGTGGCACGATTTGGAAACCGCACAGGATCGGGTTAGCCTTTGTTAATGGCTCGGGCCGCGGATTGCTAACCGCTCGGCAATTTCCATTTTATCCGTGGTTCGAGCGGGAGTTATTTCCCTGCTTCACGGTCGGGTTAGTACATAGGTATTTGGGACTTCATTGACCAATCACCCTAGCTAATTCCGACCGGAAGGAGCGTCATAGCTTCCAGGATTGGGGGATGGCCAGCTTAAAAGACAAGGGGATTAACCCCCCCTTGATAAGGGGAGCGCCGACCCCCGAATCCGCAACAATAGCTTAGGCCTTAGAGGAACGTACATTCGACGTTGAGTTGTGTAGCCTGGGTTTGAACCCCGGCCCAGATGTAAACCATCGTCCTGGTGTTTCACACACACACGGCGATGCAGCGATTCATGCCCCGTCCATTGGATGGACGTTGAGCTGGACGACTCGACTGCCAGCACTGGTCGTTGGTGGACGTTAAGGACCCCACGGCGTCTTTTGCAGAGTGCGTTCGTTTTCGCCAGCTCCTTGTACAGATTACAAAATATTTAGTCAAAAATCAGGCATCGCCAAACAATTTCTTGAATGAGCCAGGTGAAGATCAATTCTTACCATGAATTTTTCAGATTATGGCATCAGAATGTTCTGGTTGTGTTTACACAATGATATTTTGATATGCAACCGATTATGGTCAAAGAAAAAGAAAAGTAGAACAATGTGACTGTGTCGCCACTATGCCTCCGCATAGTCCCACAACGGGTAGATGCCATCACTCTGCATATGTATGGGTAGTGGATCACGTTTGTGAAGTTTCGCGTTGATCGGATAACGTTCGTTTTTCTTTCCAATATGGCTGCCAAACCACGTGATCTATGACATCATTTTCAAACTATATGCAAAAGTGCTGTTAGATGATATTTGGAAAATTTCGCATCAATAGGGTGAGCGGTTTCAGAGATATAATTATTTAATATTTTCTTTCAATCCAAAATTTCTGCCAAACCATATGACCTATGATGTCATAAATTTAATATTTCAATACAAATGGGTCATAGATCATGTGCATGCAATTTCAGATTTTTAGGAAAAGGAATTCGATTAAAACATTTTTGGCTGGTATACCATTTCACCTGTGATGTCATCATCATCATGCTTTTGTTCCCCATTGGGACTACTCGACAATGCGCCAAGTCTCAAATTTTTCCATTCAGCGGTTTCCGAGAAATATTTTTTTATTTGCTTTTAATCCAAGATGGCTGCCATACCACGTGACCTATGACGTCACAATTATCATAAAAACATTCTGCATGGGTGTCACTTATACCCTGAAAGTTTCGTCTCAATCGGACATGTGGTTACTGAGAAAAACGAGGTTTAGCCCGGACAGACGGATGGACGGGACGGACAACCCGAAAACATAATGCCTCCGGTAACTTTTTTTTTCTTTTTTTTCTTCTTTTTTTTTGTATACAGAGTCGAGGCTCGTGAAAGAGCTAACATTTATCAAACAAATAAATCAAACAAACAAGCAAACAGTATATAAAAAGGGGAGCGGTCGACAAGATGGGGAGAGAAGGGGAGGAAGCACACAAACACAACATTTGAGGGCAGGGACATCGGGAGATGTGTGGGAGGCAGAGGGCCTGGGGGGAGGCAGGATAGGTATAAAACGCAAGGACACCAAGGACTTCCAGGAAAGAAGTCAAAAGTCACCTCAAAAAAGTGGATTTGGGATGAAATTAGCGGGGGTAGAAAAGATCAAGGTTTTGGATTGGGGAAGATAAGAGATGGTGGTGAACAGCCGTTTTAAAGACCTGGAGGGAGGAGTGGGATTGAAGAGAGTGAGGGAGTTTGTTCCAGAGGCGGGAGAAAAGAGGAATGAAGGAGTGAATGTGAGCAGAGAGTTTTGATTTTGGCAGTTTAACCATAAGAGGGTTGCAGGCAGATCTTGTGCGATCTGCAGGAATATTTGGGGGACAGAGCCCAGAGAGAGCTGGGGGAGCAAGGCCGGAGAGGAGTCGGTAGAAGACGGAAAGACCACCAACCTGCCTGCGGTGATTAAGTGAAAGGCCCTCGGAGATAGCGTCATCGCGGGAGATTCCAATGATTCTGAACGCTTTGGTTTCAACAGCGTGAACACGATCTAGGTGTGAGGCAGGAGCACCAGACAAGAGGGGAGGGCAGTACTCCATTGAGCTGCGGATGAAAGCCTTGTATGTGGTGAGGAGCTCAGGTGTGCCAAGGAAGGACTTCGCACGACGGAGGATGCCCGCCCAGTCGGCGACTGGCTTTGGAGGCCAGCTTGGAAATGTGGTTTTCCCAGGAAAGATCATGGCAGATAGTGAGACCCAAAAGCTTGAGTGACAGAACTTCTTGGAGAGGATTATTCAGAAAGTAGATAGGAGGGTTGTCCAGTCGGTCTTTTCGGAGAGACATCGTAAGAGTGTGAGATTTGTCAGGATTGAAAGACATGTTCCACTTGTTTGCCCAGTCTGTGATTTTGTCCAGGTCTGCAGAGAGTGAGGAGGCTGCAGAATGCCGAACTGAGGGATGAGGAATGGAGCGGCAGAGAGTGGAGTCATCAGCAAAGAGATAGAGGATTTTCAAGAGAGTCAGAGAGATCATTGATGAAGACCAGAAAAAGCACAGGGCCCAGAACACTGCCTTGGGGAACTCCAGCCTGAACAGGAAGAGGAGATGAGAGAAACCCATTCAGGGCCACACGTTGACTACGACTAGAGAGGAAGTCCGCCAGCCATGCGTGGAGATTTCCATGGATACCAAAGGAGGAGAGTTTGGTGAGCAGAGCGGGGTGCCAGACCGTATCGAAGGCACGTGATATGTCGAGGGAGACGGCTCTAATTTCCTGTTTGGCATTGAGGACCTCCATCCATTGTTGAGACAGCAGAAGCAGCATGTCCAGAGTAGAGTGACCTGGTCTGAAACCAAATTGATGATCAGAGATCAAGCCATTGGAGAAGAGGAAAGATTTCATATCCGAAGCAATGATGGATTCCATGACTTTCCTGATAATTGGGAGAAGGCTGATTGGTCTGTAGTTGCTAGGATCTGTTTTTGCACCTTTTTTGTGCAAAGCGGTGATGTTGGCTGATTTCCAAGCAGATGGCAGTTGACCTTCAGCAAAAGAGAGGGTGAAGAGAACAGAGAGAGGGAGTGAAAGAGCGGAAGAACAGGATTTTAGGACCTGTGGGCTGATGCCGTCAGGTCCAGTTGCACAATCAGAGTCGAGGGTTGACAGAAACTTTTCCACCTTGTCAGGAGGAAAGGACACGGAGTCCAGGAGCAGCTGGGTACGACTGGGTATGGTGGGTACATAGAGGGATGGGTTTGGGACACAAGATTTAGAGGCAAACACAGAGTTGAGGCATTCAGCTTTTTCACGTGCGGAGTCAGCTGTGTAGCCGTTTGAGGTAAGGGAGGGGATGGAGGGGGAACAAACACCAGAAACAGATTTGACCAGACGCCACCAGGATTTGGAAGAGGGAGACAGATAAGAGAGTTCGGTCTTGAGAACGGAGAGATATTGTTTCCTGGCTCTCCTGAGGGTGGACACACACTTGTTTCGGGCTTTGTGAAAGGAAATGAGATTTCCTTCCGTTGGATTTGCTTTCCAGGAGACGAAGGCAAGTTGTTTCTGGGCAACAGCCTCACCACAAGATTCCGTGTACCATGGACTTTGACAGATTGTGTCAGTCCCAGTGAGTCACAGAAGTCCTTTGCTGAGGAGCCATGGCTGGTGAGAGAGGTACCCACACCCAGCCAACTGGCATGGTGACAATTGAAATCACCACATATGAGGAAGAGAGAGTTGGGATGAGTAGATAGAAGTTGGTCCATATTATCAGACAGCGAGATGTAGATGGAGTCATCACTGTTTGGTGGACGGTGCAACACACATATGAACAAGAGGTGGGAGCGAAGGGGAAGCCGTAGCCAGAGGTATTCCTGGGGGTGAGGTGGAGAGAGTGCAGTGCAGGGCGAGTGAGGAAGAGTTTTTGATAAAGATAGCAACCCCACCTCCAGGACGAGGCTCAGGTCTATCATACTATTCGGAGGAAGCATAAAAAGTGTACAACTATTTATTTCCACGAAAGCACATTCTGCTACAATTATACGACGGTTGTTAAGGTAAGTTTATCACAAAAAAGTTTCCTGATTAAAGCAGAGTTCCAAATTGTCGACTCAACAACGCCATGCTCACTTACAACATCTTGAGCCGTGGAATGAAAAATTGCATCTGTTTTGCAGAAAGTTCAGTTTGAAAAGGCGCAGGATGACTCTTGAACGAAAGCCAAAGAGCGTATCATACAAACCTCTCTGAAACTTGTCGTGAACACGAAACGTTGTTTTAAGCTATTCCGGAAGGGACGTGCTCATTGCGAGGAAAGTTTGATCCATTATTGGGCCCGTGCTGTATGTTGGGTTTTAAATGTCTCTTGATGAATATGTTTGTAAAAGTTCCCAACAACTTTTGAGAAGTTTGTAGCCATATATTGAATCACAATATCGCACATCAACACCCACATTCAGTTTGGAGGTCTGCGTCAAGCCCTTCATTGGGGAGTAAAAGGATTTTTAAGAGGATTTGCATTCAGAATAATCATGATTTGTCATGTTCCTGTTGTTGTTCTGAACTTTTTTTCATTTTCTTTCTTTGTATACAGAGTCTAACACATTGAACATGAAAACATGCACAGACACATAAAACATGCAATGAAGGGAGCGGGAGACAAGAGGGGAAGAGAGAGAGGGAAGCACGCAATCACAACAACAGGAGAGAACAAGGACGTCGGTAGATCTGTGGAAGGGGGAGGGCTGGGGGAGGAGGGAGGGGTACACGGTATAAAGCAAATGAACACTTCTAGGAATTTCAGGAAATAAGTTGGGGATTGAAAGAGGCGGAGGATTTGTGGTGTTTTAACGGGGATAGAAAAGATCAAGGTTTTGGATGGGGGAGGATAAGAGATGGTGGTGACCAGCTGTTTTAAAGACCTGGAGGGAGGAGAGGGATTGAAGGGAGTGGGGGAGTTTGTTCCAGAGGCGGGAGAAACGAGGAATGAAGGAGTGAAGGTGAGCAGAGAGTCTTGATTTTGGCAGTTTAACCATAAGAGGGTTGTTGGCAGATATTGTGCATCCTGAAGGAATATTTTGGGGACAGAGCACAGAGAGAGCTAGGGGAGCTAGGCCAGAGAGGAGTCGGTAGAAGACAGAAAGACCACTTATTCATAGCACATGGTGTTTTTATTTTATTTTAAAGATTTGCAGGGACAGGGCTAGTTTGGAATTCCTTTACTACTGCTGATACAAATTAGCCGATAAGAGTTGGTGGTAGTAGTAGTGTTACGGATTCGTCACTTCCGTTGTTGTGGTTCTCATCCACTGTAAACATTTTTGGTTCCATGTACTATTATTGTTATCGTTTAAGTGAATTGGAGATAACTATTTTCAAAAGGTAAAAAAAATTAATGTTTTAAAAAGAAACCGGAAACCGGATCGGGAACCGGACGAGGAGGAAGAAGAGGAAAAAAGGAGGCGGAGCAAGTGAGGTCGGAGAAGGAACTGAGCTGCTTGGAGGTCTGGAGCAAACGCTGGCGAACGGGGGTCACTAGTGAACTTTGGGGTTTCCTGGGAAAGGGATTCCTGCGACAGAGTTGTTATCGCTGTGGCAGATAAACCTGTGTGACAGGTTTTGCGGTTGATTCCGAAGAGAATCATTGGAGTGCCGTTACGTCTCGAGAACGGACCGTTGGCCATTTTGCCTCGCGCCTGATTTCGCATTGCTCCAGGTTTTTCACCTCGCTCCAACCATTTCAACGCATCCAGCCGTTAACCTGGTGTGTGTGTGTGTGTAACGTGGATTTCCCGATTTCGCATCGCTCCAGGTTTTTCACCTCGCTCCAACCATTTCAACGCATCCAGCCATTAGCTTGGTTTGCATGTGTGTAATGTGGATTTTGAGTGTGAATTTGCAGTTCGCCGATTGGGAGCCGTTGAACGTCCATATCCGAAGGTGCGACTTCCCAGCCGCCCCTTGAGGACACTTTTGCCTATCTTTGGCAGTGTGACTGTCAACTGAGCGGGATTCTGGTCTCGATACAACATCGTTCTGACGATCACTGGAGCGTGGATCGACTTTGGTTTGAAGCTGGGACAGAGACATTGGGAATGTTATTTTCACTCACTTGGAGCACAGTGAGTTATATTGTACGAAACTGATGGTACCATCATAGGAATGATATATTGGTTGTACAATTGATTAATATTGTTATTGTGCTGTTATTCTTGTGTGATCTTAATACAATACTTGTTTGTTGGTAACAATTGGTGTGGTTTCACCATTGATCTTTGACACACAGAATAACACATCTTTCTGCCGTGACTCCTCTCGGGGCTCGGAGGTACAACGTGACCGGGGTTTGGGGAGGAGCACGTAACAGTAGTAGTAGTAGTAGTAGTAGTAGTAGTAGTAGTAGTAGTAGTAGTAGTAGTAGTAGTAGTAGTGCTTTTGTTGGAAAGGTTACAGAGATTTGCGTTCAGAGCTCATGCAAGCTCAGGCAAACATATGTTCCCAGTTTAATGTCGCTCAATTCCTCATCTCTGCAAGTCCATGGTTTGAACTACAGTCGACAAGATAGAGCATTTTGAAGAGAAAGCACTACCAAGACAGATAAGGGAAAGGTAAAAGAACGCCAAAGAACACCAAAAAAAAGAATGCCAAATAACACATTTATACAAATAAGAGCAAAGTATCTTGTGGGGAGACCGTACAAAGTGCATCATTTATAGTCCAGGTTTCCTTAAACTTTTGAACAGTGTTACTATATTCTGCCGCCTTGTACTCCGAAATAATGGGTGAGCGTATTAAGCCCTTCAGACATACAGAACTGTGTTCCACCACATCTTTCTCAATTTTTGCCTTCCTGGTTTTATATATTGCTATTTTTGCACAGGCTAAAATAAAGTTAACAAGGAGATCTCGTGACTTGCTTAGTTTCTTTACCGGGTGCCCGATGATAAAAAGTGTTGGAGAGAAGTGAAGCCAGAAGCGCAAGAGAAGATTTTTCATCAGTAAGAACACTGGTTCAAGACGGTGGCATTGAAGGTATATGTGAAATATAGTTTCCCTTTCACCACAAAAGCAGCAATCCTCTGAGACGTTAGTGAAGTGCCGCATCATAGATCCAGAGCTCAGTGCACCATGTAGCAACCTCCAACTTAAGTCTGCCATCATTCTTGGCGTTGGGTAGAGATAGAGTGAATCCCAACGTGGATGAACCGTCGAAGGAAGTGGAAGAATCTCATGCCAGGGAGTATCCAGTCAGGTTGCAAGAGCTATATAATGGAGCGAGTGGATCACTAGCAGGTATATATTTTTCCTTGATAGCCCACAGAACAACATTTCCACTGTGCCAGGGGTCTTACTCATATTGTTTGCAGGTATTGGCTGAGAGAGCTCGCAACATCATGGTCGGATCTTAAAATCCATGGAGTTACCGGACATCTGTCCAGATCCATCACCCTCTTTGGGACTCTCTAGATATTCCAGACAATCGGGAGGCAAGGAGCTTTTGACCTCTTCAAGTATCCTGGACGGGATCCTGATTGTCCTCAGGCCCATTTTCGCTGCAAGTTCCTTGGGTAAAAGCGTTCTCTTACCATCGTTCAGAAGGTCTCCCACTGTGGATATGCTACCAGCTAAGAGGCTCCTTCTTACTGAAAAGGAAGCCAGAGTTGGGCCCTGTAGAAGAGGGTTGAGAATGAGCGGTTCTTCTAACAGGTCCTTGCCTGGATAAGGAACTGTTCTTTGCACGTCGACTACATTCCAAGCCTTCAGCATTTCTTGATAAAAAAGAAGCAATGTAGCACTAGACAGGCTCCGAGATGTAATGATGAAAAGATTCCTTTTGTACCCAAGATTGAGCACTTTGCTGAAGAAGTATGATGCCAGTGAGCACCATTGCGGTGCAGGGTTCACATGTAGGTAACGTTGTATGGTCTTCAGCCTGGATGCGTGGTAGTGGCTTCAAAGGCAGGGAAAAGACTGTCCACCTTCTGAAAAAGGCAAGCTCAGAATGCCCAAGGAAACCCAGTGTTTACCATTCCAAAAGTAGTCCAGTAGCTTCCTCTGCATCTTAACCAGAAACTCCTCTGGAGTGCTTATGCAAGAGAGCCTGAATACTAACTTCGGAATTATAAACTGTTTAATAAGGAGTGTTTTTCCCCTCAGAGACAGGACTTTTAGTAGTCCACTCCAGTCTCTCAACTTTGCTTCGATCTTGTCCCCTAAAGTGTTCCAGTTAATGAGTGGTGAGGACCCATGGGAAGTGGATAAGTGCACCCCCAAATATTTGAGCTCATTGCGACTCCAGGTCAATTTCTGAAAAAGTGTTGGTAACTCCTTTACCTGCATTTGTCCAATTAGAAGCCCCGAGCTTTTCCTCCACTTGATTGTAGCAGACGATGCTGCTGAATAGACCTGCTGACAATCATAAACTATTTGCATATCCCTTGCATTACTGGCAAACACGAGAACATCATCTGCATATGCAGAAAGTTTGAGGTTGACCCTGTTGTGTGGCACCACAATGCCAGTTAGCCTTCTTCTCATCAAACAAAGAAAGGGTTCGATACATAGGGAATATAATTGGCCGGACAGGGGACATCCTTGTCTTATTCCTCTCTCAAATGGAAAGGGCGCGAGCAAGAAACCGTTGACTTTGACTAGGCATTCTGCCGACATGTACAACGTCTGAATCATGCCGACAAATCTCCTCCCCAACCCAAATGTTAGCAAGGTTTCAAACAGATACTCATGGTTCATCTGGTCAAAGGCTTTCTCCTGATCCAAGGAAAGAAATCCGACTTGAGTCCGAGTCATGTCCGCATACTGTATCAGGTCTCTGACAAGGGATATGTTGTCATGTGTTGTCCTGCCTGGAATGGCATAAGATTGGTCCGGGCTGACTAATTTTGTCAGGACTGGTCCGAGACGGAGTGACAACATTTTAGCCATGACCTTATAATCCACACACAGCAGAGACACAGGGCGGTAATTCTTCAAGTCTCTCAAGTCACCCTCCTTGGGAATCAAGACCAGCATCGCTCGACGCCAAGAAAGGGGCATTATACCTGTATCACATGCTTCCTGAGCTACGCTTAGGTAATCAGGTCCAACCAAGTCCCATACTTTTGTATAGAATTCACATGATAAGCCATCCATGCCAGGGGCTTTATCTCTTGATAGGCTGTGCAGGGCGGTTTTCAATTCTTCCAGAGATAATGGAGTCTCCAGCTGCTCCTGGTCTTTTACAGAGGCTTCAGGAAGACTACTCCACAAAGTGCCACCTGCACCTGCATCTGTGCTCTTACCCGAATACAGCTGAGCGTAAAAGGCTCTAATTCGTTTTTGAACACCCTCAGAGCCATTGAGCAAGAGACCATCTTCTGCGAGAACACTCGCTATAGTCCTGAATTGACCTTTGCGTTTTTCCACCCCTTTGAGATAATTCAGGACATATTCATCCTCAGAAATAAACTGCAAACGAGAGCGCACATACGCCCCTCGTGCCTTCACACGACTACATGCTTTAAGGGTGCTCTTTTTTTCTTGGTATGCCTGCAGTTCAGTAGAGGTAAGTGTGGCCAGGTGCTTCTCAAGGTGCAGCAGTTCCTCTTCCAGTCTTTTGATCCCTAACCCAAGTGTTTTGCTCGATCCATACGAGTATTCCTGACACAGCAATTTCAATCGTACCTTGCCTACATCCCACCAGAATCCAAGTTAGCAAAAATCTCCTTCTTTATTCCTCCAGGCTTGCCAAAAATTCAAAAAGATTGACAAAAAGGCTTCATCCTGACTTAAAGCATTGTTCAGGTGCCACAAGCCAGGGCCTCGCCTTGTTTCCGCCAGGGAAAACTTAATCCAGGCCAAGTTGTGATCTGTGAAATGGGCAACTTTTATGCCGGAGTCACTGACAATCTTACACCAACGGTGAGACACGTAAATTCTATCGAGCCGGGATTGTGATATATGACCACCTCTGATACTCGTATACGTGAATGTTCTGTCTGTGGGGTGTTGTATGTGCCAAGTATCCCTCAAGTTTAACAGTGTTATGGTTTGTTGTAATATTCTTACAGAGGGATTATGCGGCTCCTGACCTATTCGATCAAGGGAGGGGTTTAGAGTGCAATTAAAGTCTCCTCCAAGAATTACACACTCTTCACCAGGCAAGGTGAGCATGAATCTCTGCAACCGGTTGAAGAAAATCCCCCTTGCAACTCCTACACAAGGTGCATAAATGTTGACGAAATTGACAACAAATTCTTCAAACTTTGCTTTTATATGTAGCAACCGCCCCACACTGGCTTCCTTTACGACAAGTATTTCAGGTTTCCTCTTTGGTGAAAAGAGGGTAGCCACTCCACAAGATGTGTCCGTTAGGTGACTGAAAAAGGCCAAGCCTTCCCATTGGTTTTCCCATCGGGATGCAGCCTCTGGGGTCATGTGGGTTTCCTGCAAAAAGGTTACTTCAAGTTTTTCCTTCACACAGAATGACAATACCTGGTGCACACAGAATGCATCCTTACAGCCATTGACATTCAATGATCCTATTCGTAAGTTTGATGTCATTATTGTATTGAGAGTTTTGTTTCTGTGAAATTCATCCTCCTAAACGAATTTATATTCAGGCCCGTAACTCAACAACTTTGCTAGAAACTTCCTGACTCGGGCTTGTTCGGCCGAGCCTGAAGTCCTTGTTTTATGTCCCTCTCTCCTTAGTGCATACAAGGAATGCACTAGCAAGTCATAATCTTTCCACCGTTTCAGCGCATTTTCCACTTTCTTCTGCTATGCAAGCTTTGTTCCAGGAACTCGAGTATCTCCTGGCTGGGAATGCAGGAATGGCGTCCTGCAGGTAGGTCTGTCTCTAAACCAGTCAGTGACCCTTGATAGTCTTCCCCATCACCAATACTTTCCTCATCATTGCTGTCTGGAGGTTCAAGATCCTTCTCCTTTGGTGTCCTTGTACAATGTGTCAAGTCTTCTGCCATGTCGTCTCTCAAGGCTGACTTGGCATAATCTTCTGGCGCAGAGGAACGCGCCTTTGGCTCTGATGCGGCGGACGTTGCTACACCTGTGGGAATGGATGCCTCCTCCTCATTTGGTATTGGAGATCCAACCTTTTGGGGTCGTAAAATAGAGATGTGCTCAACTATTCCCCTTTCTGCGCCAACAGTGAGTGAAGTGACATCACCTGAGATGTCGGTCAGTGCCAGCAACTTTATTGATGCTTGTGTGTCTGGTTCCCTCTCTCTGTCTGTCCCACCGATGAATGCTACTTCAGAATCCTTTGAAACTTCGGTGTTAATCCTTCGGTTCAGAACTGCTCTTGTAGATGTTTCAATCCCTGGTTTATTTTGAAGCTTCGTTGCAGTTGTTATTATTGGATGCATTTTCTCAGGAGCCAACATCACAGTATCGTTTGGCCCTGTCAAGTCAGATACCTCCAGGTTGTTTGTCTTTACCATGCTGGGTTTACTACCTGACAGTCTCCCTTCCTGTTCATTCTTCAAACTGTCTTTGGGTGGATCTGAGAGAGAAGACTCTCCATATGCTGTCGTTTGATGAATAGTTTCCTCTTCTTCTTCTTCTTCTTCTTCCATTTCTTCAGATTGGGTTACCACTCTTTTCTCCTTCAGAATACGAGGCTTTACAAATCCCTTTGACACATTACTTCCCGTGTCATCCTCAATTGTACCAGGGTGTTCCGTGGTCCCATCCTCTGCGGGTTCTGATTTCCTCTTCTGTGCTCTCTTTGCCTTCCCTGCTCCCACTGCCTGCCATTGATTTATGGCAGCAGAAGAGTTGGGATGAGAAGCTGGTATAGAACTTTCTTGAGGGTCCACTGCCCTCGAGCACAAAGGAGCAACCGCCTCTCTTAGGTTACCTTCAGTGACGCTGGGATCCTCTCGAGGCTGATCTGGACGTTGAGGAGCTGCAACCTCTTTAATGATAGTGGGGCAGTCTGCTCTCCTGTGATCCTTCGCTTTGCATACAAAACAACGGGGTTCGTTTGTCATATAAAACACCCTGTAATTCTTTCCGTCAAAAGGAATAACAAACGACTCCTCACATTCAGCCTCCTTTCCCAATTCAATGGATACTTGTCTTTTAAAAGACCAGACATGTTGTAGATAGGGCTCATGACAGCCCAAAGACACAGGCTTGATGGGTGATCTCAACACTCCCAGTCGTTCCAGGAAAGGCACCACGACATTGTCAGGCACGTAAGGAGGTATATTAGATATAATTATCCTTGTACCAAGACTTGAGAGCGGCTCGACTTGTACAAAGAGTCCTCCCACACTAATCCCTTTCTCAATGACTTTGTTTGCTGCAGCCTCTGAGTTAAGAAAGAACACAGCTTGTCCATACATTTTCGAGGCTGCAACTATCGTTGCTGGATCAACCACACTAGCGAGTGCGTTTACATAGGCCTCTATTTGGGTGATTTGTCCCAACTCGCATTTCACCCCGTGCTTCCTTGTTAACGCCTTAAACGGGTGGGCAGGGCGGTTCCCACCTGCACCAGAGGTAGTAGCGGCCATTTTTGCCCACGTACCATCCAGAGGCATGATTACTATTAACGGTATATTTCCCGTCAAATGAAAATGGAAAAAAAAATATCAATGAGCTCGTTCACGAGCTTTGCTTATTTTAGCATGACCGGACCGGTATGCTGATGATTAACTCAAAAGGATAATCAAACGCGCGTTGAGCAAATAACTTATCGGCTTAATCGCCAAAACTATGCAAATTTAGCACAGAAAGTCAAGGGTCATGAAGCAAAAACAAGGAGGTCAAACAGTTTGTGATACGCCACAAATCGGGCGCGGCAAATCTAGTCCCACACGGGTGCGGCCGCACGCCGCGGCTAGGCCCGAACACAAAGGGCTAATAACTCAAACGGGACGTCAAAGTAAACTAACAAAATGAACCAACTCGGTTCAAATAACCCCAAAAAACCAAAAATACAAACGAAAACGGAAGAGGATGAGAAGGAAATGTCGAAAATAGCACGGCTCGAGGAGCAGCAAAATGGCGTGACGTAGTAGTAGTAGTAGTAGTAGTAGTAGTAGTAGTAGTAGTAGTAGTAGTAGTAGTAGTAGTAGTGTAGACAGGCTAAAGGAATGAGTTCACATCGTCACTCGATGCATCAGGAAATGCTTATAAGAAATACCTCACAACAACAGGTGTTATCACCTCCACTATAGTGTTAATTGGGCATGGTGAAATCACAAAACCAATATGCCAACCACATAATAAAGGGCATAATGTAATACTGAGCTAACAGGGTTTAGTACCATTGATCACTGATGGAGATCATCAAAAACTAAAAGATACAAAAGGTATTCTGTTTCAATCCAACGGTACCAACAGAAGGCCCGACATACGTGTCGTGTGGTCGGCTACCATTGCGGGTACAAAAGCCATTGGTGGCACGATTTCCAGGAAGTGGAAAACCAATTAAATGTTTGACGTCATCGAGGAGAACAATAATTCTGAACTGATGGCCGAAACATCTCATGTACCTGCACTCGCTCGTGGATGTGAAAACGAAACCGCACAACATGTTTGAAACGAGAGAAGGCATTTGAACCCACAACAGGTTAAATTGATAACCTTTGGGTTTGGTGTGTGGTCGTGTACCCCACCCCCCCCCCCCCCCCCCACCTGCCTGCCTCATTACGACACTTTCTCAGCTAGTTTACGTTTTAATGTTACTGGCTCCATAGTCTCATGAATCTCCTACAGTGTATATTGGTAATTTGCACCAACTACATTTTGTGCACATCGTGATGTTTTGAAAATCGATTCCTTCTCTAAATTCAAACATGTATAGGATTTGGTGGGTTCATGCGATGACGTTTCTGTAGTGCCAGTAATTAATTTATTAATAATATTTATTAAGTAATTAGCAATATATATTAGTAATATACATTATAGTAATATCTGTATTATAAAAGGAGCCATGTCTGTCTGTTTGTCTGTTTGTCGAGTTATAACTTGAGAACGGATTAACAGATTTCAATAAATCCAACTACGGTAGATTCAGGTAACTCCCGGGAATGTTTCTGATCCAGTATTTTTAAAATGTTTTTTTATGAGTACATGGACAAGCGTGTGAAAACTGCAAATGCCAACACGTGATGTTGGTTATCCCTGCACAGGATCTCCCAGGAATCCTTTTTTTTTTCTTCCCACATAGATTAGCCATCACAGCAAAGATTGGTATTTCCATCAGAGAAGCGACTGGCCTTATATTCTCGTCTATATAATATTATCCGTAGGTGATTCTGTCTCTTTGTCTGTGAGTCTGTCCATTGGTGTGGCCTCCTCCGTTGAGGGAGTAGCTCCACCCATTCTGGAAGGGGCTTCAAAAACAAATCGCCACCATTTTGTTTCCTCACATAGCTTTGAGGCCTCTTTTGTTAGGCCCGTGGTGTCTTGCTCTCTCTCACAGTTTTAGGTCAACTCTAATTCGATATCTCATTTCATTTTTCACAGTCGCTAACATGGTTTTAGACTCGGTTGAAAAAAACCTGGAATAAAATACGATGAAAGTTTCCGTTTATCGAACGAAATGCATTTTCAAAGGCCTGTAACATAAAGCCCATTGACACTCTCTCACGCCTTTATCTCCAATCTAACTCACCATCTGATTTCATTTTTATCGATGGTTTTAGACTCGGTGTCAGCAATAATTGAGAAAATTCACGCACATACGGGAAAATGCCGAGATATATTACAAATTCGCGGCACGATATATCATACACCGCCCAAATAACACAGTTGGGAAAATGCCGAGATATATTACAAATTCGCTTTTTATTTTCCCTGAAGATATATTACTTTTCCGTTTTGGTGACAGTCATCACAAAAAGTCAACAATGTGTGGAGAGTGGCAGAGCGTCCTTCAAAATTGCCGACAGATATTTCTTCATTCCAATTAAATTCATCTAAAGGTAATCCTGTTTAAACACTCCATTCATTCCATCGATGTAATTCACATGTGTAAAATAAATAAATAAACAGACGGGAGATTTCAGAGAGATATTTTTTCGTTCTTGACAGGGACAACGCTTAGTCCGATCATTTTGAAATTTATTGAGCATGATCTATCAATGTTACTCTTTTCATTACAGCATACAAAATGACATTTTTAAAATTAAAGATTTCAAATAAACTACTGTTAAACACATAATATGTTATGTGCACGTACACTTTAAATTAGTTTATTTGAAATCTTTAATTTTAAAAATGTCATTTTGTATGCTGTAATGAAAAGAGTAACATTGGTAGATCATGCTCAATAAATTTCAAAATGATCGGACTAAGCGTTGTCCCTGTCAATTTATGACATCATAATGAAGGCACCATTGACGTCATCATTGACATATCTTATTCCCCATGGGGGTACTTGACATTGAGCCATATTTCAATTTTTTCCATGGAGTGGTTTCGGAGATATAGAGGTGCAACTTTTTCCGATTTTTCCAAGATGGCGCATGTACCATGTGACCAATGATGTCAAAATTATCATTAGAACAATTCTACAGGAGGAGCCGCTCATATTCTGAAAATTTCGTCTTCCTCTGACTTAACAGTTGCAGAGGAAATTTTTTTTTGCATACTGATCAGATCAAGCGTAGTACTTGTCGAATTATGACGTCATAATGGAAGCACCTATGACATCATCATTAACATATCTTATTCCCCATGGGGTGTACTTGACAATGAGCCATGTTTCAATTTTTTCTACTAGGGCGTGCCCGCACGTACGGGCACGCCCGTACGTGCTTGCCTGTACGTGCGTGCAAAAAAACATGCGTGCAAACAACAACAAAAAAAAACTTTGAAACCACGTGGCAGTAACGACCACAGAACCCCCCCCCCTCTATTTACATGAAATGGTTTGGTCCATTCGCAACGACCACAGAACCCCCCCCCCCCCCTCTATTTACATGAAATGGTTTGGTCCATTCGCAAAGCCAAAGCGAACGGCTTGCGAGTACGGTGACCATACCTTGGGAACCACTTGTCCGATTAATTTCAAACCTTGAAAAGGCACATCCTCGGGTCCCCAGCAATATACCTGGCAAGTTTCAAGTATATCGGACCGGTAGTTGTCGAGAAACAGCGGTCGCATACATACATACAGACAGACAGACACACAGAGATTACTGGAATTATAGATAGACTAGGGCGTGCCCGTACGTGGGTGCAAAAAAACATGCGTGCAAACAACAACAACAAAAAAAAACTTTGAAACCACGTGGCAGTAACGACCACAGAACCCCCCCCCCTCTATTTACATGAAATGGTTTGGTCCATTCGCAAAGCCAAAGCGAACGGCTTGCGAGTACGGTAGAACCCCCCCCCCCTCTATTTACATGAAATGGTTTGGTCCATTCGCAAAGCCAAAGCGAACGGCTTGCGAGTATGGGTAAATAAATCGCCATAGCTCGGTAACTACTTCTCCAATTAATATGAAACCTTGAAAAGGCACATCCTCAGGTCCCCAGCAATATACCTGGCAAGTTTCAAGTATATCGGACCCGTGGTTGTCGAGAAACAGCGGTCACAGACAAACACACAGACACACACACATACACACACACATACACACAGAGATTACTGGAATTATAGATAGACTTTGGGCGTGCCCGTACGTGGGTGCAAAAAAACATGCGTGCAAACAACAACAACAAAAAAAAACTTTGAAACCACGTGGCAGTAACGACCACAGAACCCCCCCCCCTCTATTTACATGAAATGGTTTGGTCCATTCGCAAAGCCAAAGCGAACGGCTTGCGAGTACGGTAGAACCCCCCCCTCT
Organism: Myxine glutinosa; assembly: GCF_964187855.1. NCBI lineage: Eukaryota > Metazoa > Chordata > Myxini > Myxiniformes > Myxinidae > Myxine > Myxine glutinosa. The sequence goes on from NC_136270.1 coordinate 43,917,442, forward strand.
ATTTACATGAAATGGTTTGGTCCATTCGCAAAGCCAAAGCGAACGGCTTGCGAGCACGGTAGAACCCCCCCCTCTATTTACATGAAATGGTTTGGTCCATTCGCAAAGCCAAAGCGAACGGCAAACGGCTAAATCGCCATAGCTCGGTAACTACTTCTCCGATTAATATGAAACCTTGAAAAGGCACATCCTCAGGTCCCCAGCAATATACCTGGCAAGTTTCAAGTATATCGGACCCGTGGTTGTCGAGAAACAGCGGTCACAGACAAACACACACACACACACACACACACACACACACACACACACACACACACACACACACACACACACACACACAGACACACACACACACAGAGATTACTGGAATTATAGATAGATTAAGCGGTTTGGGAGATAAAGAGATGTAACGTTTTTCCAAGATGGAGTCCGTACCACGTGACCTATGAGGTCATAATTATCAGCAAAAAAATGTACAGGCACAGGCGTTCCTACGGTAAAATTTCATGTCAATCGGACCAACGGTTGCCAAGAAAATGAATTTTTAAAATTCAGACACGCCACACATACGGAACCGAATGCCAAACCCTGGTTTTCACTTCGCGAGCGCAGGGTAACAGCAACGACAGTCATGACAACAGCTAAAACATGCAATGAAAGATCCTTTTACTCGTGTTTTACTTCATTTTACATCGTCATTGATGCTCAGAGATAGACATGCAATATGTTTGTGAAGTACAACATACTGTATTTTGATTAAATCCGTCAGAGGAGCGTTTGGTGGTACGCCTCGTGTATATAAACCGGGGGCAAGTTGGCAGGATTTCAGTTTTGGGCCAGCAGTGTATGTAATATGTAGATGTTCACTAAAGGCAAAAAGATCCCACCCTTGCCATTCACAACACACCAAAAAAGCAAGAGATCATAGCGGATGACCCTGAGGGCCCTTTTCGGACATTGTGAAAATCCTGATTTTGGTGGACCTGGAGTAATGTGGTGCTGCACTGTATTTGCTCAGGCCCACTCCCACTCCCACCCCAATACCTCCTCTGCTGATGCTCTGTTTCTTGTCTTGCAGCCCGTGGGTTTTGTCATGTTTGGAAGCAGATCTGAAGCAGAAGCAGCGAAAAATGCACTCAATGTGAGTCCATAAACCTCTGGAACCGACGCGCAAACATGCCACGAGAATATCAAGTGGATTCCAAGCTTTCTTGGAGGCAAAGTTGGAGAAATTAAAACATTTTTTTGGAATACAGTATTGGATTCCCCATTACTGCGAGGCTGTTCAGCCATTAATTGCAAACATAATACGGTCAAATGATTGTTTCGTTTTTGAGCATTTGCTGCTCTTGTTTCTACAAATGATAGGCACACCCTTCCCTCTGCCGTTTATTCTACCTGTCAGTAAGGTGAATCAATGAGGTCACCTGTTTATATCAGAGGGCGTTGGTGTGGAGATGCAGAGGAGACCTGGATTGGATGATTCATGTGTCCCTCGATACATTGTGACGTCTTTACCCTCGTCCCTATGTACCTCATTATTCAATCAATGCCATCGTTTAACGAGGATCAAAAATAACTTCAGCTGTTTTATATTTATTTAACTATACAAGATGATGAATAGTGGACTATGCCCCCCCGCCCCCACACACACCTTGTCACGCTATCTCCTCCCAAAGTAAACTGTCGGGCAGAATTCGCCAAACTTGGTCCTTATGATCACTACATGCAACAAAGGTACAAGGGCAAAGGTCCCACCCCCCCCCCCCCACCACCCACCTTCCAATGCCTCCTCCCCCCAAGCCCTCTCCCTCCCACAGATCTCCCGATGTCCCTGTTCTCTACTGATGTACTTGTGCGCTTCCCTCTGTCTCCCTATCTTGTCTCCCGCTCCCTTTATTTTATGTATAGTGTGTCCGTTTTTTTAATTTGTTTTTTTTCTTCTTGATGTTAGCTCTTACACGAGCCTCGATCTTGTATACAAATAAAAAGAAAAACAAAAGGCAGCATACCTTTTGGCCCTGCCGCCTGGGGTGGGGTCAAGAGTTCGAGTACCAAAAAATGCAATTACGGGCACATTTTAAAAACATTTTCTATGAAGAAAAGATTTGTATATGTAGTCAACATTGGGGTATGCATGGAATATGTAACGACCTTTTTTTGATTTGACCTCCGGTTAATGGGGGTGGAGACGGTCACAGGGGTCAAAACGAGGGGGTAGGAGGCGGAATACATTTTACATTGGGTCATTCCTGCTTTGCTTTAGGTGGGAAGCATGGATGTTTTTGATGGCGTGCCAGAGACGTTGCTCTCGTTGAATATTCTCTTGGTGTGACGTATTAAACCAAATATGAAATTAAAACGTCACAATGGAAAATGGTGCCTCAACAAGCTTTTACCATATTCCGTTCCCATCTTAACTTGGAATTGCGGTTTCAAATATGAAATAGTTGGAACTTGGAGTTGGCTCCGTGGATTTTCCCCCCATTCAATCACACATATCCCATAACCATTCATACACATTGCAATACTCGTCAAAGAAACCAACGTATTTCACCCTCCTTCAAGACTGCGCGTTTAGTGATGTCATAATGAAAGAAGATGTAATACTGATTAACTAAACGGGTTTCTCTAGTCAGTGACAACCCTTTAACAGACTCGTCCAGTTCCGTACATCGAGACGCATTCCATCCCACCACTCCTCCCACCCAATGTTGTCACAATATGCTGTATCATTAGCATCGCTAAGACAGTCCCAGAAAAGATGGTAAACACCTCGTCCACATATAAACTGCCTCGGACACACTGTATACAACAACAACAACAACAATGCCCACCTCCATTCCTTCAAGTTCTTCCCTCTATTTACTTGTCCGTGGAACCGATTCCATGTCCGTTGTCTCATACCCCTCCTTCCAGTCCTTTAAGAGTGTGGCCCATCATCATCTCATGATTTCTCCCATAGCCACCCCTTGCTGACTTCTACTCTTGCTGGCCCCCTCCCCCCTTTATACAACCTCCAATCTGGAAAAATTACAGATATTACAATTTGACTTCTCATGATTATATAGATATTTCTAGATATGGAGGAAGATTCTCAAAGATACAGGAACCTAATGTGTTCTCCCAAACCCACCGCTATTCTCTTTCACTATCGCTGACCAAGAGAGGGCAGCAGGTGCAAGACCAAAAAAGGGCAGCGGGTGCAAGACCAAAAAAGGGCAGAGGGTGCAAGACCAAAAAAGGGCAAAGGGTGCAAGACCAAAAAAGGGCAGCAGGTGCAAGACCAAAAAAGGGCAGCGGGTGCAAGACCAAAAAAGGGCAGCAGGTGCCAGACCAAAAAAGGGCAGCAGGTGCAAGACCAAAAAAGGGCAGCAGGTGCAAGACCAAAAAAGGGCAGCAGGTGCAAGACCAAAAAAGGGCAGCAGGTGCAAGACCAAAAAAGGGCAGCAGGTGCAAGACCAAAAAAGGGCAGATGGTGCAAGACCAAAAAAGGGCAAAGGGTGCAAGACCAAAAAAGGGCAGCGGGTGCAAGACCAAAAAATGGCAGCGGGTGCAAGACCAAAAAAGGGCAGCGGGTGCAAGACCAAAAAAGGGCAGCGGGTGCAAGACCAAAAAAGGGCAGCGGGTGCAAGAACAAAAAAGGGCAGCAGGTGCAAGACCAAAAAAGGGCAGCAGGTGCAAGACCAAAAAAGGGCAGATAGTGCAAGACCAAAAAAGAGGCGGTTCAATATGGAGAGGCCACCAACCTGTCTGCGATGCGAGCCCACATATTACCCCACATTCCCCCTCAATGCGGTCCATTATTATTACTCAATCATGGGTCCATATTACCCCATTTTCTCCCAAGTGGTTCATGTCATCACATTTATTTTGTAATCCATATTTTGGCGAAGAAAAGAAAAAGAGGATCATCATTTGTTGCTGTTTGAAAAATGTAAGCCGATTATCTCATACTAAAATACGCCATTTCGTGTCTGTGGGTCTGTCTGATGAATTTTTGTGCCAATACATTCCGTCCTTACTTATCCAATCTCAACCAAACTTGAGAGGATGATGAAGGGTTACATAATGAAGGTTGTAGCGCATTCATTTGCCCCCCCACCCCCAAGGGGGTTTTCTCCCCCAAGCGGGTTTTCCCCACCATTGGCAGCAATGGCGTTGCATGTTGAGGTGTATATCAATGTTAAATTAGCTTTATCGTGGCGTTTGTCCAAAGAATAAGATTTATCGTGGCGTTTTTCCAAAGACGCTTTTAATAACAAAATGAATGTTAATCGCACATTATTAATGTTATTACAAAACAATATTAATACTAATAATGTCCCACTTCCCCCAAGGCTTTTTTCCTGCAGTGATAACGTGTATAAATAGCTTATCGTTATAATGGCGTTTCCGTGGGAGCAACGGCTTCTACAGGAAGTAAAAATATTATAAACCACAAACACGTATGCTTAGCTTTTTAAACAGTCGCTAATGCTCTTTATAACACTAAATGAAGAAATTTGGAGGAATCCCGACATCCGTGAAGTAAGGTGTACTTACAGAACTGAACGAAGATCTACTGTACTCTATATAACCCACAAATGTTGGGTTAATAATATGGCCCTTTCTGCCGCTACCGTGGCATTTTTCGTAGCGAACTTTTGAAACTCGCTCCCGCTGTTTCATACGAAACTGAAAGGGAGAAGCTTGGGTTGTGCTCCTTTACCAAGCCGCTAGCTAGCGCTTGCCAAGCCAGCCGTTTCTTAACTGTTTTGAATGCAATGTTTGCTCGAATGCTTAAACCACTTGGCGATCTCTCCACAAGGAACTTGGTAAATGAACACACACCCAATGTTCTTGAGATCCGACCATAGATCTACTGTAATCCAAATACCCCAAAGAGAAATGACCCTTATTTCCACTTCCGTAGTGAGCGGGTGTACTAGTTCAGTCAAAAGCAAGCAAAGGGTTAAATCACCAATATTATTTTAAAATGTCGTTGCTGTTTGCGGTCTCTGCTTAATTCATGTATCGCCATTGAACCGCAGCATATATTTTTCCATCATTCTAATCTTCCTTTTTTCATCAATATGTACTTTTATTTTATCCTGACCTTTGGAAAATCCTATTTGCATTAATTGAATCGTAAAGCAATTCTTGTGAATTATAGAATGACTCATCTCGTAATTTATCATAATTCCATCAGCTTTGGTTCACCAAGCTGGAGATTAATTTCAGTCTCTTGGTGAACACATAAAATATCGTCGAAGCAATGGCCAGAAATTACATAGATCTACAACTGGACACCATAACCACTGGGCTGAGACAAAATGTCAACCTGGCAATGTTTCTTTCCCCTCACCCATTCTTGTGCCAATTCCCTAGGGAGTGCGATTCGACCCAGAGTGTCCACAGACCCTGCGTTTGGAATTTGCAAAAAGCAATACCAAGACGGCCAAGAGCAAGCTCGTGGGAGTGCCTAACGCGGCGTCCATGCTTCACCCGGTCTTCGGTCCACATTTCATCACCCGCGAGCCTTGTGCGTCGGGCGCGATGTAGTGAAGTGATTCGCCGCTTGTATGCAATCGATCTGTGTCACGACGGAGAGGCCTTTTAAGGGTGCATTCTTGGTTGCGTTTATGGTCACATTTTTCCCTTTTGAGCTCACTCGAGTTCGCTGCCATTAACGGACGTTGTGCGTACACTCGGAGTCGAGCTGCAATGCACCAACTGTACCCACTGTGAAGTGTGAACTAAAGGGTGTCCCAATGTCCCATTAAATGACGCTTTTCCTTTCTTCGCAGGTCAGTAAGTGCTGCACATTGTTAGCAATGCATCGCGTCGTATATCAAAGGGGCTTGGGGGGAGCGCGGGGGGAAAGAAGTTCCGACTGCAGTATTTCAATGAACATCCAGAAACCCGACACATCTGGTTTTCAGACAAGGCCTCCATCCCCCAAAGTGCGGTTGTAAACAGACAAAGTTCAGTTTTGGTGTTTTGAAGATCCAAACATTTACGAAATGCTACTGCATGGCGAAACAAATTACAGTTCGGTGAGCTCTGTAAATCCTGGTGTTATCGGTACCATGTCCATGGGAGGAAGTGAAGGGAGTGCAGATGCAAAATGGTGGTCACATTGGACAAGATCAAGGCAAATCTCCAAAAATATTGTTCATCTGTACTATAAGAGAGCCGTTTGTCCATCTGTCTGTCTATCTGTGTGAGTCTGTGTGTCGCCATTTTTCTGAGATGGCTGAATGGATCTTCGTTACACTTTCAGAGGTTCATCAGTGAGTGCTGGGAAGGTTTTAGGCCAAAATAAATTGTTAGGTTAATTGTAATGTTAATGTAAAAAAAGTTATTTAAAAAAAAAAAAAAAAAAAACACCGTTTAGAGGCCTTTTTCCCCGCAAAGCGGGGGTTGGCCTTTTCGGGGACCGTGGTTGTTGTTGTTTTTTAGTCCCCTTTTTGAAGCAATGTTTTACGGCCGGATGCCCTTCCTGCTGCCAACCCTGTTTGTCGCCTTTTTACGACAAACAGGGAATTACCAGTGAACTGGTACTCAATTAGCCGACCTCGGAAGGATGACAGGCCGAGTCAACCCCCCTGGCGTTAATTCAGCGATCGACCGGGATTCGAACCCAGGATCCTTGGACACTTTATTTAAAAATAAATAAATAAAACATTAAAAAAAAATTGATTTCTTCAAAATCCAAACAGGATTGATTAGAACATCACCAGGCAATGCTGCATACACCTGCTGGTATTTGATTTAAAAAAAATTTGCACAGTCTTCAATCACGAATGTAAACGAGTCATTTTGTGGGACAGCCAATCAAATTCGCTTGGTTAGTGATGTCACCCGTCAAACATTGTCAGGCCTCTGCAGCCTTCTCCTGCTGGCAATTTCTTTTCCAAAGTTTTTTTTTCTTTTTCTGACGTTCCAGTAAAACTGGCATAATTCCTGCCTTGTTTATTGCCACAACAATTTCATGCATTGCTCAATATTATTGAATTATTTCGCCTCATTTATACCGTTGCTTGTTCTATGGAGTTGTACGTTTGGCAGAAGGTATCACTCACCCGCTCTCAAGACGCAAAAGATCTCACCAGCAACTTTCTACGACGACGTCGTTTCAAACGTCAATCTCCACCTTTAAACAAACCTCGGACAATGTTCACAATCGCATCACCGCCATCGCATTGCAACAACAACACAACAAGAAAACACTCAAATTAACCACACTCCATGAATCCAGCCGCAAACCCTCAAATCTCGGAGTAACTCCACTGGAGGAGTACATTTTATCGTTCTGAGATTCTGTTGCTTGCAATGCAAGGCGTGTTTGCCCTGAAACCTGTACCTTTGTACCTATGTACCCCGCAGATGACCTGGCGGGTGCCACATTGGTACATGCTGGCGCAGAAGCCTGGGCACCATATCCATTGTTTGCCCCAGAGATTCCACCACCATTACCGCAAACAGCTTTCACCTTCCCGACCACGGTACATACACAGGTCAGTCTTACCATGTCTTAAAGAGTAATTCAATATATATATATATTATTTAGTTGTTATTTAATTTTTTTAAATTAGATGGACACTATTTTACCTTTTTAAATGGTTGGTCCTACCTTATTAATAATGAATGAAATATTTTAATTAATTCCTAAACTATTCATTCCTCCTTTAAATTTTCATTTGATATTTTATTCATGAGGGGAGTTCAAAAAGTTATAAGAAAAAGACATTTGTAGTCCAAGATACACCAAGGTTTTTGTTTGATCTCTTGACATGCAAGTATCATGACGAAAAAAAATATATACAAATCGATTTTTATGACGATAAAGTTATTCGATAAAGGATGAATGCGGGTCAGAGAACAACAACAACAACAACAACAACAATCCTGTGACGGAATTACGCCAGAAACACCACCCACCTACCTGATTATACCTGTCAAGAACTTAAGGGATTTTATAGAGAAGCCAAAGGAAGAAGAAGAAGAAGATTCCAGTGCAGGAATGGCGCTGGCATCATTCCCAGTGTTAGTTACAAATAGTATGTAGCTTTGTCTATTTTTCATATTACCATATTCGGTATTCCACAACATTCAGAATTCCATTCCTCCCTTTCTTGGATGAATTTATTATTTCAAATTAGGAGCTTTGCTTGTTCACTTATTCACGTTTCTTACTCATTGACATTGTTCCATTCATTCATTAAGCTTGTATGAATCAAATATTCATGTTTACTCTCAAACTACCTGGTGTTTCCTTATTTTCTTTATCACTTTTATCAACTTTGCACAACCTAATCTTCAACCTTAAAAAAGGAAATTAATATTATATCTATATATATATATCTGTGCAGTGTCTGTGTTGTGTTGTCTTGTGTTGTCTTGTCACTGAACTACTCCCTCAAACTTTTGTGAAATCGTACCAAACTTCTGGTATGCACCTATCTCTCCCGTCGGTATATCCAAAGTATTATTCTTGAAAAAAATTCCAATTTTTTTTTTGGGGGAATTTTTTTTTCAACTTCAATTGTTTATAAAATGTGATATCACGTATATTACAAATACATTTGTGCAAAATAATTGTTTGATTATAATTGGTGTAAACCATGACAAAACGGCAACTCGGGTAAAGTCATTTATCTATACATCGACACATCTGGGCAGTGTCTGTTGTCACTCAACGACTCCCTCAAACTTTTGTTTCCGTGGTTGTGAAGTATTTTTAATAACGTTGTGGTGGTTTTGAATTATGTGGTGGTGAGGTGTTTTTTAAATGACATGGTGGTGAGGTGTGTATAATTATGTGGTGGTGAGGTGTTTTTAAATCACATGGTGGTGAGGTATATATAATTATGTGGTGGTCAGGTGTTTTGAATTACTTGGTGGTGAGGTGTTTTTAATTTCGTGGCTGTAAGGTGTTTTTATTAGGTGTTTTATGGCTGTGAGGTGTTTTTATTAGGTGTTTTATGGCTGTGAGGTGTTTTTATTAGGTGTTTTATGGCTGTGAGGTGTTTTTATTAGGTGTTTTATGGCTGTGAGTTTTTTTATTAGGTGTTTTATGGCTGTAAGGTGTTTTTATTATGTGTTTTATGGCTGTGAGGTGTTTTTAATTTCGTGGCTGTAAGGTGTTTTTATTAGGTGTTTTATGGCTCTGAGGTGTTTTTATTAGGTGTTTTATGGCTGTGAGGTGTTTTCATTAGGTGTTTTATGGCTGTGAGGTGTTTTTAATTTTGTGGTGGTGAGGTGTTTTTATTAGGTGTTTTATGGCTGTGAGGTGTTTTTAATTTCGTGGCTGTAAGGTGTTTTTATTAGGTGTTTTATGGCTCTGAGGTGTTTTTATTAGGTGTTTTATGGCTGTGAGGTGTTTTCATTAGGTGTTTTATGGCTGTGAGTTTTTTTATTACGTGTTTTATGGCTGTGAGGTTTTTATTACGTGTTTTATGGCTGTGAGGTGTTTTTATTAGGTGTTTTATGGCTGTGAGGTGTTTTTAATTTCGTGGCTGTGAGGTGTTTTTATTAGGTGTTTTATGGCTGTGAGGTGTTTTTAATTTCGTGGTGGTGAGGTGTTTTTATTATGTGTTTTATGGCTGTGAGGTGTTTTTAATTTCGTGGCTGTAAGGTGTTTTTATTAGGTGTTTTATGGCTGTGAGGTGTTTTTAATTTCGTGGTGGTGAGGTGTTTTTATTATGTGTTTTATGGCTGTGAGGTGTTTTCAATTTCGTGGTGGTGAGGTGTTTTTATTAGGTGTTTTATGGCTCTGAGGTGTTTTTATTAGGTGTTTTATGGCTGTGAGGTGTTTTCATTAGGTGTTTTATGGCTGTGAGGTGTTTTTAATTTTGTGGTGGTGAGGTGTTTTTATTAGGTGTTTTATAGCTGTGAGGTGTTTTTATTAGGTGTTTTATGGCTGTGAGGTGTTTTTAATTTCGTAGTGGTGAGGTGTTTTTATTAGGTGTTTTATGGCTCTGAGGTGTTTTTATTAGGTGTTTTATGGCTGTGAGGTATTTTTATTATGTGTTTTATGGCTGTGAGGTGTTTTCAATTTCGTGGTGGTGTGTTTTTAATTTCGTGGTGGTGAGGTGTTTTTATTAGGTGTTTTATGGCTGTGAGGTGTTTTCAATTTCGTGGTGGTGTGTTTTTAATTTCGTGGTGGTGAGGTGTTTTTATTATGTGTTTTATGGCTGTGAGGTGTTTTCAATTTCGTGGTGGTGTGTTTTTAATTTCGTGGTGGTGAGGTGTTTTTATTAGGTGTTTTATGGCTCTGAGGTGTTTTTATTAGGTGTTTTATGGCTGTGAGGTGTTTTTATTAGGTGTTTTATGGCTGTGAGGTGTTTTTATTAGGTGTTTTATGGCTGTGAGGTGTTTTTAATTTCGTGGTGGTGAGGTGTTTTTATTTCGTGTTTTCTGGCTGTGAGGTGTTTTTAATTTCGTGGTGGTGAGGTGTTTTTATTATGTGTTTTATGGCTGTGAGGTGTTTTTAATTTCGTGGCTGTAAGGTGTTTTTATTAGGTGTTTTATGGCTCTGAGGTGTTTTTATTAGGTGTTTTATGGCTGTGAGTTTTTTTATTACGTGTTTTATGGCTGTGAGGTTTTTATTACGTGTTTTATGGCTGTGAGGTGTTTTTATTAGGTGTTTTATGGCTGTGAGGTGTTTTTAATTTCGTGGCTGTGAGGTGTTTTTATTAGGTGTTTTATGGCTGTGAGGTGTTTTTAATTTCGTGGTGGTGAGGTGTTTTTATTATGTGTTTTATGGCTGTGAGGTGTTTTTAATTTCGTGGCTGTAAGGTGTTTTTATTAGGTGTTTTATGGCTGTGAGGTGTTTTTAATTTCGTGGTGGTGAGGTGTTTTTATTATGTGTTTTATGGCTGTGAGGTGTTTTCAATTTCGTGGTGGTGAGGTGTTTTTATTAGGTGTTTTATGGCTCTGAGGTGTTTTTATTAGGTGTTTTATGGCTGTGAGGTGTTTTCATTAGGTGTTTTATGGCTGTGAGGTGTTTTTAATTTTGTGGTGGTGAGGTGTTTTTATTAGGTGTTTTATAGCTGTGAGGTGTTTTTATTAGGTGTTTTATGGCTGTGAGGTGTTTTTAATTTCGTAGTGGTGAGGTGTTTTTATTAGGTGTTTTATGGCTCTGAGGTGTTTTTATTAGGTGTTTTATGGCTGTGAGGTGTTTTTATTATGTGTTTTATGGCTGTGAGGTGTTTTCAATTTCGTGGTGGTGTGTTTTTAATTTCGTGGTGGTGAGGTGTTTTTATTAGGTGTTTTATGGCTCTGAGGTGTTTTTATTAGGTGTTTTATGGCTGTGAGGTGTTTTTATTAGGTGTTTTATGGCTGTGAGGTGTTTTTATTAGGTGTTTTATGGCTGTGAGGTGTTTTTAATTTTGTGGTGGTGAGGTGTTTTTATTTCGTGTTTTCTGGCTGTGAGGTGTTTTTAATTTTGTGGTGGTGAGGTGTTTTCAATTTCGTGGTGGTGAGGTGTTTTTATTAGGTGTTTTATGGCTGTGAGGTGTTTTTAATTTTATGGCTGTGAGGTGTTTTTAATTTTGTGGCTGTAAGGTGTTTTTATTAGATGTTTTATGGCTGTGAGGTGTTTTTAATTTCGTGGCTCTAAGGTGTTTTTATTAGGTGTTTTATGGCTGTGAGGTGTTTTTAATTTCGTGGCTGTAAGGTGTTTTTATTAGGTGTTTTATGGCTGTGAGGTGTTTTTAATTTCGTGGCTGTAAGGTGTTTTTATCAGGTGTTTTATGGCTGTGAGGTGTTTTTAATTTCGTGGCTGTAAGGTGTTTTTATTAGGTGTTTTATGGCTGTGAGGTGTTTTTAATTTCGTGGCTGTGAGGTGTTTTTATTAGATGTTTTATGGCTGTGAGGTGTTTTCAATTTCATGGTGGTGAGGTGTTTTTATTATGTGTTTTATGGCTGTGAGGTGTTTTTATTAGGTGTTTTATGGCTGTGAGGTGTTTTTATTAGGTGTTTTATGGCTGTGAGGTGTTTTCAATTTCGTGGTGGTGAGGTGTTTTTATTATGTGTTTTATGGCTGTGAGGTGTTTTTAATTTCGTGGCTGTAAGGTGTTTTTATTAGGTGTTTTATGGCTGTGAGGTGTTTTCAATTTCGTGGTGGTGAGGTGTTTTTATTAGGTGTTTTATGGCTCTGAGGTGTTTTTATTGGGTGTTTTATGGCTGTGAGGTGTTTTTATTAGGTGTTTTATGGCTCTGAGGTGTTTTTATTAGGTGTTTTATGGCTCTGAGGTGTTTTTATTAGGTGTTTTATGGCTCTGAGGTGTTTTTATTATGTGTTTTATGGCTGTGAGGTGTTTTTATTAGGTGTTTTATGGCTGTCAGGTGTTTTTAATTACTTGGTGGTGAGGTGTTTTTAATATCGTGGCTGTAAGGTGTTTTTATTAGGTGTTTTATGGCTGTGAGGTGTTTTTATTAGGTGTTTTATGGCTGTGAGGTGTTTTTAATTTCGTGGCTGTAAGGTGTTTTTATTAGGTGTTTTATGGCTGTGAGGTGCTTTTAATTTCGTGGTGTAAGGTGTTTTTATTAGGTGTTTTATGGCTGTGAGGTGTTTTTATTACGTGTTTTATGGCTGTGAGGTGTTTTTATTAGGTGTTTTATGGCTGTGAGGTGTTTTTAATTTCGTGCTGGTGAGGTGTTTTTAATTTCGTGGCTGTAAGGTGTTTTTATTAGGTGTTTTATGGCTGTGAGGTGTTTTTAATTTCGTGGTGGTGAGGTGTTTTTATTACGTGTTTTATGGCTGTGAGGTGTTTTTAATTTCGTGGTGGTGAGGTGTTTTTAATTTCGTGGCTGTAAGGTGTTTTTATTAGGTGTTTTATGGCTGTGAGGTGTTTTTAATTTCGTGGCTGTAAGGTGTTTTTATTAGGTGTTTAATGGCTGTGAGGTGTTTTTATTAGGTGTTTTATGGCTGTGAGGTGTTTTTATTAGGTGTTTTATGGCTGTGAGGTGTTTTTATTAGGTGTTTTATGGCTGTGAGGTGTTTTTAATTTCGTGGCTGTAAGGTGTTTTTATTAGGTGTTTTATGGCTGTGAGGTGTTTTTAATTTCGTGGTGGTGAGGTGTTTTTATTACGAGTTTTATGACTGTGAGGTAGGTGTTTTTATTAGGTGTTTTATGGCTGTGAGGTGTTTTTAATTTCGTGGTGGTGAGGTGTTTTTATAAGGTGTTTTATGGCTGTGAGGTGTTTTTAATTTCGTGGTGGTGAGGTGTTTTTATTACGAGTTTTATGACTGTGAGGTGTTTTTATTAGGTGTTTTATGGCTGTGAGGTGTTTTTAATTTCGTGGTGGTGAGGTGTTTTTAATTTCGTGGCTGTAAGGTGTTTTTATTAGGTGTTTTATGGCTGTGAGGTGTTTTTAATTTCGTGGTGGTGAGGTGTTTTTATTAGGTGTTTTATGGCTCTGAGGTGTTTTTATTAGGTGTTTTATGGCTGTGAGGTGTTTTTATTAGGTGTTTTATGGCTGTGAGGTGTTTTTATTAGGTGTTTTATGGCTGTGAGGTGTTTTTATTAGGTGTTTTATGGCTGTGAGGTGTTTTTAATTTCGTGGTGGTGAGGTGTTTTTATTTCGTGTTTTATGGCTGTGAGGTGTTTTTAATTTTGTGGTGGTGAGGTGTTTTTATTAGGTGTTTTATGGCTGTGAGGTGTTTTTAATTTCGTGGCTGTAAGGTGTTTTTATTAGGTGTTTTATGGCTGTGAGGTGTTTTTAATTTCGTGGCTGTAAGGTGTTTTTATTAGGTGTTTTATGGCTGTGAGGTGTTTTCCATTTCGTGGTGGTGAGGTGTTTTTATTAGGTGTTTTATGGCTGTGAGGTGTTTTTAATTTCGTGGCTGTAAGGTGTTTTTATTAGGTGTTTTATGGCTGTGAGGTGTTTTTAATTTTGTGGCTGTAAGGTATTTTTATTAGATGTTTTATGGCTGTGAGGTGTTTTTAATTTCGTGGCTGTAAGGTGTTTTTATTAGATGTTTTATGGCTGTGAGGTGTTTTCATTTTCATGGTGGTGAGGTGTTTTTATTAGATGTTTTATGGCTGTGAGGTGTTTTTAATTTCGTGGCTGTAAGGTGTTTTTATTAGGTGTTTTATGGCTGTGAGGTGTTTTTAATTTCGTGGCTGTAAGGTGTTTTTATTAGGTGTTTTATGGCTGTGAGGTGTTTTTAATTTCGTGGCTGTAAGGTGTTTTTATTAGGTGTTTTATGGCTGTGAGGTGTTTTTAATTTCGTGGCTGTGAGGTGTTTTTATTAGATGTTTTATGGCTGTGAGGTGTTTTTAATTTCGTGGTGGTGAGGTGTTTTTATTAGGTGTTTTATGGCTGTGAGGTGTTTTTAATTTCGTGGTGGTGAGGTGTTTTTATTATGTGTTTTATGGCTGCGAGGTGTTTTTAATTTCGTGGCTGTAAGGTGTTTTTATTATGTGTTTTATGGCTGTGAGGTGTTTTCAATTTCATGGTGGTGAGGTGTTTTTATTACGTGTTTTATGGCTGTGAGGTGTTTTTAATTTCGTGGTGGTGAGGTGTTTTTATTATGTGTTTTATGGCTGCGAGGTGTTTTTAATTTCGTGGCTGTAAGGTGTTTTTATTAGGTGTTTTATGGCTGTGAGGTGTTTTTAATTTCGTGGCTGTAAGGTGTTTTTATTATGTGTTTTATGGCTGTGAGGTGTTTTTAATTTCGTGGTGGTGAGGTGTTTTTATTAGGTGTTTTATGGCTGTGAGGTGTTGTTAATTTCGTGGCTGTAAGGTGTTTTTATTATGTGTTTTATGGCTGTGAGGTGTTTTTAATTTCGTGGCTGTGAGGTGTTTTTATTAGATGTTTTATGGCTGTGAGGTGTTTTTAATTTCATGGCTGAAAGGTGTTTTTATTATGTGTTTTATGGCTGTGAGGTGTTTTCAATTTCGTGGTGGTGAGGTGTTTTTATTATGTGTTTTATGGCTGTGAGGTGTTTTTAATTTCGTGGTGGTGAGGTGTTTTTATTATGTGTTTTATGGCTGTGAGGTGTTTTTAATTTCGTGGTGGTGAGGTGTTTTTATTAGATGTTTTATGGCTGTGAGGTGTTTTTAATTTCGTGGCTGTAAGGTGTTTTTATTAGGTGTTTTATGGCTGTGAGGTGTTTTCAATTTCGTGGTGGTGAGGTGTTTTTATTATGTGTTTTATGGCTGTGAGGTGTTTTCAATTTCGTGGCTGTAAGGTGTTTTTATTAGGTGTTTTATGGCTGTGAGGTGTTTTCAATTTCGTGGCTGTAAGGTGTTTTTATTAGATGTTTTATGGCTGTGAGGTGTTTTCAATTTCGTGGCTGTAAGGTGTTTTTATTATGTGTTTTATGGCTGTGAGGTGTTTTTAATTTCGTGGCTGTGAGGTGTTTTTATTAGATGTTTTATGGCTGTGAGGTGTTTTCAATTTCGTGGTGGTGAGGTGTTTTTATTATGTGTTTTATGGCTGTGAGGTGTTTTTAATTTCGTGGTGGTGAGGTGTTTTTATTATGTGTTTTATGGCTGTGAGGTGTTTTCAATTTCGTGGTGGTGAGGTGTTTTTATTATGTGTTTTATGGCTGTGAGGTGTTTTCAATTTCGTGGAGGTGAGGTGTTTTTATTATGTGTTTTATGGCTGTGAGGTGTTTTCAATTTCGTGGTGGTGAGGTGTTTTTATTAGGTGTTTTATGACTGTGAGGTGTTTTTATTCGGTGTTTTATGGCTGTGAGGTGTTTTTATTAGGTGTTTTATGGCTGTGAGGTGTTTTTATTCGGTGTTTTATGGCTGTGAGGTGTTTTTATTAGGTGTTTTATGGCTGTGAGGTGTTTTTAATTTCGTGGCTGTAAGGTGTTTTTATTAGGTGTTTTATGGCTGTGAGGTGTTTTTAATTTCGTGGTGGTGAGGTGTTTTTATTATGTGTTTTATGGCTGTGAGGTGTTTTTAATTTCGTGGTGGTGAGGTGTTTTTATTATGTGTTTTATGGCTGTGAGGTGTTTTTAATTTCGTGGTGGTGAGGTGTTTTTATTAGGTGTTTTATGGCTGTGAGGTGTTTTCAATTTCGTGGTGGTGAGGTGTTTTTATTATGTGTTTTATGGCTGTGAGGTGTTTTTAATTTCGTGGCTGTAAGGTGTTTTTATTAGGTGTTTTATGGCTCTGAGGTGTTTTTATTAGGTGTTTTATGGCTGTGAGTTTTTTTATTACGTGTTTTATGGCTGTGAGGTTTTTATTACGTGTTTTATGGCTGTGAGGTGTTTTTATTAGGTGTTTTATGGCTGTGAGGTGTTTTTAATTTCGTGGCTGTGAGGTGTTTTTATTAGGTGTTTTATGGCTGTGAGGTGTTTTTAATTTCGTGGTGGTGAGGTGTTTTTATTATGTGTTTTATGGCTGTGAGGTGTTTTTAATTTCGTGGCTGTAAGGTGTTTTTATTATGTGTTTTATGACTGTGAGGTGTTTTTATTATGTGTTTTATGGCTGTGAGGTGTTTTCAATTTCGTGGTGGTGAGGTATTTTTATTAGGTGTTTTATGGCTCTGAGGTGTTTTTATTAGGTGTTTTATGGCTGTGATGTGTTTTCATTAGGTGTTTTATGGCTGTGAGGTGTTTTTAATTTTGTGGTGGTGAGGTGTTTTTATTAGGTGTTTTATGGCTGTGAGGTGTTTTTATTAGGTGTTTTATGGCTGTGAGGTGTTTTTAATTTTGTGGTGGTGAGGTGTTTTTATTAGGTGTTTTATGGCTGTGAGGTGTTTTTATTAGGTGTTTTATGGCTCTGAGGTGTTTTTATTAGGTGTTTTATGGCTGAGGTGTTTTTATTTTGTGTTTTATGGCTGTGAGGTGTTTTCAATTTTGTGGTGGTGTGTTTTTAATTTCGTGGTGGTGAGGTGTTTTTATTAGGTGTTTTATGGCTCTGAGGTGTTTTTATTAGGTGTTTTATGGCTCTGAGGTGTTTTTATTAGGTGTTTTATGGCTCTGAGGTGTTTTTATTAGGTGTTTTATGGCTCTGAGGTGTTTTTATTAGGTGTTTTATGGCTCTGAGGTGTTTTTATTAGGTGTTTTATGGCTCTGAGGTGTTTTTATTAGGTGTTTTATGGCTGTGAGGTGTTTTTAATTTCGTGGTGGTGAGGTGTTTTTATTTCGTGTTTTCTGGCTGTGAGGTGTTTTTAATTTTGTGGTGGTGAGGTGTTTTCAATTTCGTGGTGGTGAGGTGTTTTTATTAGGTGTTTTATGGCTGTGAGGTGTTTTTAATTTTATGGCTGTGAGGTGTTTTTAATTTTGTGGCTGTAAGGTGTTTTTATTAGATGTTTTATGGCTGTGAGGTGTTTTTAATTTCGTGGCTCTAAGGTGTTTTTATTAGGTGTTTTATGGCTGTGAGGTGTTTTTAATTTCGTGGCTGTAAGGTGTTTTTATTAGGTGTTTTATGGCTGTGAGGTGTTTTTAATTTCGTGGCTGTAAGGTGTTTTTATTAGGTGTTTTATGGCTGTGAGGTGTTTTTAATTTCGTGGCTGTGAGGTGTTTTTATTAGATGTTTTATGGCTGTGAGGTGTTTTCAATTTCATGGTGGTGAGGTGTTTTTATTATGTGTTTTATGGCTGTGAGGTGTTTTTATTAGGTGTTTTATGGCTGTGAGGTGTTTTTATTAGGTGTTTTATGGCTGTGAGGTGTTTTCAATTTCGTGGTGGTGAGGTGTTTTTATTAGGTGTTTTATGGCTCTGAGGTGTTTTTATTAGGTGTTTTATGGCTGTGAGGTGTTTTATTAGGTGTTTTATGGCTCTGAGGTGTTTTTATTAGGTGTTTTATGGCTCTGAGGTGTTTTTATTAGGTGTTTTATGGCTCTGAGGTGTTTTTATTATGTGTTTTATGGCTGTGAGGTGTTTTTATTAGGTGTTTTATGGCTGTGAGGTGTTTTTATTAGGTGTTTTATGGCTGTGAGGTGTTTTTAATTACTTGGTGGTGAGGTGTTTTTAATTTCGTGGCTGTAAGGTGTTTTTATTAGGTGTTTTATGGCTGTGCGGTGTTTTTATTAGGTGTTTTATGGCTGTGAGGTGTTTTTAATTTCGTGGCTGTAAGGTGTTTTTATTAGGTGTTTTATGGCTGTGAGGTGTTTTTAATTTCGTGGTGTAAGGTGTTTTTATTAGGTGTTTTATGGCTGTGAGGTGTTTTTAATTTCGTGGTGGTGAGGTGTTTTTATTACGTGTTTTATGGCTGTGAGGTGTTTTTATTACGTGTTTTATGGCTGTGAGGTGTTTTTATTAGGTGTTTTATGGCTGTGAGGTGTTTTTATTACGTGTTTTATGGCTGTGAGGTGTTTTTATTATGTGTTTTATGGCTGTGAGGTGTTTTTAATTTCGTGGTGGTGAGGTGTTTTTAATTTCGTGGCTGTAAGGTGTTTTTATTAGGTGTTTTATGGCTGTGAGGTGTTTTTAATTTCGTGGTGGTGAGGTGTTTTTATTACGTGTTTTATGGCTGTGAGGTGTTTTTAATTTCGTGGTGGTGAGGTGTTTTTAATTTCGTGGCTGTAAGGTGTTTTTATTAGGTGTTTTATGGCTGTGAGGTGTTTTTATTAGGTGTTTTATGGCTGTGAGGTGTTTTTATTAGGTGTTTTATGGCTGTGAGGTGTTTTTATTAGGTGTTTTATGGCTGTGAGGTGTTTTTAATTTCGTGGCTGTAAGGTGTTTTTATTAGGTGTTTTATGGCTGTGAGGTGTTTTTATTAGGTGTTTTATGGCTGTGAGGTGTTTTTAATTTCGTCATGGTGAGGTGTTTTTATTATGTGTTTTATGGCTGTGGGGTGTTTTTATTAGGTGTTTTATGGCTGTGAGGTGTTTTTAATTTCGTGGTGGTGAGGTGTTTTTAATTTCGTGCCTGTAAGGTGTTTTTATTATGTGTTTTATGGCTGAGGTGTTTTTATTAGGTGTTTTATGGCTGTGAGGTGTTTTTAATTTCGTGGTGGTGAGGTGTTTTTAATTTCGTGGCTGTGAGGTGTTTTTATTAGGTGTTTTATGGCTGTGAGGTGTTTTTATTAGGTGTTTTATGGCTGTGAGGTGTTTTTATTAGGTGTTTTATGGCTGTGAGGTGTTTTTATTAGGTGTTTTATGGCTGTGAGGTGTTTTTAATTTCGTGGCTGTAAGGTGTTTTTATTAGGTGTTTTATGGCTGTGAGGTGTTTTTAATTTCGTGGTGGTGAGGTGTTTTTATTACGAGTTTTATGACTGTGAGGTGTTTTTATTAGGTGTTTTATGGCTGTGAGGTGTTTTTAATTTCGTGGTGGTGAGGTGTTTTTATAAGGTGTTTTATGGCTGTGAGATGTTTTTAATTTCGTGGTGGTGAGGTGTTTTTATTACGAGTTTTATGACTGTGAGGTGTTTTTATTAGGTGTTTTATGGCTGTGAGGTGTTTTTAATTTCGTGGTGGTGAGGTGTTTTTAATTTCGTGGCTGTAAGGTGTTTTTATTAGGTGTTTTATGGCTGTGAGGTGTTTTTAATTTCGTGGTGGTGAGGTGTTTTTATTAGGTGTTTTATGGCTCTGAGGTGTTTTTATTAGGTGTTTTATGGCTGTGAGGTGTTTTTATTAGGTGTTTTATGGCTGTGAGGTGTTTTTAATTTCGTGGTGGTGAGGTGTTTTTAATTTCGTGGCTGGAAGGTGTTTTTATGAGGTGTTTTATGGCTGTGAGGTGTTTTTAATTTCGTGGTGGTGAGGTGTTTTTATTATGTGTTTTATGGCTGTGAGGTGTTTTCAATTTCGTGGTGGTGAGGTGTTTTTAATTTCGTGGCTGGAAGGTGTTTTTATTAGGTGTTTTATGGCTGTGAGGTGTTTTTAATTTCGTGGTGGTGAGGTGTTTTTATTAGGTGTTTTATGGCTCTGAGGTGTTTTTATTAGGTGTTTTATGGCTGTGAGGTGTTTTTATTAGGTGTTTTATGGCTGTGAGGTGTTTTTATTAGGTGTTTTATGGCTGTGAGGTGTTTTTAATTTCGTGGTGGTGAGGTGTTTTTATTATGTGTTTTATGGCTGTGAGGTGTTTTTAATTTCGTGGCTGTAAGGTGTTTTTATTAGATGTTTTATGGCTGTGAGGTGTTTTCAATTTCGTGGTGGTGAGGTGTTTTTATTAGGTGTTTTATGGCTCTGAGGTGTTTTTATTAGGTGTTTTATGGCTGTGAGGTGTTTTATTAGGTGTTTTATGGCTCTGAGGTGTTTTTATTAGGTGTTTTATGGCTCTGAGGTGTTTTTATTATGTGTTTTATGGCTGTGAGGTGTTTTTATTAGGTGTTTTATGGCTGTGAGGTGTTTTTATTAGGTGTTTTATGGCTGTGAGGTGTTTTTAATTACTTGGTGGTGAGGTGTTTTTAATTTCGTGGCTGTAAGGTGTTTTTATTAGGTGTTTTATGGCTGTGAGGTGTTTTTATTAGGTGTTTTATGGCTGTGAGGTGTTTTTAATTTCGTGGCTGTAAGGTGTTTTTATTAGGTGTTTTATGGCTGTGAGGTGTTTTTAATTTCGTGGTGTAAGGTGTTTTTATTAGGTGTTTTATGGCTGTGAGGTGTTTTTATTACGTGTTTTATGGCTGTGAGGTGTTTTTATTAGGTGTTTTATGGCTGTGAGGTGTTTTTAATTTCGTGGCTGTGAGGTGTTTTTATTAGATGTTTTATGGCTGTGAGGTGTTTTCAATTTCGTGGCTGTAAGGTGTTTTTATTATGTGTTTTATGGCTGTGAGGTGTTTTCAATTTCATGGTGGTGAGGTGTTTTTATTATGTGTTTTATGGCTGGGAGGTGTTTTTAATTTCGTGGCTGTGAGGTGTTTTTATTAGATGTTTTATGGCTGTGAGGTGTTTTTAATTTCGTGCCTGTAAGGTGTTTTTATTAGGTGTTTTATGGCTGTGAGGTGTTTTCAATTTCGTGGCTGTAAGGTGTTTTTATTATGTGTTTTATGGCTGTGAGGTGTTTTTAATTTCGTGGTGGTGAGGTGTTTTTAATTTCGTGGCTGTAAGGTGTTTTTATTAGGTGTTTTATGGCTGTGAGGTGTTTTTAATTTCGTGGTGGTGAGGTGTTTTTATTACGTGTTTTATGGCTGTGAGGTGTTTTTAATTTCGTGGTGGTGAGGTGTTTTTAATTTCGTGGCTGTAAGGTGTTTTTATTAGGTGTTTTATGGCTGTGAGGTGTTTTTATTAGGTGTTTTATGGCTGTGAGGTGTTTTTATTAGGTGTTTTATGGCTGTGAGGTGTTTTTATTAGGTGTTTTATGGCTGTGAGGTGTTTTTTAATTTCGTGGCTGTAAGGTGTTTTTATTAGGTGTTTTATGGCTGTGAGGTGTTTTTAATTTCGTGGTGGTGAGGTGTTTTTATTACGAGTTTTATGACTGTGAGGTGTTTTTATTAGGTGTTTTATGGCTGTGAGGTGTTTTTAATTTCGTGGTGGTGAGGTGTTTTTATAAGGTGTTTTATGGCTGTGAGGTGTTTTTAATTTCGTGGTGGTGAGGTGTTTTTATTACGAGTTTTATGACTGTGAGGTGTTTTTATTAGGTGTTTTATGGCTGTGAGGTGTTTTTAATTTCGTGGTGGTGAGGTGTTTTTAATTTCGTGGCTGTAAGGTGTTTTTATTAGGTGTTTTATGGCTGTGAGGTGTTTTTAATTTCGTGGTGGTGAGGTGTTTTTATTAGGTGTTTTATGGCTCTGAGGTGTTTTTATTAGGTGTTTTATGGCTGTGAGGTGTTTTTATTAGGTGTTTTATGGCTGTGAGGTGTTTTTATTAGGTGTTTTATGGCTGTGAGGTGTTTTTAATTTCGTGGTGGTGAGGTGTTTTTATTATGTGTTTTATGGCTGTGAGGTGTTTTTAATTTCGTGGCTGTAAGGTGTTTTTATTATGTGTTTTATGGCTGTGAGGTGTTTTCAATTTCGTGGTGGTGAGGTGTTTTTATTAGGTGTTTTATGGCTCTGAGGTGTTTTTATTAGGTGTTTTATGGCTGTGAGGTGTTTTCATTAGGTGTTTTATGGCTGTGAGGTGTTTTTAATTTTGTGGTGGTGAGGTGTTTTTATTAGGTGTTTTATAGCTGTGAGGTGTTTTTATTAGGTGTTTTATGGCTGTGAGGTGTTTTTAATTTCGTAGTGGTGAGGTGTTTTTATTAGGTGTTTTATGGCTCTGAGGTGTTTTTATTAGGTGTTTTATGGCTGTGAGGTATTTTTATTATGTGTTTTATGGCTGTGAGGTGTTTTCAATTTCGTGGTGGTGTGTTTTTAATTTCGTGGTGGTGAGGTGTTTTTATTAGGTGTTTTATGGCTGTGAGGTGTTTTCAATTTCGTGGTGGTGTGTTTTTAATTTCGTGGTGGTGAGGTGTTTTTATTATGTGTTTTATGGCTGTGAGGTGTTTTCAATTTCGTGGTGGTGTGTTTTTAATTTCGTGGTGGTGAGGTGTTTTTATTAGGTGTTTTATGGCTCTGAGGTGTTTTTATTAGGTGTTTTATGGCTGTGAGGTGTTTTTATTAGGTGTTTTATGGCTGTGAGGTGTTTTTATTAGGTGTTTTATGGCTGTGAGGTGTTTTTAATTTCGTGGTGGTGAGGTGTTTTTATTTCGTGTTTTCTGGCTGTGAGGTGTTTTTAATTTCGTGGTGGTGAGGTGTTTTTATTATGTGTTTTATGGCTGTGAGGTGTTTTTAATTTCGTGGCTGTAAGGTGTTTTTATTAGGTGTTTTATGGCTCTGAGGTGTTTTTATTAGGTGTTTTATGGCTGTGAGTTTTTTTATTACGTGTTTTATGGCTGTGAGGTTTTTATTACGTGTTTTATGGCTGTGAGGTGTTTTTATTAGGTGTTTTATGGCTGTGAGGTGTTTTTAATTTCGTGGCTGTGAGGTGTTTTTATTAGGTGTTTTATGGCTGTGAGGTGTTTTTAATTTCGTGGTGGTGAGGTGTTTTTATTATGTGTTTTATGGCTGTGAGGTGTTTTTAATTTCGTGGCTGTAAGGTGTTTTTATTAGGTGTTTTATGGCTGTGAGGTGTTTTTAATTTCGTGGTGGTGAGGTGTTTTTATTATGTGTTTTATGGCTGTGAGGTGTTTTCAATTTCGTGGTGGTGAGGTGTTTTTATTAGGTGTTTTATGGCTCTGAGGTGTTTTTATTAGGTGTTTTATGGCTGTGAGGTGTTTTCATTAGGTGTTTTATGGCTGTGAGGTGTTTTTAATTTTGTGGTGGTGAGGTGTTTTTATTAGGTGTTTTATAGCTGTGAGGTGTTTTTATTAGGTGTTTTATGGCTGTGAGGTGTTTTTAATTTCGTAGTGGTGAGGTGTTTTTATTAGGTGTTTTATGGCTCTGAGGTGTTTTTATTAGGTGTTTTATGGCTGTGAGGTGTTTTTATTATGTGTTTTATGGCTGTGAGGTGTTTTCAATTTCGTGGTGGTGTGTTTTTAATTTCGTGGTGGTGAGGTGTTTTTATTAGGTGTTTTATGGCTCTGAGGTGTTTTTATTAGGTGTTTTATGGCTGTGAGGTGTTTTTATTAGGTGTTTTATGGCTGTGAGGTGTTTTTATTAGGTGTTTTATGGCTGTGAGGTGTTTTTAATTTTGTGGTGGTGAGGTGTTTTTATTTCGTGTTTTCTGGCTGTGAGGTGTTTTTAATTTTGTGGTGGTGAGGTGTTTTCAATTTCGTGGTGGTGAGGTGTTTTTATTAGGTGTTTTATGGCTGTGAGGTGTTTTTAATTTTATGGCTGTGAGGTGTTTTTAATTTTGTGGCTGTAAGGTGTTTTTATTAGATGTTTTATGGCTGTGAGGTGTTTTTAATTTCGTGGCTCTAAGGTGTTTTTATTAGGTGTTTTATGGCTGTGAGGTGTTTTTAATTTCGTGGCTGTAAGGTGTTTTTATTAGGTGTTTTATGGCTGTGAGGTGTTTTTAATTTCGTGGCTGTAAGGTGTTTTTATCAGGTGTTTTATGGCTGTGAGGTGTTTTTAATTTCGTGGCTGTAAGGTGTTTTTATTAGGTGTTTTATGGCTGTGAGGTGTTTTTAATTTCGTGGCTGTGAGGTGTTTTTATTAGATGTTTTATGGCTGTGAGGTGTTTTCAATTTCATGGTGGTGAGGTGTTTTTATTATGTGTTTTATGGCTGTGAGGTGTTTTTATTAGGTGTTTTATGGCTGTGAGGTGTTTTTATTAGGTGTTTTATGGCTGTGAGGTGTTTTCAATTTCGTGGTGGTGAGGTGTTTTTATTATGTGTTTTATGGCTGTGAGGTGTTTTTAATTTCGTGGCTGTAAGGTGTTTTTATTAGGTGTTTTATGGCTGTGAGGTGTTTTCAATTTCGTGGTGGTGAGGTGTTTTTATTAGGTGTTTTATGGCTCTGAGGTGTTTTTATTGGGTGTTTTATGGCTGTGAGGTGTTTTTATTAGGTGTTTTATGGCTCTGAGGTGTTTTTATTAGGTGTTTTATGGCTCTGAGGTGTTTTTATTAGGTGTTTTATGGCTCTGAGGTGTTTTTATTATGTGTTTTATGGCTGTGAGGTGTTTTTATTAGGTGTTTTATGGCTGTCAGGTGTTTTTAATTACTTGGTGGTGAGGTGTTTTTAATATCGTGGCTGTAAGGTGTTTTTATTAGGTGTTTTATGGCTGTGAGGTGTTTTTATTAGGTGTTTTATGGCTGTGAGGTGTTTTTAATTTCGTGGCTGTAAGGTGTTTTTATTAGGTGTTTTATGGCTGTGAGGTGCTTTTAATTTCGTGGTGTAAGGTGTTTTTATTAGGTGTTTTATGGCTGTGAGGTGTTTTTATTACGTGTTTTATGGCTGTGAGGTGTTTTTATTAGGTGTTTTATGGCTGTGAGGTGTTTTTAATTTCGTGCTGGTGAGGTGTTTTTAATTTCGTGGCTGTAAGGTGTTTTTATTAGGTGTTTTATGGCTGTGAGGTGTTTTTAATTTCGTGGTGGTGAGGTGTTTTTATTACGTGTTTTATGGCTGTGAGGTGTTTTTAATTTCGTGGTGGTGAGGTGTTTTTAATTTCGTGGCTGTAAGGTGTTTTTATTAGGTGTTTTATGGCTGTGAGGTGTTTTTAATTTCGTGGCTGTAAGGTGTTTTTATTAGGTGTTTAATGGCTGTGAGGTGTTTTTATTAGGTGTTTTATGGCTGTGAGGTGTTTTTATTAGGTGTTTTATGGCTGTGAGGTGTTTTTATTAGGTGTTTTATGGCTGTGAGGTGTTTTTAATTTCGTGGCTGTAAGGTGTTTTTATTAGGTGTTTTATGGCTGTGAGGTGTTTTTAATTTCGTGGTGGTGAGGTGTTTTTATTACGAGTTTTATGACTGTGAGGTAGGTGTTTTTATTAGGTGTTTTATGGCTGTGAGGTGTTTTTAATTTCGTGGTGGTGAGGTGTTTTTATAAGGTGTTTTATGGCTGTGAGGTGTTTTTAATTTCGTGGTGGTGAGGTGTTTTTATTACGAGTTTTATGACTGTGAGGTGTTTTTATTAGGTGTTTTATGGCTGTGAGGTGTTTTTAATTTCGTGGTGGTGAGGTGTTTTTAATTTCGTGGCTGTAAGGTGTTTTTATTAGGTGTTTTATGGCTGTGAGGTGTTTTTAATTTCGTGGTGGTGAGGTGTTTTTATTAGGTGTTTTATGGCTCTGAGGTGTTTTTATTAGGTGTTTTATGGCTGTGAGGTGTTTTTATTAGGTGTTTTATGGCTGTGAGGTGTTTTTATTAGGTGTTTTATGGCTGTGAGGTGTTTTTATTAGGTGTTTTATGGCTGTGAGGTGTTTTTAATTTCGTGGTGGTGAGGTGTTTTTATTTCGTGTTTTATGGCTGTGAGGTGTTTTTAATTTTGTGGTGGTGAGGTGTTTTTATTAGGTGTTTTATGGCTGTGAGGTGTTTTTAATTTCGTGGCTGTAAGGTGTTTTTATTAGGTGTTTTATGGCTGTGAGGTGTTTTTAATTTCGTGGCTGTAAGGTGTTTTTATTAGGTGTTTTATGGCTGTGAGGTGTTTTCCATTTCGTGGTGGTGAGGTGTTTTTATTAGGTGTTTTATGGCTGTGAGGTGTTTTTAATTTCGTGGCTGTAAGGTGTTTTTATTAGGTGTTTTATGGCTGTGAGGTGTTTTTAATTTTGTGGCTGTAAGGTATTTTTATTAGATGTTTTATGGCTGTGAGGTGTTTTTAATTTCGTGGCTGTAAGGTGTTTTTATTAGATGTTTTATGGCTGTGAGGTGTTTTCATTTTCATGGTGGTGAGGTGTTTTTATTAGATGTTTTATGGCTGTGAGGTGTTTTTAATTTCGTGGCTGTAAGGTGTTTTTATTAGGTGTTTTATGGCTGTGAGGTGTTTTTAATTTCGTGGCTGTAAGGTGTTTTTATTAGGTGTTTTATGGCTGTGAGGTGTTTTTAATTTCGTGGCTGTAAGGTGTTTTTATTAGGTGTTTTATGGCTGTGAGGTGTTTTTAATTTCGTGGCTGTGAGGTGTTTTTATTAGATGTTTTATGGCTGTGAGGTGTTTTCAATTTCATGGTGGTGAGGTGTTTTTATTACGTGTTTTATGGCTGTGAGGTGTTTTTAATTTCGTGGTGGTGAGGTGTTTTTATTATGTGTTTTATGGCTGCGAGGTGTTTTTAATTTCGTGGCTGTAAGGTGTTTTTATTATGTGTTTTATGGCTGTGAGGTGTTTTCAATTTCATGGTGGTGAGGTGTTTTTATTACGTGTTTTATGGCTGTGAGGTGTTTTTAATTTCGTGGTGGTGAGGTGTTTTTATTATGTGTTTTATGGCTGCGAGGTGTTTTTAATTTCGTGGCTGTAAGGTGTTTTTATTAGGTGTTTTATGGCTGTGAGGTGTTTTTAATTTCGTGGCTGTAAGGTGTTTTTATTATGTGTTTTATGGCTGTGAGGTGTTTTTAATTTCGTGGTGGTGAGGTGTTTTTATTAGGTGTTTTATGGCTGTGAGGTGTTGTTAATTTCGTGGCTGTAAGGTGTTTTTATTATGTGTTTTATGGCTGTGAGGTGTTTTTAATTTCGTGGCTGTGAGGTGTTTTTATTAGATGTTTTATGGCTGTGAGGTGTTTTTAATTTCATGGCTGAAAGGTGTTTTTATTATGTGTTTTATGGCTGTGAGGTGTTTTCAATTTCGTGGTGGTGAGGTGTTTTTATTATGTGTTTTATGGCTGTGAGGTGTTTTTAATTTCGTGGTGGTGAGGTGTTTTTATTATGTGTTTTATGGCTGTGAGGTGTTTTTAATTTCGTGGTGGTGAGGTGTTTTTATTAGATGTTTTATGGCTGTGAGGTGTTTTTAATTTCGTGGCTGTAAGGTGTTTTTATTAGGTGTTTTATGGCTGTGAGGTGTTTTCAATTTCGTGGTGGTGAGGTGTTTTTATTATGTGTTTTATGGCTGTGAGGTGTTTTCAATTTCGTGGCTGTAAGGTGTTTTTATTAGGTGTTTTATGGCTGTGAGGTGTTTTCAATTTCGTGGCTGTAAGGTGTTTTTATTAGGTGTTTTATGGCTGTGAGGTGTTTTTAATTTCGTGGCTGTGAGGTGTTTTTATTAGATGTTTTATGGCTGTGAGGTGTTTTCAATTTCGTGGCTGTAAGGTGTTTTTATTATGTGTTTTATGGCTGTGAGGTGTTTTTAATTTCGTGGCTGTGAGGTGTTTTTATTAGATGTTTTATGGCTGTGAGGTGTTTTCAATTTCGTGGTGGTGAGGTGTTTTTATTATGTGTTTTATGGCTGTGAGGTGTTTTTAATTTCGTGGTGGTGAGGTGTTTTTATTATGTGTTTTATGGCTGTGAGGTGTTTTCAATTTCGTGGTGGTGAGGTGTTTTTATTATGTGTTTTATGGCTGTGAGGTGTTTTCAATTTCGTGGAGGTGAGGTGTTTTTATTATGTGTTTTATGGCTGTGAGGTGTTTTCAATTTCGTGGTGGTGAGGTGTTTTTATTAGGTGTTTTATGACTGTGAGGTGTTTTTATTCGGTGTTTTATGGCTGTGAGGTGTTTTTATTAGGTGTTTTATGGCTGTGAGGTGTTTTTATTCGGTGTTTTATGGCTGTGAGGTGTTTTTATTAGGTGATTTATGGCTGTGAGGTGTTTTTAATTTCGTGGCTGTAAGGTGTTTTTATTAGGTGTTTTATGGCTGTGAGGTGTTTTTAATTTCGTGGTGGTGAGGTGTTTTTATTATGTGTTTTATGGCTGTGAGGTGTTTTTAATTTCGTGGTGGTGAGGTGTTTTTATTATGTGTTTTATGGCTGTGAGGTGTTTTTAATTTCGTGGTGGTGAGGTGTTTTTATTAGGTGTTTTATGGCTGTGAGGTGTTTTCAATTTCGTGGTGGTGAGGTGTTTTTATTATGTGTTTTATGGCTGTGAGGTGTTTTTAATTTCGTGGCTGTAAGGTGTTTTTATTAGGTGTTTTATGGCTCTGAGGTGTTTTTATTAGGTGTTTTATGGCTGTGAGTTTTTTTATTACGTGCTTTATGGCTGTGAGGTTTTTATTACGTGTTTTATGGCTGTGAGGTGTTTTTATTAGGTGTTTTATGGCTGTGAGGTGTTTTTAATTTCGTGGCTGTGAGGTGTTTTTATTATGTGTTTTATGGCTGTGAGGTGTTTTTAATTTCGTGGCTGTAAGGTGTTTTTATTATGTGTTTTATGACTGTGAGGTGTTTTTATTATGTGTTTTATGGCTGTGAGGTGTTTTCAATTTCGTGGTGGTGAGGTATTTTTATTAGGTGTTTTATGGCTCTGAGGTGTTTTTATTAGGTGTTTTATGGCTGTGAGGTGTTTTCATTAGGTGTTTTATGGCTGTGAGGTGTTTTTAATTTTGTGGTGGTGAGGTGTTTTTATTAGGTGTTTTATGGCTGTGAGGTGTTTTTATTAGGTGTTTTATGGCTGTGAGGTGTTTTTAATTTTGTGGTGGTGAGGTGTTTTTATTAGGTGTTTTATGGCTGTGAGGTGTTTTTATTAGGTGTTTTATGGCTCTGAGGTGTTTTTATTAGGTGTTTTATGGCTGAGGTGTTTTTATTTTGTGTTTTATGGCTGTGAGGTGTTTTCAATTTCGTGGTGGTGTGTTTTTAATTTCGTGGTGGTGAGGTGTTTTTATTAGGTGTTTTATGGCTCTGAGGTGTTTTTATTAGGTGTTTTATGGCTCTGAGGTGTTTTTATTAGGTGTTTTATGGCTCTGAGGTGTTTTTATTAGGTGTTTTATGGCTCTGAGGTGTTTTTATTAGGTGTTTTATGGCTCTGAGGTGTTTTTATTAGGTGTTTTATGGCTCTGAGGTGTTTTTATTAGGTGTTTTATGGCTGTGAGGTGTTTTTAATTTCGTGGTGGTGAGGTGTTTTTATTTCGTGTTTTCTGGCTGTGAGGTGTTTTTAATTTTGTGGTGGTGAGGTGTTTTCAATTTCGTGGTGGTGAGGTGTTTTTATTAGGTGTTTTATGGCTGTGAGGTGTTTTTAATTTTATGGCTGTGAGGTGTTTTTAATTTTGTGGCTGTAAGGTGTTTTTATTAGATGTTTTATGGCTGTGAGGTGTTTTTAATTTCGTGGCTCTAAGGTGTTTTTATTAGGTGTTTTATGGCTGTGAGGTGTTTTTAATTTCGTGGCTGTAAGGTGTTTTTATTAGGTGTTTTATGGCTGTGAGGTGTTTTTAATTTCGTGGCTGTAAGGTGTTTTTATTAGGTGTTTTATGGCTGTGAGGTGTTTTTAATTTCGTGGCTGTGAGGTGTTTTTATTAGATGTTTTATGGCTGTGAGGTGTTTTCAATTTCATGGTGGTGAGGTGTTTTTATTATGTGTTTTATGGCTGTGAGGTGTTTTTATTAGGTGTTTTATGGCTGTGAGGTGTTTTTATTAGGTGTTTTATGGCTGTGAGGTGTTTTCAATTTCGTGGTGGTGAGGTGTTTTTATTAGGTGTTTTATGGCTCTGAGGTGTTTTTATTAGGTGTTTTATGGCTGTGAGGTGTTTTATTAGGTGTTTTATGGCTCTGAGGTGTTTTTATTAGGTGTTTTATGGCTCTGAGGTGTTTTTATTAGGTGTTTTATGGCTCTGAGGTGTTTTTATTATGTGTTTTATGGCTGTGAGGTGTTTTTATTAGGTGTTTTATGGCTGTGAGGTGTTTTTATTAGGTGTTTTATGGCTGTGAGGTGTTTTTAATTACTTGGTGGTGAGGTGTTTTTAATTTCGTGGCTGTAAGGTGTTTTTATTAGGTGTTTTATGGCTGTGAGGTGTTTTTATTAGGTGTTTTATGGCTGTGAGGTGTTTTTAATTTCGTGGCTGTAAGGTGTTTTTATTAGGTGTTTTATGGCTGTGAGGTGTTTTTAATTTCGTGGTGTAAGGTGTTTTTATTAGGTGTTTTATGGCTGTGAGGTGTTTTTAATTTCGTGGTGGTGAGGTGTTTTTATTACGTGTTTTATGGCTGTGAGGTGTTTTTATTACGTGTTTTATGGCTGTGAGGTGTTTTTATTAGGTGTTTTATGGCTGTGAGGTGTTTTTATTACGTGTTTTATGGCTGTGAGGTGTTTTTATTATGTGTTTTATGGCTGTGAGGTGTTTTTAATTTCGTGGTGGTGAGGTGTTTTTAATTTCGTGGCTGTAAGGTGTTTTTATTAGGTGTTTTATGGCTGTGAGGTGTTTTTAATTTCGTGGTGGTGAGGTGTTTTTATTACGTGTTTTATGGCTGTGAGGTGTTTTTAATTTCGTGGTGGTGAGGTGTTTTTAATTTCGTGGCTGTAAGGTGTTTTTATTAGGTGTTTTATGGCTGTGAGGTGTTTTTATTAGGTGTTTTATGGCTGTGAGGTGTTTTTATTAGGTGTTTTATGGCTGTGAGGTGTTTTTATTAGGTGTTTTATGGCTGTGAGGTGTTTTTAATTTCGTGGCTGTAAGGTGTTTTTATTAGGTGTTTTATGGCTGTGAGGTGTTTTTATTAGGTGTTTTATGGCTGTGAGGTGTTTTTAATTTCGTCATGGTGAGGTGTTTTTATTATGTGTTTTATGGCTGTGGGGTGTTTTTATTAGGTGTTTTATGGCTGTGAGGTGTTTTTAATTTCGTGGTGGTGAGGTGTTTTTAATTTCGTGCCTGTAAGGTGTTTTTATTATGTGTTTTATGGCTGAGGTGTTTTTATTAGGTGTTTTATGGCTGTGAGGTGTTTTTAATTTCGTGGTGGTGAGGTGTTTTTAATTTCGTGGCTGTGAGGTGTTTTTATTAGGTGTTTTATGGCTGTGAGGTGTTTTTATTAGGTGTTTTATGGCTGTGAGGTGTTTTTATTAGGTGTTTTATGGCTGTGAGGTGTTTTTATTAGGTGTTTTATGGCTGTGAGGTGTTTTTAATTTCGTGGCTGTAAGGTGTTTTTATTAGGTGTTTTATGGCTGTGAGGTGTTTTTAATTTCGTGGTGGTGAGGTGTTTTTATTACGAGTTTTATGACTGTGAGGTGTTTTTATTAGGTGTTTTATGGCTGTGAGGTGTTTTTAATTTCGTGGTGGTGAGGTGTTTTTATAAGGTGTTTTATGGCTGTGAGATGTTTTTAATTTCGTGGTGGTGAGGTGTTTTTATTACGAGTTTTATGACTGTGAGGTGTTTTTATTAGGTGTTTTATGGCTGTGAGGTGTTTTTAATTTCGTGGTGGTGAGGTGTTTTTAATTTCGTGGCTGTAAGGTGTTTTTATTAGGTGTTTTATGGCTGTGAGGTGTTTTTAATTTCGTGGTGGTGAGGTGTTTTTATTAGGTGTTTTATGGCTCTGAGGTGTTTTTATTAGGTGTTTTATGGCTGTGAGGTGTTTTTATTAGGTGTTTTATGGCTGTGAGGTGTTTTTAATTTCGTGGTGGTGAGGTGTTTTTAATTTCGTGGCTGGAAGGTGTTTTTATGAGGTGTTTTATGGCTGTGAGGTGTTTTTAATTTCGTGGTGGTGAGGTGTTTTTATTATGTGTTTTATGGCTGTGAGGTGTTTTCAATTTCGTGGTGGTGAGGTGTTTTTAATTTCGTGGCTGGAAGGTGTTTTTATTAGGTGTTTTATGGCTGTGAGGTGTTTTTAATTTCGTGGTGGTGAGGTGTTTTTATTAGGTGTTTTATGGCTCTGAGGTGTTTTTATTAGGTGTTTTATGGCTGTGAGGTGTTTTTATTAGGTGTTTTATGGCTGTGAGGTGTTTTTATTAGGTGTTTCATGGCTGTGAGGTGTTTTTAATTTCGTGGTGGTGAGGTGTTTTTATTATGTGTTTTATGGCTGTGAGGTGTTTTTAATTTCGTGGCTGTAAGGTGTTTTTATTAGATGTTTTATGGCTGTGAGGTGTTTTCAATTTCGTGGTGGTGAGGTGTTTTTATTAGGTGTTTTATGGCTCTGAGGTGTTTTTATTAGGTGTTTTATGGCTGTGAGGTGTTTTATTAGGTGTTTTATGGCTCTGAGGTGTTTTTATTAGGTGTTTTATGGCTCTGAGGTGTTTTTATTATGTGTTTTATGGCTGTGAGGTGTTTTTATTAGGTGTTTTATGGCTGTGAGGTGTTTTTATTAGGTGTTTTATGGCTGTGAGGTGTTTTTAATTACTTGGTGGTGAGGTGTTTTTAATTTCGTGGCTGTAAGGTGTTTTTATTAGGTGTTTTATGGCTGTGAGGTGTTTTTATTAGGTGTTTTATGGCTGTGAGGTGTTTTTAATTTCGTGGCTGTAAGGTGTTTTTATTAGGTGTTTTATGGCTGTGAGGTGTTTTTAATTTCGTGGTGTAAGGTGTTTTTATTAGGTGTTTTATGGCTGTGAGGTGTTTTTATTACGTGTTTTATGGCTGTGAGGTGTTTTTATTAGGTGTTTTATGGCTGTGAGGTGTTTTTAATTTCGTGGCTGTGAGGTGTTTTTATTAGATGTTTTATGGCTGTGAGGTGTTTTCAATTTCGTGGCTGTAAGGTGTTTTTATTATGTGTTTTATGGCTGTGAGGTGTTTTCAATTTCATGGTGGTGAGGTGTTTTTATTATGTGTTTTATGGCTGGGAGGTGTTTTTAATTTCGTGGCTGTGAGGTGTTTTTATTAGATGTTTTATGGCTGTGAGGTGTTTTTAATTTCGTGCCTGTAAGGTGTTTTTATTAGGTGTTTTATGGCTGTGAGGTGTTTTCAATTTCGTGGCTGTAAGGTGTTTTTATTATGTGTTTTATGGCTGTGAGGTGTTTTTAATTTCGTGGTGGTGAGGTGTTTTTAATTTCGTGGCTGTAAGGTGTTTTTATTAGGTGTTTTATGGCTGTGAGGTGTTTTTAATTTCGTGGTGGTGAGGTGTTTTTATTACGTGTTTTATGGCTGTGAGGTGTTTTTAATTTCGTGGTGGTGAGGTGTTTTTAATTTCGTGGCTGTAAGGTGTTTTTATTAGGTGTTTTATGGCTGTGAGGTGTTTTTATTAGGTGTTTTATGGCTGTGAGGTGTTTTTATTAGGTGTTTTATGGCTGTGAGGTGTTTTTATTAGGTGTTTTATGGCTGTGAGGTGTTTTTTAATTTCGTGGCTGTAAGGTGTTTTTATTAGGTGTTTTATGGCTGTGAGGTGTTTTTAATTTCGTGGTGGTGAGGTGTTTTTATTACGAGTTTTATGACTGTGAGGTGTTTTTATTAGGTGTTTTATGGCTGTGAGGTGTTTTTAATTTCGTGGTGGTGAGGTGTTTTTATAAGGTGTTTTATGGCTGTGAGGTGTTTTTAATTTCGTGGTGGTGAGGTGTTTTTATTACGAGTTTTATGACTGTGAGGTGTTTTTATTAGGTGTTTTATGGCTGTGAGGTGTTTTTAATTTCGTGGTGGTGAGGTGTTTTTAATTTCGTGGCTGTAAGGTGTTTTTATTAGGTGTTTTATGGCTGTGAGGTGTTTTTAATTTCGTGGTGGTGAGGTGTTTTTATTAGGTGTTTTATGGCTCTGAGGTGTTTTTATTAGGTGTTTTATGGCTGTGAGGTGTTTTTATTAGGTGTTTTATGGCTGTGAGGTGTTTTTATTAGGTGTTTTATGGCTGTGAGGTGTTTTTAATTTCGTGGTGGTGAGGTGTTTTTATTTCGTGTTTTATGGCTGTGAGGTGTTTTTAATTTTGTGGTGGTGAGGTGTTTTTATTAGGTGTTTTATGGCTGTGAGGTGTTTTTAATTTCGTGGCTGTAAGGTGTTTTTATTAGGTGTTTTATGGCTGTGAGGTGTTTTTAATTTCGTGGCTGTAAGGTGTTTTTATTAGGTGTTTTATGGCTGTGAGGTGTTTTCCATTTCGTGGTGGTGAGGTGTTTTTATTAGGTGTTTTATGGCTGTGAGGTGTTTTTAATTTCGTGGCTGTAAGGTGTTTTTATTAGGTGTTTTATGGCTGTGAGGTGTTTTTAATTTTGTGGCTGTAAGGTATTTTTATTAGATGTTTTATGGCTGTGAGGTGTTTTTAATTTCGTGGCTGTAAGGTGTTTTTATTAGATGTTTTATGGCTGTGAGGTGTTTTTAATTTCGTGGCTGTAAGGTGTTTTTATTAGGTGTTTTATGGCTGTGAGGTGTTTTTAATTTCGTGGCTGTAAGGTGTTTTTATTAGGTGTTTTATGGCTGTGAGGTGTTTTTAATTTCGTGGCTGTAAGGTGTTTTTATTAGGTGTTTTATGGCTGTGAGGTGTTTTTAATTTCGTGGCTGTGAGGTGTTTTTATGAGATGTTTTATGGCTGTGAGGTGTTTTTAATTTCGTGGCTGTAAGGTGTTTTTATTATGTGTTTTATGGCTGTGAGGTGTTTTTAATTTCGTGGCTGTAAGGTGTTTTTATTATGTGTTTTATGGCTGTGAGGTGTTTTCAATTTCATGGTGGTGAGGTGTTTTTATTATGTGTTTTATGGCTGCGAGGTGTTTTTAATTTCGTGGCTGTGAGGTGTTTTTATTAGATGTTTTATGGCTGTGAGGTGTTTTTAATTTCGTGCCTGAAAGGTGTTTTTATTAGGTGTTTTATGGCTGTGAGGTGTTTTTAATTTCGTGGCTGTAAGGTGTTTTTATTAGATGTTTTATGGCTGTGAGGTAGGTGTTTTTAATTTCGTGCCTGAAAGGTGTTTTTATTATGTGTTTTATGGCTGTGAGGTGTTTTTAATTTCGTGGTGGTGAGGTGTTTTTATTAGGTGTTTTATGGCTGTGAGGTGTTTTTAATTTCGTGGCTGTAAGGTGTTTTTATTATGTGTTTTATGGCTGTGAGGTGTTTTTAATTTCGTGGCTGTGAGGTGTTTTTATTAGATGTTTTATGGCTGTGAGGTGTTTTTAATTTCGTGGCTGTAAGGTGTTTTTATTATGTGTTTTATGGCTGTGAGGTGTTTTCAATTTCGTGGTGGTGAGGTGTTTTTATTATGTGTTTTATGGCTGTGAGGTGTTTTTAATTTCGTGGTGGTGAGGTGTTTTTATTATGTGTTTTATGGCTGTGAGGTGTTTTTAATTTCGTGGTGGTGAGGTGTTTTTATCAGATGTTTTATGGCTGTGAGGTGTTTTTAATTTCGTGGCTGTAAGGTGTTTTTATTAGGTGTTTTATGGCTGTGAGGTGTTTTCAATTTCGTGGTGGTGAGGTGTTTTTATTATGTGTTTTATGGCTGTGAGGTGTTTTCAATTTCGTGGCTGTAAGGTGTTTTTATTAGGTGTTTTATGGCTGTGAGGTGTTTTCAATTTCGTGGCTGTGAGGTGTTTTTATTAGGTGTTTTATGGCTGTGAGGTGTTTTTAATTTCGTGGCTGTGAGGTGTTTTTATTAGATGTTTTATGGCTGTGAGGTGTTTTCAATTTCGTGGCTGTAAGGTGTTTTTATTATGTGTTTTATGGCTGTGAGGTGTTTTCAATTTCGTGGCTGTAAGGTGTTTTTATTATGTGTTTTATGGCTGTGAGGTGTTTTTAATTTCGTGGCTGTGAGGTGTTTTTATTAGATGTTTTATGGCTGTGAGGTGTTTTCAATTTCGTGGCTGTAAGGTGTTTTTATTATGTGTTTTATGGCTGTGAGGTGTTTTTAATTTCGTGGCTGTAAGGTGTTTTTATTAGATGTTTTATGGCTGTGAGGTGTTTTCAATTTCATGGTGGTGAGGTGTTTTTATTAGATGTTTTATGGCTGTGAGGTGTTTTTAATTTCGTGGCTGTAAGGTGTTTTTATTAGGTGTTTTATGGCTGTGAGGTGTTTTTAATTTCGTGGCTGTAAGGTGTTTTTATTAGGTGTTTTATGGCTGTGAGGTGTTTTTAATTTCATGGCTGTGAGGTGTTTTTATTAGATGTTTTATGGCTGTGCGGTGTTTTTAATTTCGTGGCTGTAAGGTGTTTTTATTATGTGTTTTATGGCTGTGAGGTGTTTTTAATTTCGTGGCTGTAAGGTGTTTTTATTATGTGTTTTATGGCTGTGAGGTGTTTTCAATTTCATGGTGGTGAGGTGTTTTTATTATGTGTTTTATGGCTGCGAGGTGTTTTTAATTTCGTGGCTGTGAGGTGTTTTTATTAGATGTTTTATGGCTGTGAGGTGTTTTTATTAGGTGTTTTATGGCTGTGAGGTGTTTTCAATTTCGTGGCTGTAAGGTGTTTTTATTATGTGTTTTATGGCGGTGAGGTGTTTTTAATTTCGTGGTGGTGAGGTGTTTTTATTATGTGTTTTATGGCTGTGCGGTGTTTTTAATTTCGTGGCTGTAAGGTGTTTTTATTATGTGTTTTATGGCTGTGAGGTGTTTTCAATTTCGTGGTGGTGAGGTGTTTTTATTAGGTGTTTTATGGCTCTGAGGTGTTTTTATTATGTGTTTTATGGCTGTGAGGTGTTTTTATTAGGTGTTTTATGGCTGTGAGGTGTTTTTATTAGGTGTTTTATGGCTGTGAGGTGTTTTTAATTACTTGGTGGTGAGGTGTTTTTAATTTCGTGGCTGTAAGGTGTTTTTATTAGGTGTTTTATGGCTGTGAGGTGTTTTTATTAGGTGTTTTATGGCTGTGAGGTGTTTTTATTAGGTGTTTTATGGCTGTGAGGTGTTTTTAATTTCGTGGCTGTAAGGTGTTTTTATTAGGTGTTTTATGGCTGTGAGGTGTTTTTAATTTCGTGGCTGTAAGGTGTTTTTATTAGGTGTTTTATGGCTGTGAGGTGTTTTTAATTTCGTGGTGGTGAGGTGTTTTTAATTTCGTGGCTGTAAGGTGTTTTTATTAGGTGTTTTATGGCTGTGAGGTGTTTTTATTAGGTGTTTTATGGCTGTGAGGTGTTTTTAATTTCGTGGCTGTAAGGTGTTTTTATTAGGTGTTTTATGGCTGTGAGGTGTTTTTAATTTCGTGGTGGTGAGGTGTTTTTATTAGGTGTTTTATGGCTGTGAGGTGTTTTCAATTTCGTGGTGGTGAGGTGTTTTTATTATGTGTTTTATGGCTGTGAGGTGTTTTTAATTTCGTGGTGGTGAGGTGTTTTTAATTTCGTGGCTGTAAGGTGTTTTTATTAGGTGTTTTATGGCTGTGAGGTGTTTTCAATTTCGTGGTGGTGAGGTGTTTTTATTATGTGTTTTATGGCTGTGAGGTGTTTTCAATTTCGTGGTGGTGAGGTGTTTTTATTAGGTGTTTTATGACTGTGAGGTGTTTTTATTCGGTGTTTTATGGCTGTGAGGTGTTTTTATTAGGTGTTTTATGGCTGTGAGGTGTTTTTATTAGGTGTTTTATGGCTGTGAGGTGTTTTTATTAGGTGTTTTATGGCTGTGAGGTGTTTTTAATTTCGTGGCTGTAAGGTGTTTTTATTAGGTGTTTTATGGCTGTGAGGTGTTTTTATTAGGTGTTTTATGGCTGTGAGGTGTTTTTAATTTCGTGGTGGTGAGGTGTTTTTATTATGTGTTTTTATGGCTGTGAGGTGTTTATATTAGGTGTTTTATGGCTGAGGTGTTTTTAATTTCGTGGTGGTGAGGTGTTTTTAATTTCGTGGTGGTGAGGTGTTTTTAATTTCGTGGCTGGAAGGTGTTTTTATTAGGTGTTTTATGGCTGTGAGGTGTTTTTAATTTCGTGGTGGTGAGGTGTTTTTATTACGTGTTTTATGGCTGTGAGGTGTTTTTATTAGGTGTTTTATGGCTGTGAGGTGTTTTTAATTTCGTGGTGGTGAGGTGTTTTTAATTTCGTGGCTGGAAGGTGTTTTTATTAGGTGTTTTATGGCTGTGAGGTGTTTTTAATTTCGTGGTGGTGAGGTGTTTTTATTATGTGTTTTATGGCTGTGAGGAGGTGTTTTTAATTTCGTGGCTGGAAGGTGTTTTTATTAGGTGTTTTATGGCTGTGAGGTGTTTTTAATTTCGTGGTGGTGAGGTGTTTTTATTAGGTGTTTTATGGCTCTGAGGTGTTTTTATTAGGTGTTTTATGGCTGTGAGGTGTTTTTATTAGGTGTTTTATGGCTGTGAGGTGTTTTTATTTGGTGTTTTATGGCTGTGAGGTGTTTTTAATTTCGTGGTGGTGAGGTGTTTTTAATTTCGTGGCTGGAAGGTGTTTTTAATTTCGTGGCTGGAAGGTGTTTTTATTAGGTGTTTTATGGCTGTGAGGTGTTTTTATTAGGTGTTTTATGGCTGTGAGGTGTTTTTAATTTCGTGGTGGTGAGGTGTTTTTAATTTCGTGGCTGGAAGGTGTTTTTATTAGGTGTTTTATGGCTGAGGTGTTTTTAATTTCGTGGTGGTGAGGTGTTTTTATTAGGTGTTTTATGGCTCTGAGGTGTTTTTATTAGGTGTTTTATGGCTGTGAGGTGTTTTTATTAGGTGTTTTATGGCTGTGAGGTGTTTTTATTAGGTGTTTTATGGCTGTGAGGTGTTTTTAATTTCGTGGTGGTGAGGTGTTTTTATTTCGTGTTTTATGGCTGTGAGGTGTTTTTAATTTTGTGGTGGTGAGGTGTTTTCAATTTCGTGGTGGTGAGGTGTTTTTATTAGGTGTTTTATGGCTGTGAGGTGTTTTTAATTTCGTGGCTGTAAGGTGTTTTTATTAGGTGTTTTATGGCTGTGAGGTGTTTTTAATTTTGTGGTGGTGAGGTGTTTTTATTATGTGTTTTATGGCTGTGAGGTGTTTTTATTATGTGTTTTATGGCTGTGAGGTGTTTTTAATTTCGTGGTGGTGAGGTGTTTTTATTATGTGTTTTATGACTGTGAGGTGTTTTCAATTTCGTGGTGGTGAGGTGTTTTTATTAGGTGTTTTATGGCTGTGAGGTGTTTTTAATTACTTGGTGGTGAGGTGTTTTTAATTTCGTGGCTGTAAGGTGTTTTTATTAGGTGTTTTATGGCTGTGAGGTGTTTTTATTATGTGTTTTATGGCTGTGAGGTGTTTTTATTAGGTGTTTTATGGCTGTGAGGTGTTTTTATTAGGTGTTTTATGGCTGTGAGGTGTTTTTATTAGGTGTTTTATGGCTGTGAGGTGTTTTTAATTTCGTGGTGGTGAGGTGTTTTTATTATGTGTTTTATGGCTGTGAGGTGTTTTTAATTTCGTGGTGGTGAGGTGTTTTTATTATGTGTTTTATAGCTGTGAGGTGTTTTTATTAGGTGTTTTATGGCTGTGAGGTGTTTTATTAGGTGTTTTATGGCTCTGAGGTGTTTTTATTAGGTGTTTTATGGCTCTGAGGTGTTTTTATTAGGTGTTTTATGGCTCTGAGGTGTTTTTATTATGTGTTTTATGGCTGTGAGGTGTTTTTATTAGGTGTTTTATGGCTGTGAGGTGTTTTTATTAGGTGTTTTATGGCTGTGAGGTGTTTTTAATTACTTGGTGGTGAGGTGTTTTTAATTTCGTGGCTGTAAGGTGTTTTTATTAGGTGTTTTATGGCTGTGAGGTGTTTTTATTAGGTGTTTTATGGCTGTGAGGTGTTTTTAATTTCGTGGCTAGAAGGTGTTTTTATTAGGTGTTTTATGGCTGTGAGGTGTTTTTAATTTCGTGGTGTAAGGTGTTTTTATTAGGTGTTTTATGGCTGTGAGGTGTTTTTATTACGTGTTTTATGGCTGTGAGGTGTTTTTATTAGGTGTTTTATGGCTGTGAGGTGTTTTTAATTTCGTGGTGGTGAGGTGTTTTTAATTTCGTGGCTGTAAGGTGTTTTTATTAGGTGTTTTATGGCTGTGAGGTGTTTTTAATTTCGTGGTGGTGAGGTGTTTTTATTACGTGTTTTATGGCTGTGAGGTGTTTTTAATTTCGTGGTGGTGAGGTGTTTTTAATTTCGTGGCTGTAAGGTGTTTTTATTAGGTGTTTTATGGCTGTGAGGTGTTTTTATTAGGTGTTTTATGGCTGTGAGGTGTTTTTATTAGGTGTTTTATGGCTGTGAGGTGTTTTTATTAGGTGTTTTATGGCTGTGAGGTGTTTTTAATTTCGTGGCTGTAAGGTGTTTTTATTAGGTGTTTTATGGCTGTGAGGTGTTTTTAATTTCGTGGTGGTGAGGTGTTTTTATTACGAGTTTTATGACTGTGAGGTGTTTTTATTAGGTGTTTTATGGCTGTGAGGTGTTTTTAATTTTGTGGTGGTGAGGTGTTTTTATAAGGTGTTTTATGGCTGTGAGGTGTTTTTAATTTCGTGGTGGTGAGGTGTTTTTATTACGAGTTTTATGACTGTGAGGTGTTTTTATTAGGTGTTTTATGGCTGTGAGGTGTTTTTAATTTCGTGGTGGTGAGGTGTTTTTAATTTCGTGGCTGTAAGGTGTTTTTATTAGGTGTTTTATGGCTGTGAGGTGTTTTTAATTTCGTGGTGGTGAGGTGTTTTTATTAGGTGTTTTATGGCTCTGAGGTGTTTTTATTAGGTGTTTTATGGCTGTGAGGTGTTTTTATTAGGTGTTTTATGGCTGTGAGGTGTTTTTATTAGGTGTTTTATGGCTGTGAGGTGTTTTTAATTTCGTGGTGGTGAGGTGTTTTTATTTCGTGTTTTATGGCTGTGAGGTGTTTTTAATTTTGTGGTGGTGAGGTGTTTTTATTAGGTGTTTTATGGCTGTGAGGTGTTTTTAATTTCGTGGCTGTAAGGTGTTTTTATTAGGTGTTTTATGGCTGTGAGGTGTTTTTAATTTCGTGGCTGTAAGGTGTTTTTATTAGGTGTTTTATGGCTGTGAGGTGTTTTCCATTTCGTGGTGGTGAGGTGTTTTTATTAGGTGTTTTATGGCTGTGAGGTGTTTTTAATTTCGTGGCTGTAAGGTGTTTTTATTAGGTGTTTTATGGCTGTGAGGTGTTTTTAATTTTGTGGCTGTAAGGTATTTTTATTAGATGTTTTATGGCTGTGAGGTGTTTTTAATTTCGTGGCTGTAAGGTGTTTTTATTAGATGTTTTATGGCTGTGAGGTGTTTTTAATTTCGTGGCTGTAAGGTGTTTTTATTAGGTGTTTTATGGCTGTGAGGTGTTTTTAATTTCGTGGCTGTAAGGTGTTTTTATTAGGAGTTTTATGGCTGTGAGGTGTTTTTAATTTCGTGGCTGTAAGGTGTTTTTATTAGGTGTTTTATGGCTGTGAGGTGTTTTTAATTTCGTGGCTGTGAGGTGTTTTTATTAGATGTTTTATGGCTGTGAGGTGTTTTTAATTTCGTGGCTGTAAGGTGTTTTTATTATGTGTTTTATGGCTGTGAGGTGTTTTTAATTTCGTGGCTGTAAGGTGTTTTTATTATGTGTTTTATGGCTGTGAGGTGTTTTCAATTTCATGGTGGTGAGGTGTTTTTAATTTCGTGGCTGTGAGGTGTTTTTATTAGATGTTTTATGGCTGTGAGGTGTTTTTAATTTCGTGCCTGAAAGGTGTTTTTATTAGGTGTTTTATGGCTGTGAGGTGTTTTTAATTTCGTGGCTGTAAGGTGTTTTTATTATGTGTTTTATGGCTGTGAGGTGTTTTTAATTTCGTGGTGGTGAGGTGTTTTTATTAGGTGTTTTATGGCTGTGAGGTGTTTTTAATTTCATGGCTGTAAGGTGTTTTTATTATGTGTTTTATGGCTGTGAGGTGTTTTTAATTTCGTGGCTGTGAGGTGTGTTTATTAGATGTTTTATGGCTGTGAGGTGTTTTTAATTTCGTGGCTGTAAGGTGTTTTTATTATGTGTTTTATGGCTGTGAGGTGTTTTCAATTTCGTGGTGGTGAGGTGTTTTTATAATGTGTTTTATGGCTGTGAGGTGTTTTTATTATGTGTTTTATGGCTGTGAGGTGTTTTTAATTTCGTGGTGGTGAGGTGTTTTTATTAGATGTTTTATGGCTGTGAGGTGTTTTTAATTTCGTGGCTGTAAGGTGTTTTTATTAGGTGTTTTATGGCTGTGAGGTGTTTTCAATTTCGTGGTGGTGAGGTGTTTTTATTATGTGTTTTATGGCTGTGAGGTGTTTTCAATTTCGTGGCTGTAAGGTGTTTTTATTAGGTGTTTTATGGCTGTGAGGTGTTTTCAATTTCGTGGCTGTGAGGTGTTTTTATTAGGTGTTTTATGGCTGTGAGGTGTTTTTAATTTCGTGGCTGTGAGGTGTTTTTATTAGATGTTTTATGGCTGTGAGGTGTTTTCAATTTCGTGGCTGTAAGGTGTTTTTATTATGTGTTTTATGGCTGTGAGGTGTTTTTAATTTCGTGGTGGTGAGGTGTTTTTAATTTCGTGGCTGCAAGGTGTTTTTATTAGATGTTTTATGGCTGTGAGGTGTTTTCAATTTCATGGTGGTGAGGTGTTTTTATTAGATGTTTTATGGCTGTGAGGTGTTTTCAATTTCATGGTGGTGAGGTGTTTTTATTAGGTGTTTTATGGCTGTGAGGTGTTTTTATTAGATGTTTTATGGCTGTGAGGTGTTTTTAATTTCGTGGCTGTAAGGTGTTTTTATTAGGTGTTTTATGGCTGTGAGGTGTTTTTAATTTCGTGGCTGTAAGGTGTTTTTATTAGGTGTTTTATGGCTGTGAGGTGTTTTTAATTTCGTGGCTGTGAGGTGTTTTTATTAGATGTTTTATGGCTGTGCGGTGTTTTTAATTTCGTGGCTGTAAGGTGTTTTTATTATGTGTTTTATGGCTGTGAGGTGTTTTTAATTTCGTGGCTGTAAGGTGTTTTTATTATGTGTTTTATGGCTGTGAGGTGTTTTCAATTTCATGGTGGTGAGGTGTTTTTATTATGTGTTTTATGGCTGCGAGGTGTTTTTTAATTTCGTGGCTGTAAGGTGTTTTTATTATGTGTTTTATGGCTGTGAGGTGTTTTCAATTTCATGGTGGTGAGGTGTTTTTATTATGTGTTTTATGGCTGTGAGGTGTTTTCAATTTCGTGGCTGTAAGGTGTTTTTATTATGTGTTTTATGGCTGTGAGGTGTTTTTAATTTCGTGGCTGTGAGGTGTTTTTATTAGATGTTTTATGGCTGTGAGGTGTTTTCAATTTCGTGGCTGTAAGGTGTTTTTATTATGTGTTTTATGGCTGTGAGGTGTTTTTAATTTCGTGGTGGTGAGGTGTTTTTAATTTCGTGGCTGTAAGGTGTTTTTATTAGATGTTTTATGGCTGTGAGGTGTTTTCAATTTCATGGTGGTGAGGTGTTTTTATTAGATGTTTTATGGCTGTGAGGTGTTTTTAATTTCGTGGCTGTAAGGTGTTTTTATTAGGTGTTTTATGGCTGTGAGGTGTTTTTAATTTCGTGGCTGTAAGGTGTTTTTATTAGGTGTTTTATGGCTGTGAGGTGTTTTTAATTTCGTGGCTGTGAGGTGTTTTTATTAGATGTTTTATGGCTGTGCGGTGTTTTTAATTTCGTGGCTGTAAGGTGTTTTTATTATGTGTTTTATGGCTGTGAGGTGTTTTTAATTTCGTGGCTGTAACGTGTTTTTATTATGTGTTTTATGGCTGTGAGGTGTTTTCAATTTCATGGTGGTGAGGTGTTTTTATTATGTGTTTTATGGCTGCGAGGTGTTTTTAATTTCGTGGCTGTGAGGTGTTTTTATTAGATGTTTTATGGCTGTGAGGTGTTTTTATTAGGTGTTTTATGGCTGTGAGGTGTTTTCAATTTCGTGGCTGTAAGGTGTTTTTATTATGTGTTTTATGGCTGTGAGGTGTTTTCAATTTCGTGGTGGTGAGGTGTTTTTATTATGTGTTTTATGGCTGTGAGGTGTTTTTAATTTCGTGGTGGTGAGGTGTTTTTATTATGTGTTTTATGGCTGTGAGGTGTTTTCAATTTCGTGGTGGTGAGGTGTTTTTATTAGGTGTTTTATGGCTCTGAGGTGTTTTTATTATGTGTTTTATGGCTGTGAGGTGTTTTTATTAGGTGTTTTATGGCTGTGAGGTGTTTTTATTAGGTGTTTTATGGCTGTGAGGTGTTTTTAATAACTTGGTGGTGAGGTGTTTTTAATTTTGTGGCTGTAAGGTGTTTTTATTAGGTGTTTTATGGCTGTGAGGTGTTTTTATTAGGTGTTTTATGGCTGTGAGGTGTTTTTATTAGGTGTTTTATGGCTGTGAGGTGTTTTTAATTTCGTGGCTGTAAGGTGTTTTTATTAGGTGTTTTATGGCTGTGAGGTGTTTTTAATTTCGT
This sequence comes from Myxine glutinosa, assembly GCF_964187855.1. Lineage (NCBI taxonomy): Eukaryota > Metazoa > Chordata > Myxini > Myxiniformes > Myxinidae > Myxine > Myxine glutinosa. Next base: position 43,961,681 of record NC_136270.1, read on the forward strand.
GGTGGTGAGGTGTTTTTAATTTCGTGGCTGTAAGGTGTTTTTATTAGGTGTTTTATGGCTGTGAGGTGTTTTTATTAGGTGTTTTATGGCTGTGAGGTGTTTTTAATTTCGTGGCTGTAAGGTGTTTTTATTAGGTGTTTTATGGCTGTGAGGTGTTTTTAATTTCGTGGTGGTGAGGTGTTTTTATTAGGTGTTTTATGGCTGTGAGGTGTTTTCAATTTCGTGGTGGTGAGGTGTTTTTATTATGTGTTTTATGGCTGTGAGGTGTTTTTAATTTCGTGGTGGTGAGGTGTTTTTATTATGTGTTTTATGGCTGTGAGGTGTTTTTAATTTCGTGGTGGTGAGGTGTTTTTAATTTCGTGGCTGTAAGGTGTTTTTATTAGGTGTTTTATGGCTGTGAGGTGTTTTCAATTTCGTGGTGGTGAGGTGTTTTTATTATGTGTTTTATGGCTGTGAGGTGTTTTCAATTTCGTGGTGGTGAGGTGTTTTTATTAGGTGTTTTATGACTGTGAGGTGTTTTTATTCGGTGTTTTATGGCTGTGAGGTGTTTTTATTAGGTGTTTTATGGCTGTGAGGTGTTTTTATTAGGTGTTTTATGGCTGTGAGGTGTTTTTAATTTCGTGGCTGTAAGGTGTTTTTATTAGGTGTTTTATGGCTGTGAGGTGTTTTTATTAGGTGTTTTATGGCTGTGAGGTGTTTTTAATTTCGTGGTGGTGAGGTGTTTTTATTATGTGTTTTTATGGCTGTGAGGTGTTTTTATTAGGTGTTTTATGGCTGAGGTGTTTTTAATTTCGTGGTGGTGAGGTGTTTTTAATTTCGTGGTGGTGAGGTGTTTTTAATTTCGTGGCTGGAAGGTGTTTTTATTAGGTGTTTTATGGCTGTGAGGTGTTTTTAATTTCGTGGTGGTGAGGTGTTTTTATTACGTGTTTTATGGCTGTGAGGTGTTTTTATTAGGTGTTTTATGGCTGTGAGGTGTTTTTAATTTCGTGGTGGTGAGGTGTTTTTAATTTCGTGGCTGGAAGGTGTTTTTATTAGGTGTTTTATGGCTGTGAGGTGTTTTTAATTTCGTGGTGGTGAGGTGTTTTTATTATGTGTTTTATGGCTGTGAGGTGTTTTTAATTTCGTGGCTGGAAGGTGTTTTTATTAGGTGTTTTATGGCTGTGAGGTGTTTTTAATTTCGTGGTGGTGAGGTGTTTTTATTAGGTGTTTTATGGCTCTGAGGTGTTTTTATTAGGTGTTTTATGGCTGTGAGGTGTTTTTATTAGGTGTTTTATGGCTGTGAGGTGTTTTTATTAGGTGTTTTATGGCTGTGAGGTGTTTTTAATTTCGTGGTGGTGAGGTGTTTTTAATTTCGTGGCTGGAAGGTGTTTTTATTAGGTGTTTTATGGCTGTGAGGTGTTTTTATTAGGTGTTTTATGGCTGTGAGGTGTTTTTAATTTCGTGGTGGTGAGGTGTTTTTAATTTCGTGGCTGGAAGGTGTTTTTATTAGGTGTTTTATGGCTGAGGTGTTTTTAATTTCGTGGTGGTGAGGTGTTTTTATTAGGTGTTTTATGGCTCTGAGGTGTTTTTATTAGGTGTTTTATGGCTGTGAGGTGTTTTTATTAGGTGTTTTATGGCTGTGAGGTGTTTTTATTAGGTGTTTTATGGCTGTGAGGTGTTTTTAATTTCGTGGTGGTGAGGTGTTTTTATTTCGTGTTTTATGGCTGTGAGGTGTTTTTAATTTTGTGGTGGTGAGGTGTTTTCAATTTCGTGGTGGTGAGGTGTTTTTATTAGGTGTTTTATGGCTGTGAGGTGTTTTCAATTTCGTGGCTGTAAGGTGTTTTTATTATGTGTTTTATGGCTGTGAGGTGTTTTCAATTTCGTGGTGGTGAGGTGTTTTTATTATGTGTTTTATGGCTGTGAGGTGTTTTTAATTTCGTGGTGGTGAGGTGTTTTTATTATGTGTTTTATGGCTGTGAGGTGTTTTCAATTTCGTGGTGGTGAGGTGTTTTTATTAGGTGTTTTATGGCTCTGAGGTGTTTTTATTATGTGTTTTATGGCTGTGAGGTGTTTTTATTAGGTGTTTTATGGCTGTGAGGTGTTTTTATTAGGTGTTTTATGGCTGTGAGGTGTTTTTAATAACTTGGTGGTGAGGTGTTTTTAATTTTGTGGCTGTAAGGTGTTTTTATTAGGTGTTTTATGGCTGTGAGGTGTTTTTATTAGGTGTTTTATGGCTGTGAGGTGTTTTTATTAGGTGTTTTATGGCTGTGAGGTGTTTTTAATTTCGTGGCTGTAAGGTGTTTTTATTAGGTGTTTTATGGCTGTGAGGTGTTTTTAATTTCGTGGTGGTGAGGTGTTTTTAATTTCGTGGCTGTAAGGTGTTTTTATTAGGTGTTTTATGGCTGTGAGGTGTTTTTATTAGGTGTTTTATGGCTGTGAGGTGTTTTTAATTTCGTGGCTGTAAGGTGTTTTTATTAGGTGTTTTATGGCTGTGAGGTGTTTTTAATTTCGTGGTGGTGAGGTGTTTTTATTAGGTGTTTTATGGCTGTGAGGTGTTTTCAATTTCGTGGTGGTGAGGTGTTTTTATTATGTGTTTTATGGCTGTGAGGTGTTTTTAATTTCGTGGTGGTGAGGTGTTTTTATTATGTGTTTTATGGCTGTGAGGTGTTTTTAATTTCGTGGTGGTGAGGTGTTTTTAATTTCGTGGCTGTAAGGTGTTTTTATTAGGTGTTTTATGGCTGTGAGGTGTTTTCAATTTCGTGGTGGTGAGGTGTTTTTATTATGTGTTTTATGGCTGTGAGGTGTTTTCAATTTCGTGGTGGTGAGGTGTTTTTATTAGGTGTTTTATGACTGTGAGGTGTTTTTATTCGGTGTTTTATGGCTGTGAGGTGTTTTTATTAGGTGTTTTATGGCTGTGAGGTGTTTTTATTAGGTGTTTTATGGCTGTGAGGTGTTTTTAATTTCGTGGCTGTAAGGTGTTTTTATTAGGTGTTTTATGGCTGTGAGGTGTTTTTATTAGGTGTTTTATGGCTGTGAGGTGTTTTTAATTTCGTGGTGGTGAGGTGTTTTTATTATGTGTTTTTATGGCTGTGAGGTGTTTTTATTAGGTGTTTTATGGCTGAGGTGTTTTTAATTTCGTGGTGGTGAGGTGTTTTTAATTTCGTGGTGGTGAGGTGTTTTTAATTTCGTGGCTGGAAGGTGTTTTTATTAGGTGTTTTATGGCTGTGAGGTGTTTTTAATTTCGTGGTGGTGAGGTGTTTTTATTACGTGTTTTATGGCTGTGAGGTGTTTTTATTAGGTGTTTTATGGCTGTGAGGTGTTTTTAATTTCGTGGTGGTGAGGTGTTTTTAATTTCGTGGCTGGAAGGTGTTTTTATTAGGTGTTTTATGGCTGTGAGGTGTTTTTAATTTCGTGGTGGTGAGGTGTTTTTATTATGTGTTTTATGGCTGTGAGGTGTTTTTAATTTCGTGGCTGGAAGGTGTTTTTATTAGGTGTTTTATGGCTGTGAGGTGTTTTTAATTTCGTGGTGGTGAGGTGTTTTTATTAGGTGTTTTATGGCTCTGAGGTGTTTTTATTAGGTGTTTTATGGCTGTGAGGTGTTTTTATTAGGTGTTTTATGGCTGTGAGGTGTTTTTATTAGGTGTTTTATGGCTGTGAGGTGTTTTTAATTTCGTGGTGGTGAGGTGTTTTTAATTTCGTGGCTGGAAGGTGTTTTTATTAGGTGTTTTATGGCTGTGAGGTGTTTTTATTAGGTGTTTTATGGCTGTGAGGTGTTTTTAATTTCGTGGTGGTGAGGTGTTTTTAATTTCGTGGCTGGAAGGTGTTTTTATTAGGTGTTTTATGGCTGAGGTGTTTTTAATTTCGTGGTGGTGAGGTGTTTTTATTAGGTGTTTTATGGCTCTGAGGTGTTTTTATTAGGTGTTTTATGGCTGTGAGGTGTTTTTATTAGGTGTTTTATGGCTGTGAGGTGTTTTTATTAGGTGTTTTATGGCTGTGATGTGTTTTTAATTTTGTGGTGGTGAGGTGTTTTTATTCTGTGTTTTATGGCTGTGAGGTGTTTTTAATTTCGTGGTGGTGAGGTGTTTTTAATTTCGTGGCTGTAAGGTGTTTTTATTAGGTGTTTTATGGCTGTGATGTGTTTTTGATTTTGTGGTGGTGAGGTGTTTTTATTCTGTGTTTTATGGCTGTGAGGTGTTTTTATTATGTGTTTTATGGCTGTGAGGAGTTTTTAATTTCGTGGTGGTGAGGTGTTTTTATTATGTGTTTTATGACTGTGAGGTGTTTTCAATTTCGTGGTGGTGAGGTGTTTTTATTAGGTGTTTTATGACTGTGAGGTGTTTTTATTAGGTGTTTTATGGCTGTGAGGTGTTTTTATTAGGTGTTTTATGGCTGTGAGGTGTTTTTAATTACTTGGTGGTGAGGTGTTTTTAATTTCGTGGCTGTAAGGTGTTTTTATTAGGTGTTTTATGGCTGTGAGGTGTTTTTATTATGTGTTTTATGGCTGTGAGGTGTTTTTATTAGGTGTTTTATGGCTGAGGTGTTTTTATTAGGTGTTTTATGGCTGAGGTGTTTTTAATTTCGTGGTGGTGAGGTGTTTTTATTATGTGTTTTATGGCTGTGAGGTGTTTTTAATTTCGTGGTGGTGAGGTGTTTTTATTATGTGTTTTATAGCTGTGAGGTGTTTTTATTAGGTGTTTTATGGCTGTGAGGTGTTTTTAATTTCGTGGTGGTGAGGTGTTTTTAATTTCGTGGCTGGAAGGTGTTTTTATTAGGTGTTTTATGGCGGTGAGGTGTTTTTAATTTCGTGGTGGTGAGGTGTTTTTATTATGTGTTTTATGGCTGTGAGGTGTTTTTAATTTCGTGGCTGGAAGGTGTTTTTATTAGGTGTTTTATGGCTGTGAGGTGTTTTTAATTTCGTGGTGGTGAGGTGTTTTTATTAGGTGTTTTATGGCTCTGAGGTGTTTTTATTAGGTGTTTTATGGCTGTGAGGTGTTTTTATTAGGTGTTTTATGGCTGTGAGGTGTTTTTATTAGGTGTTTTATGGCTGTGAGGTGTTTTTAATTTCGTGGTGGTGAGGTGTTTTTATTTCGTGTTTTATGGCTGTGAGGTGTTTTTAATTTTGTGGTGGTGAGGTGTTTTCAATTTCGTGGTGGTGAGGTGTTTTTATTAGGTGTTTTATGGCTGTGAGGTGTTTTTAATTTCATGGCTGTAAGGTGTTTTTATTAGGTGTTTTATGGCTGTGAGGTGTTTTTAATTTCGTGGTGGTGAGGTGTTTTTATTATGTGTTTTATGGCTGTGAGGTGTTTTTATTATGTGTTTTATGGCTGTGAGGTGTTTTTAATTTCGTGGTGGTGAGGTGTTTTTATTATGTGTTTTATGACTGTGAGGTGTTTTCAATTTCGTGGTGGTGAGGTGTTTTTATTAGGTGTTTTATGACTGTGAGGTGTTTTTATTAGGTGTTTTATGGCTGTGAGGTGTTTTTATTAGGTGTTTTATGGCTGTGAGGTGTTTTTAATTACTTGGTGGTGAGGTGTTTTTAATTTCGTGGCTGTAAGGTGTTTTTATTAGGTGTTTTATGGCTGTGAGGTGTTTTTATTATGTGTTTTATGGCTGTGAGGTGTTTTTATTAGGTGTTTTATGGCTGTGAGGTGTTTTTATTAGGTGTTTTATGGCTGTGAGGTGTTTTTATTAGGTGTTTTATGGCTGTGAGGTGTTTTTAATTTCGTGGTGGTGAGGTGTTTTTATTATGTGTTTTATGGCTGTGAGGTGTTTTTAATTTCGTGGTGGTGAGGTGTTTTTATTATGTGTTTTATGGCTGTGAGGTGTTTTCAATTTCGTGGTGGTGAGGTGTTTTTATTAGTTGTTTTATGACTGAGGTGTTTTTATTAGGTGTTTTATGCCTGTGAGGTGTTTTTATTAGGTGTTTTATGGCTGTGAGGTGTTTTTATTAGGTGTTTTATGGCTGTGAGGTGTTTTTAATTACTTGGTGGTGAGGTGTTTTTAATTTCGTGGCTGTAAGGTGTTTTTATTAGGTGTTTTATGGCTGTGAGGTGTTTTTATTAGGTGTTTTATGGCTGTGAGGTGTTTTTATTAGGTGTTTTATGGCTGTGAGGTGTTTTTATTAGGTGTTTTATGGCTGTGAGGTGTTTTTAATTTCGTGGCTGTTAGGTGTTTTTCTTAGGTGTTTTATGGCTGTGAGGTGTTTTTATTATGTGTTTTATGGCTGTGAGGTGTTTTTATTAGGTGTTTTATGGCTGTGAGGTGTTTTTATTAGGTGTTTTATGGCTGTGAGGTGTTTTTATTAGGTGTTTTATGGCTGTGAGGTGTTTTTAATTTCGTGGCTGTAAGGTGTTTTTATTAGGTGTTTTATGGCTGTGAGGTGTTTTTATTAGGTGTTTTATGGCTGTGAGGTGTTTTTAATTTCGTGGTGGTGAGGTGTTTTTATTATGTGTTTTATGGCTGTGAGGTGTTTTTAATTTCGTGGTGGTGAGGTGTTTTTAATTTCGTGGCTGTAAGGTGTTTTTATTAGGTGTTTTATGGCTGTGAGGTGTTTTCAATTTCGTGGTGGTGAGGTGTTTTTATTATGTGTTTTATGGCTTTGAGGTGTTTTTAATTTCGTGGCTGTGAGGTGTTTTTATTAGATGTTTTATGGCTGTGAGGTGTTTTTAATTTCGTGGCTGTAAGGTGTTTTTATTATGTGTTTTATGGCTGTGAGGTGTTTTCAATTTCGTGGTGGTGAGGTGTTTTTATTATGTGTTTTATGGCTGTGAGGTGTTTTTAATTTCGTGGTGGTGAGGTGTTTTTATTATGTGTTTTATGGCTGTGAGGTGTTTTTAATTTCGTGGTGGTGAGGTGTTTTTATTAGATGTTTTATGGCTGTGAGGTGTTTTCAATTTCGTGGCTGTAAGGTGTTTTTATTAGGTGTTTTATGGCTGTGAGGTGTTTTTAATTTCGTGGCTGTGAGGTGTTTTTATTAGATGTTTTATGGCTGTGCGGTGTTTTTAATTTCGTGGCTGTAAGGTGTTTTTATTATGTGTTTTATGGCTGTGAGGTGTTTTTAATTTCGTGGCTGTAAGGTGTTTTTATTATGTGTTTTATGGCTGTGAGGTGTTTTCAATTTCATGGTGGTGAGGTGTTTTTATTATGTGTTTTATGGCTGCGAGGTGTTTTTAATTTCGTGGCTGTGAGGTGTTTTTATTAGATGTTTTATGGCTGTGAGGTGTTTTTATTAGGTGTTTTATGGCTGTGAGGTGTTTTCAATTTCGTGGCTGTAAGGTGTTTTTATTATGTGTTTTATGGCGGTGAGGTGTTTTCAATTTCGTGGTGGTGAGGTGTTTTTATTATGTGTTTTATGGCTGAGGTGTTTTTAATTTCGTGGTGGTGAGGTGTTTTTATTATGTGTTTTATGGCTGTGAGGTGTTTTCAATTTCGTGGTGGTGAGGTGTTTTTATTAGGTGTTTTATGGCTCTGAGGTGTTTTTATTAGGTGTTTTATGGCTCTGAGGTGTTTTTATTATGTGTTTTATGGCTGTGAGGTGTTTTTATTAGGTGTTTTATGGCTGTGAGGTGTTTTTAATTACTTGGTGGTGAGGTGTTTTTAATTTCGTGGCTGTAAGGTGTTTTTATTAGGTGTTTTATGGCTGTGAGGTGTTTTTATTAGGTGTTTTATGGCTGTGAGGTGTTTTTATTAGGTGTTTTATGGCTGTGAGGTGTTTTTAATTTCGTGGCTGTAAGGTGTTTTTATTAGGTGTTTTATGGCTGTGAGGTGTTTTTAATTTCGTGGCTGTAAGGTGTTTTTATTAGGTGTTTTATGGCTGTGAGGTGTTTTTAATTTCGTGGTGGTGAGGTGTTTTTAATTTCGTGGCTGTAAGGTGTTTTTATTAGGTGTTTTATGGCTGTGAGGTGTTTTTATTAGGTGTTTTATGGCTGTGAGGTGTTTTTAATTTCGTGGCTGTAAGGTGTTTTTATTAGGTGTTTTATGGCTGTGAGGTGTTTTTAATTTCGTGGTGGTGAGGTGTTTTTATTAGGTGTTTTATGGCTGTGAGGTGTTTTCAATTTCGTGGTGGTGAGGTGTTTTTATTATGTGTTTTATGGCTGTGAGGTGTTTTTAATTTCGTGGTGGTGAGGTGTTTTTATTATGTGTTTTATGGCTGTGAGGTGTTTTTAATTTCGTGGTGGTGAGGTGTTTTTAATTTCGTGGCTGTAAGGTGTTTTTATTAGGTGTTTTATGGCTGTGAGGTGTTTTCAATTTCGTGGTGGTGAGGTGTTTTTATTATGTGTTTTATGGCTGTGAGGTGTTTTCAATTTCGTGGTGGTGAGGTGTTTTTATTAGGTGTTTTATGACTGTGAGGTGTTTTTATTCGGTGTTTTATGGCTGTGAGGTGTTTTTATTAGGTGTTTTATGGCTGTGAGGTGTTTTTATTAGGTGTTTTATGGCTGTGAGGTGTTTTTATTAGGTGTTTTATGGCTGTGAGGTGTTTTTAATTTCGTGGCTGTAAGGTGTTTTTATTAGGTGTTTTATGGCTGTGAGGTGTTTTTATTAGGTGTTTTATGGCTGTGAGGTGTTTTTAATTTCGTGGTGGTGAGGTGTTTTTATTATGTGTTTTTATGGCTGTGAGGTGTTTTTATTAGGTGTTTTATGGCTGAGGTGTTTTTAATTTCGTGGTGGTGAGGTGTTTTTAATTTCGTGGTGGTGAGGTGTTTTTAATTTCGTGGCTGGAAGGTGTTTTTATTAGGTGTTTTATGGCTGTGAGGTGTTTTTAATTTCGTGGTGGTGAGGTGTTTTTATTACGTGTTTTATGGCTGTGAGGTGTTTTTATTAGGTGTTTTATGGCTGTGAGGTGTTTTTAATTTCGTGGTGGTGAGGTGTTTTTAATTTCGTGGCTGGAAGGTGTTTTTATTAGGTGTTTTATGGCTGTGAGGTGTTTTTAATTTCGTGGTGGTGAGGTGTTTTTATTATGTGTTTTATGGCTGTGAGGAGGTGTTTTTAATTTCGTGGCTGGAAGGTGTTTTTATTAGGTGTTTTATGGCTGTGAGGTGTTTTTAATTTCGTGGTGGTGAGGTGTTTTTATTAGGTGTTTTATGGCTCTGAGGTGTTTTTATTAGGTGTTTTATGGCTGTGAGGTGTTTTTATTAGGTGTTTTATGGCTGTGAGGTGTTTTTATTTGGTGTTTTATGGCTGTGAGGTGTTTTTAATTTCGTGGTGGTGAGGTGTTTTTAATTTCGTGGCTGGAAGGTGTTTTTATTAGGTGTTTTATGGCTGTGAGGTGTTTTTATTAGGTGTTTTATGGCTGTGAGGTGTTTTTAATTTCGTGGTGGTGAGGTGTTTTTAATTTCGTGGCTGGAAGGTGTTTTTTTTATTAGGTGTTTTATGGCTGAGGTGTTTTTAATTTCGTGGTGGTGAGGTGTTTTTATTAGGTGTTTTATGGCTCTGAGGTGTTTTTATTAGGTGTTTTATGGCTGTGAGGTGTTTTTATTAGGTGTTTTATGGCTGTGAGGTGTTTTTATTAGGTGTTTTATGGCTGTGAGGTGTTTTTATTAGGTGTTTTATGGCTGTGAGGTGTTTTTATTAGGTGTTTTATGGCTGTGAGGTGTTTTTAATTTCGTGGTGGTGAGGTGTTTTTAATTTCGTGGCTGGAAGGTGTTTTTATTAGGTGTTTTATGGCTGTGAGGTGTTTTTATTAGGTGTTTTATGGCTGTGAGGTGTTTTTAATTTCGTGGTGGTGAGGTGTTTTTAATTTCGTGGCTGGAAGGTGTTTTTATTAGGTGTTTTATGGCTGAGGTGTTTTTAATTTCGTGGTGGTGAGGTGTTTTTATTAGGTGTTTTATGGCTCTGAGGTGTTTTTATTAGGTGTTTTATGGCTGTGAGGTGTTTTTATTAGGTGTTTTATGGCTGTGAGGTGTTTTTATTAGGTGTTTTATGGCTGTGATGTGTTTTTAATTTTGTGGTGGTGAGGTGTTTTTATTCTGTGTTTTATGGCTGTGAGGTGTTTTTAATTTCGTGGTGGTGAGGTGTTTTTAATTTCGTGGCTGTAAGGTGTTTTTATTAGGTGTTTTATGGCTGTGATGTGTTTTTGATTTTGTGGTGGTGAGGTGTTTTTATTCTGTGTTTTATGGCTGTGAGGTGTTTTTATTATGTGTTTTATGGCTGTGAGGAGTTTTTAATTTCGTGGTGGTGAGGTGTTTTTATTATGTGTTTTATGACTGTGAGGTGTTTTCAATTTCGTGGTGGTGAGGTGTTTTTATTAGGTGTTTTATGACTGTGAGGTGTTTTTATTAGGTGTTTTATGGCTGTGAGGTGTTTTTATTAGGTGTTTTATGGCTGTGAGGTGTTTTTAATTACTTGGTGGTGAGGTGTTTTTAATTTCGTGGCTGTAAGGTGTTTTTATTAGGTGTTTTATGGCTGTGAGGTGTTTTTATTATGTGTTTTATGGCTGTGAGGTGTTTTTATTAGGTGTTTTATGGCTGTGAGGTGTTTTTATTAGGTGTTTTATGGCTGAGGTGTTTTTATTAGGTGTTTTATGGCTGAGGTGTTTTTAATTTCGTGGTGGTGAGGTGTTTTTATTATGTGTTTTATGGCTGTGAGGTGTTTTTAATTTCGTGGTGGTGAGGTGTTTTTATTATGTGTTTTATAGCTGTGAGGTGTTTTTATTAGGTGTTTTATGGCTGTGAGGTGTTTTTAATTTCGTGGTGGTGAGGTGTTTTTAATTTCGTGGCTGGAAGGTGTTTTTATTAGGTGTTTTATGGCGGTGAGGTGTTTTTAATTTCGTGGTGGTGAGGTGTTTTTATTATGTGTTTTATGGCTGTGAGGTGTTTTTAATTTCGTGGCTGGAAGGTGTTTTTATTAGGTGTTTTATGGCTGTGAGGTGTTTTTAATTTCGTGGTGGTGAGGTGTTTTTATTAGGTGTTTTATGGCTCTGAGGTGTTTTTATTAGGTGTTTTATGGCTGTGAGGTGTTTTTATTAGGTGTTTTATGGCTGTGAGGTGTTTTTATTAGGTGTTTTATGGCTGTGAGGTGTTTTTAATTTCGTGGTGGTGAGGTGTTTTTATTTCGTGTTTTATGGCTGTGAGGTGTTTTTAATTTTGTGGTGGTGAGGTGTTTTCAATTTCGTGGTGGTGAGGTGTTTTTATTAGGTGTTTTATGGCTGTGAGGTGTTTTTAATTTCATGGCTGTAAGGTGTTTTTATTAGGTGTTTTATGGCTGTGAGGTGTTTTTAATTTCGTGGTGGTGAGGTGTTTTTATTATGTGTTTTATGGCTGTGAGGTGTTTTTATTATGTGTTTTATGGCTGTGAGGTGTTTTTAATTTCGTGGTGGTGAGGTGTTTTTATTATGTGTTTTATGACTGTGAGGTGTTTTCAATTTCGTGGTGGTGAGGTGTTTTTATTAGGTGTTTTATGACTGTGAGGTGTTTTTATTAGGTGTTTTATGGCTGTGAGGTGTTTTTATTAGGTGTTTTATGGCTGTGAGGTGTTTTTAATTACTTGGTGGTGAGGTGTTTTTAATTTCGTGGCTGTAAGGTGTTTTTATTAGGTGTTTTATGGCTGTGAGGTGTTTTTATTATGTGTTTTATGGCTGTGAGGTGTTTTTATTAGGTGTTTTATGGCTGTGAGGTGTTTTTATTAGGTGTTTTATGGCTGTGAGGTGTTTTTATTAGGTGTTTTATGGCTGTGAGGTGTTTTTAATTTCGTGGTGGTGAGGTGTTTTTATTATGTGTTTTATGGCTGTGAGGTGTTTTTAATTTCGTGGTGGTGAGGTGTTTTTATTATGTGTTTTATGGCTGTGAGGTGTTTTCAATTTCGTGGTGGTGAGGTGTTTTTATTAGTTGTTTTATGACTGAGGTGTTTTTATTAGGTGTTTTATGCCTGTGAGGTGTTTTTATTAGGTGTTTTATGGCTGTGAGGTGTTTTTATTAGGTGTTTTATGGCTGTGAGGTGTTTTTAATTACTTGGTGGTGAGGTGTTTTTAATTTCGTGGCTGTAAGGTGTTTTTATTAGGTGTTTTATGGCTGTGAGGTGTTTTTATTAGGTGTTTTATGGCTGTGAGGTGTTTTTATTAGGTGTTTTATGGCTGTGAGGTGTTTTTATTAGGTGTTTTATGGCTGTGAGGTGTTTTTAATTTCGTGGCTGTTAGGTGTTTTTCTTAGGTGTTTTATGGCTGTGAGGTGTTTTTATTATGTGTTTTATGGCTGTGAGGTGTTTTTATTAGGTGTTTTATGGCTGTGAGGTGTTTTTATTAGGTGTTTTATGGCTGTGAGGTGTTTTTATTAGGTGTTTTATGGCTGTGAGGTGTTTTTAATTTCGTGGCTGTAAGGTGTTTTTATTAGGTGTTTTATGGCTGTGAGGTGTTTTTATTAGGTGTTTTATGGCTGTGAGGTGTTTTTAATTTCGTGGTGGTGAGGTGTTTTTATTATGTGTTTTATGGCTGTGAGGTGTTTTTAATTTCGTGGTGGTGAGGTGTTTTTAATTTCGTGGCTGTAAGGTGTTTTTATTAGGTGTTTTATGGCTGTGAGGTGTTTTCAATTTCGTGGTGGTGAGGTGTTTTTATTATGTGTTTTATGGCTTTGAGGTGTTTTTAATTTCGTGGCTGTGAGGTGTTTTTATTAGATGTTTTATGGCTGTGAGGTGTTTTTAATTTCGTGGCTGTAAGGTGTTTTTATTATGTGTTTTATGGCTGTGAGGTGTTTTCAATTTCGTGGTGGTGAGGTGTTTTTATTATGTGTTTTATGGCTGTGAGGTGTTTTTAATTTCGTGGTGGTGAGGTGTTTTTATTATGTGTTTTATGGCTGTGAGGTGTTTTTAATTTCGTGGTGGTGAGGTGTTTTTATTAGATGTTTTATGGCTGTGAGGTGTTTTCAATTTCGTGGCTGTAAGGTGTTTTTATTAGGTGTTTTATGGCTGTGAGGTGTTTTTAATTTCGTGGCTGTGAGGTGTTTTTATTAGATGTTTTATGGCTGTGCGGTGTTTTTAATTTCGTGGCTGTAAGGTGTTTTTATTATGTGTTTTATGGCTGTGAGGTGTTTTTAATTTCGTGGCTGTAAGGTGTTTTTATTATGTGTTTTATGGCTGTGAGGTGTTTTCAATTTCATGGTGGTGAGGTGTTTTTATTATGTGTTTTATGGCTGCGAGGTGTTTTTAATTTCGTGGCTGTGAGGTGTTTTTATTAGATGTTTTATGGCTGTGAGGTGTTTTTATTAGGTGTTTTATGGCTGTGAGGTGTTTTCAATTTCGTGGCTGTAAGGTGTTTTTATTATGTGTTTTATGGCGGTGAGGTGTTTTCAATTTCGTGGTGGTGAGGTGTTTTTATTATGTGTTTTATGGCTGAGGTGTTTTTAATTTCGTGGTGGTGAGGTGTTTTTATTATGTGTTTTATGGCTGTGAGGTGTTTTCAATTTCGTGGTGGTGAGGTGTTTTTATTAGGTGTTTTATGGCTCTGAGGTGTTTTTATTAGGTGTTTTATGGCTCTGAGGTGTTTTTATTATGTGTTTTATGGCTGTGAGGTGTTTTTATTAGGTGTTTTATGGCTGTGAGGTGTTTTTAATTACTTGGTGGTGAGGTGTTTTTAATTTCGTGGCTGTAAGGTGTTTTTATTAGGTGTTTTATGGCTGTGAGGTGTTTTTATTAGGTGTTTTATGGCTGTGAGGTGTTTTTATTAGGTGTTTTATGGCTGTGAGGTGTTTTTAATTTCGTGGCTGTAAGGTGTTTTTATTAGGTGTTTTATGGCTGTGAGGTGTTTTTAATTTCGTGGCTGTAAGGTGTTTTTATTAGGTGTTTTATGGCTGTGAGGTGTTTTTAATTTCGTGGTGGTGAGGTGTTTTTAATTTCGTGGCTGTAAGGTGTTTTTATTAGGTGTTTTATGGCTGTGAGGTGTTTTTATTAGGTGTTTTATGGCTGTGAGGTGTTTTTAATTTCGTGGCTGTAAGGTGTTTTTATTAGGTGTTTTATGGCTGTGAGGTGTTTTTAATTTCGTGGTGGTGAGGTGTTTTTATTAGGTGTTTTATGGCTGTGAGGTGTTTTCAATTTCGTGGTGGTGAGGTGTTTTTATTATGTGTTTTATGGCTGTGAGGTGTTTTTAATTTCGTGGTGGTGAGGTGTTTTTATTATGTGTTTTATGGCTGTGAGGTGTTTTTAATTTCGTGGTGGTGAGGTGTTTTTAATTTCGTGGCTGTAAGGTGTTTTTATTAGGTGTTTTATGGCTGTGAGGTGTTTTCAATTTCGTGGTGGTGAGGTGTTTTTATTATGTGTTTTATGGCTGTGAGGTGTTTTCAATTTCGTGGTGGTGAGGTGTTTTTATTAGGTGTTTTATGACTGTGAGGTGTTTTTATTCGGTGTTTTATGGCTGTGAGGTGTTTTTATTAGGTGTTTTATGGCTGTGAGGTGTTTTTATTAGGTGTTTTATGGCTGTGAGGTGTTTTTATTAGGTGTTTTATGGCTGTGAGGTGTTTTTAATTTCGTGGCTGTAAGGTGTTTTTATTAGGTGTTTTATGGCTGTGAGGTGTTTTTATTAGGTGTTTTATGGCTGTGAGGTGTTTTTAATTTCGTGGTGGTGAGGTGTTTTTATTATGTGTTTTTATGGCTGTGAGGTGTTTTTATTAGGTGTTTTATGGCTGAGGTGTTTTTAATTTCGTGGTGGTGAGGTGTTTTTAATTTCGTGGTGGTGAGGTGTTTTTAATTTCGTGGCTGGAAGGTGTTTTTATTAGGTGTTTTATGGCTGTGAGGTGTTTTTAATTTCGTGGTGGTGAGGTGTTTTTATTACGTGTTTTATGGCTGTGAGGTGTTTTTATTAGGTGTTTTATGGCTGTGAGGTGTTTTTAATTTCGTGGTGGTGAGGTGTTTTTAATTTCGTGGCTGGAAGGTGTTTTTATTAGGTGTTTTATGGCTGTGAGGTGTTTTTAATTTCGTGGTGGTGAGGTGTTTTTATTATGTGTTTTATGGCTGTGAGGAGGTGTTTTTAATTTCGTGGCTGGAAGGTGTTTTTATTAGGTGTTTTATGGCTGTGAGGTGTTTTTAATTTCGTGGTGGTGAGGTGTTTTTATTAGGTGTTTTATGGCTCTGAGGTGTTTTTATTAGGTGTTTTATGGCTGTGAGGTGTTTTTATTAGGTGTTTTATGGCTGTGAGGTGTTTTTATTTGGTGTTTTATGGCTGTGAGGTGTTTTTAATTTCGTGGTGGTGAGGTGTTTTTAATTTCGTGGCTGGAAGGTGTTTTTATTAGGTGTTTTATGGCTGTGAGGTGTTTTTATTAGGTGTTTTATGGCTGTGAGGTGTTTTTAATTTCGTGGTGGTGAGGTGTTTTTAATTTCGTGGCTGGAAGGTGTTTTTTTTATTAGGTGTTTTATGGCTGAGGTGTTTTTAATTTCGTGGTGGTGAGGTGTTTTTATTAGGTGTTTTATGGCTCTGAGGTGTTTTTATTAGGTGTTTTATGGCTGTGAGGTGTTTTTATTAGGTGTTTTATGGCTGTGAGGTGTTTTTATTAGGTGTTTTATGGCTGTGAGGTGTTTTTAATTTCGTGGTGGTGAGGTGTTTTTATTTCGTGTTTTATGGCTGTGAGGTGTTTTTAATTTTGTGGTGGTGAGGTGTTTTCAATTTCGTGGTGGTGAGGTGTTTTTATTAGGTGTTTTATGGCTGTGAGGTGTTTTTAATTTCGTGGCTGTAAGGTGTTTTTATTAGGTGTTTTATGGCTGTGAGGTGTTTTTAATTTCGTGGTGGTGAGGTGTTTTTATTATGTGTTTTATGGCTGTGAGGTGTTTTTATTATGTGTTTTATGGCTGTGAGGTGTTTTTAATTTCGTGGTGGTGAGGTGTTTTTATTATGTGTTTTATGACTGTGAGGTGTTTTCAATTTCGTGGTGGTGAGGTGTTTTTATTAGGTGTTTTATGGCTGTGAGGTGTTTTTAATTTCGTGGTGGTGAGGTGTTTTTATTATGTGTTTTATGGCTGTGAGGTGTTTTTATTATGTGTTTTATGGCTGTGAGGTGTTTTTAATTTCGTGGTGGTGAGGTGTTTTTATTATGTGTTTTATGACTGTGAGGTGTTTTCAATTTCGTGGTGGTGAGGTGTTTTTATTAGGTGTTTTATGACTGTGAGGTGTTTTTATTAGGTGTTTTATGGCTGTGAGGTGTTTTTATTAGGTGTTTTATGGCTGTGAGGTGTTTTTAATTACTTGGTGGTGAGGTGTTTTTAATTTCGTGGCTGTGAGGTGTTTTTATTATGTGTTTTATGGCTGTGAGGTGTTTTTATTAGGTGTTTTATGGCTGTGAGGTGTTTTTATTAGGTGTTTTATGGCTGTGAGGTGTTTTTATTAGGTGTTTTATGGCTGTGAGGTGTTTTTAATTTCGTGGTGGTGAGGTGTTTTTATTATGTGTTTTATGGCTGTGAGGTGTTTTTAATTTCGTGGTGGTGAGGTGTTTTTATTATGTGTTTTATAGCTGTGAGGTGTTTTTATTAGGTGTTTTATGGCTGTGAGGTGTTTATTAGGTGTTTTATGGCTCTGAGGTGTTTTTATTAGGTGTTTTATGGCTCTGAGGTGTTTTTATTAGGTGTTTTATGGCTCTGAGGTGTTTTTATTATGTGTTTTATGGCTGTGAGGTGTTTTTATTAGGTGTTTTATGGCTGTGAGGTGTTTTTATTAGGTGTTTTATGGCTGTGAGGTGTTTTTAATTACTTGGTGGTGAGGTGTTTTTAATTTCGTGGCTGTAAGGTGTTTTTATTAGGTGTTTTATGGCTGTGAGGTGTTTTTATTAGGTGTTTTATGGCTGTGAGGTGTTTTTAATTTCGTGGCTGTAAGGTGTTTTTATTAGGTGTTTTATGGCTGTGAGGTGTTTTTAATTTCGTGGTGTAAGGTGTTTTTATTAGGTGTTTTATGGCTGTGAGGTGTTTTTATTACGTGTTTTATGGCTGTGAGGTGTTTTTATTAGGTGTTTTATGGCTGTGAGGTGTTTTTAATTTCGTGGCTGTAAGGTGTTTTTATTAGGTGTTTTATGGCTGTGAGGTGTTTTTAATTTCGTGGCTGTAAGGTGTTTTTATTAGGTGTTTTATGGCTGTGAGGTGTTTTCCATTTTGTGGTGGTGAGGTGTTTTTATTAGGTGTTTTATGGCTGTGAGGTGTTTTTAATTTCGTGGCTGTAAGGTGTTTTTATTAGGTGTTTTATGGCTGTGAGGTGTTTTTAATTTTGTGGCTGTAAGGTATTTTTATTAGATGTTTTATGGCTGTGAGGTGTTTTTAATTTCGTGGCTGTAAGGTGTTTTTATTAGATGTTTTATGGCTGTGAGGTGTTTTTAATTTCGTGGCTGTAAGGTGTTTTTATTAGGTGTTTTATGGCTGTGAGGTGTTTTTAATTTCGTGGCTGTAAGGTGTTTTTATTAGGAGTTTTATGGCTGTGAGGTGTTTTTAATTTCGTGGCTGTAAGGTGTTTTTATTAGGTGTTTTATGGCTGTGAGGTGTTTTTAATTTCGTGGCTGTGAGGTGTTTTTATTAGATGTTTTATGGCTGTGAGGTGTTTTTAATTTCGTGGCTGTAAGGTGTTTTTATTATGTGTTTTATGGCTGTGAGGTGTTTTTAATTTCGTGGCTGTAAGGTGTTTTTATTATGTGTTTTATGGCTGTGAGGTGTTTTCAATTTCATGGTGGTGAGGTGTTTTTAATTTCGTGGCTGTGAGGTGTTTTTATTAGATGTTTTATGGCTGTGAGGTGTTTTTAATTTCGTGCCTGAAAGGTGTTTTTATTAGGTGTTTTATGGCTGTGAGGTGTTTTTAATTTCGTGGCTGTAAGGTGTTTTTATTATGTGTTTTATGGCTGTGAGGTGTTTTTAATTTCGTGGTGGTGAGGTGTTTTTATTAGGTGTTTTATGGCTGTGAGGTGTTTTTAATTTCGTGGCTGTAAGGTGTTTTTATTATGTGTTTTATGGCTGTGAGGTGTTTTTAATTTCGTGGCTGTGAGGTGTTTTTATTAGATGTTTTATGGCTGTGAGGTGTTTTTAATTTCGTGGCTGTAAGGTGTTTTTATTATGTGTTTTATGGCTGTGAGGTGTTTTCAATTTCGTGGTGGTGAGGTGTTTTTATTATGTGTTTTATGGCTGTGAGGTGTTTTTAATTTCGTGGTGGTGAGGTGTTTTTATTATGTGTTTTATGGCTGTGAGGTGTTTTTAATTTCGTGGTGGTGAGGTGTTTTTATTAGATGTTTTATGGCTGTGAGGTGTTTTTAATTTCGTGGCTGTAAGGTGTTTTTATTAGGTGTTTTATGGCTGTGAGGTGTTTTCAATTTCGTGGTGGTGAGGTGTTTTTATTATGTGTTTTATGGCTGTGAGGTGTTTTTAATTTCGTGGTGGTGAGGTGTTTTTATTATGTGTTTTATGGCTGTGAGGTGTTTTTATTAGGTGTTTTATGGCTGTGAGGTGTTTTTAATTTCGTGGTGGTGAGGTGTTTTTATTATGTGTTTTATGGCTGTGAGGTGTTTTTAATTTCGTGGTGGTGAGGTGTTTTTATTATGTGTTTTATGGCTGTGAGGTGTTTTTATTATGTGTTTTATGGCTGTGAGGTGTTTTTAATTTGGTGGTGGTGAGGTGTTTTTATTATGTGTTTTATGGCTGTGAGGTGTTTTCAATTTCGTGGTGGTGAGGTGTTTTTATTAGGTGTTTTATGACTGTGAGGTGTTTTTATTAGGTGTTTTATGGCTGTGAGGTGTTTTTATTAGGTGTTTTATGGCTGTGGGGTGTTTTTAATTACTTGGTGGTGAGGTGTTTTTAATTTCGTGGCTGTGAGGTGTTTTTATTATGTGTTTTATGGCTGTGAGGTGTTTTTATTAGGTGTTTTATGGCTGTGAGGTGTTTTTATTAGGTGTTTTATGGCTGTGAGGTGTTTTTATTAGGTGTTTTATGGCTGTGAGGTGTTTTTAATTTCGTGGTGGTGAGGTGTTTTTATTATGTGTTTTATGGCTGTGAGGTGTTTTTAATTTCGTGGTGGTGAGGTGTTTTTATTATGTGTTTTATAGCTGTGAGGTGTTTTTATTAGGTGTTTTATGGCTGTGAGGTGTTTTATTAGGTGTTTTATGGCTCTGAGGTGTTTTTATTAGGTGTTTTATGGCTCTGAGGTGTTTTTATTAGGTGTTTTATGGCTCTGAGGTGTTTTTATTATGTGTTTTATGGCTGTGAGGTGTTTTTATTAGGTGTTTTATGGCTGTGAGGTGTTTTTATTAGGTGTTTTATGGCTGTGAGGTGTTTTTAATTACTTGGTGGTGAGGTGTTTTTAATTTCGTGGCTGTAAGGTGTTTTTATTAGGTGTTTTATGGCTGTGAGGTGTTTTTAATTTCGTGGCTGTAAGGTGTTTTTATTAGGTGTTTTATGGCTGTGAGGTGTTTTTATTACGTGTTTTATGGCTGTGAGGTGTTTTTATTAGGTGTTTTATGGCTGTGAGGTGTTTTTATTAGGTGTTTTATGGCTGTGAGGTGTTTTTAATTACTTGGTGGTGAGGTGTTTTTAATTTCGTGGCTGTAAGGTGTTTTTATTAGGTGTTTTATGGCTGTGAGGTGTTTTTATTAGGTGTTTTATGGCTGTGAGGTGTTTTTAATTTCGTGGCTGTAAGGTGTTTTTATTAGGTGTTTTATGGCTGTGAGGTGTTTTTAATTTCGTGGTGTAAGGTGTTTTTATTAGGTGTTTTATGGCTGTGAGGTGTTTTTATTACGTGTTTTATGGCTGTGAGGTGTTTTTATTAGGTGTTTTATGGCTGTGAGGTGTTTTTAATTTCGTGGCTGTAAGGTGTTTTTATTAGGTGTTTTATGGCTGTGAGGTGTTTTTAATTTCGTGGCTGTAAGGTGTTTTTATTAGGTGTTTTATGGCTGTGAGGTGTTTTCCATTTCGTGGTGGTGAGGTGTTTTTATTAGGTGTTTTATGGCTGTGAGGTGTTTTTAATTTCGTGGCTGTAAGGTGTTTTTATTAGGTGTTTTATGGCTGTGAGGTGTTTTTAATTTTGTGGCTGTAAGGTATTTTTATTAGATGTTTTATGGCTGTGAGGTGTTTTTAATTTCGTGGCTGTAAGGTGTTTTTATTAGATGTTTTATGGCTGTGAGGTGTTTTTAATTTCGTGGCTGTAAGGTGTTTTTATTAGGTGTTTTATGGCTGTGAGGTGTTTTTAATTTCGTGGCTGTAAGGTGTTTTTATTAGGAGTTTTATGGCTGTGAGGTGTTTTTAATTTCGTGGCTGTAAGGTGTTTTTATTAGGTGTTTTATGGCTGTGAGGTGTTTTTAATTTCGTGGCTGTGAGGTGTTTTTATTAGATGTTTTATGGCTGTGAGGTGTTTTTAATTTCGTGGCTGTAAGGTGTTTTTATTATGTGTTTTATGGCTGTGAGGTGTTTTTAATTTCGTGGCTGTAAGGTGTTTTTATTATGTGTTTTATGGCTGTGAGGTGTTTTCAATTTCATGGTGGTGAGGTGTTTTTAATTTCGTGGCTGTGAGGTGTTTTTATTAGATGTTTTATGGCTGTGAGGTGTTTTTAATTTCGTGCCTGAAAGGTGTTTTTATTAGGTGTTTTATGGCTGTGAGGTGTTTTTAATTTCGTGGCTGTAAGGTGTTTTTATTATGTGTTTTATGGCTGTGAGGTGTTTTTAATTTCGTGGTGGTGAGGTGTTTTTATTAGGTGTTTTATGGCTGTGAGGTGTTTTTAATTTCGTGGCTGTAAGGTGTTTTTATTATGTGTTTTATGGCTGTGAGGTGTTTTTAATTTCGTGGCTGTGAGGTGTTTTTATTAGATGTTTTATGGCTGTGAGGTGTTTTTAATTTCGTGGCTGTAAGGTGTTTTTATTATGTGTTTTATGGCTGTGAGGTGTTTTCAATTTCGTGGTGGTGAGGTGTTTTTATTATGTGTTTTATGGCTGTGAGGTGTTTTTAATTTCGTGGTGGTGAGGTGTTTTTATTATGTGTTTTATGGCTGTGAGGTGTTTTTAATTTCGTGGTGGTGAGGTGTTTTTATTAGATGTTTTATGGCTGTGAGGTGTTTTTAATTTCGTGGCTGTAAGGTGTTTTTATTAGGTGTTTTATGGCTGTGAGGTGTTTTCAATTTCGTGGTGGTGAGGTGTTTTTATTATGTGTTTTATGGCTGTGAGGTGTTTTCAATTTCGTGGCTGTAAGGTGTTTTTATTAGGTGTTTTATGGCTGTGAGGTGTTTTCAATTTCGTGGCTGTGAGGTGTTTTTATTAGGTGTTTTATGGCTGTGAGGTGTTTTTAATTTCGTGGCTGTGAGGTGTTTTTATTAGATGTTTTATGGCTGTGAGGTGTTTTCAATTTCGTGGCTGTAAGGTGTTTTTATTATGTGTTTTATGGCTGTGAGGTGTTTTTAATTTCGTGGTGGTGAGGTGTTTTTAATTTCGTGGCTGCAAGGTGTTTTTATTAGATGTTTTATGGCTGTGAGGTGTTTTCAATTTCATGGTGGTGAGGTGTTTTTATTAGATGTTTTATGGCTGTGAGGTGTTTTTAATTTCGTGGCTGTAAGGTGTTTTTATTAGGTGTTTTATGGCTGTGAGGTGTTTTTAATTTCGTGGCTGTAAGGTGTTTTTATTAGGTGTTTTATGGCTGTGAGGTGTTTTTAATTTCGTGGCTGTGAGGTGTTTTTATTAGATGTTTTATGGCTGTGCGGTGTTTTTAATTTCGTGGCTGTAAGGTGTTTTTATTATGTGTTTTATGGCTGTGAGGTGTTTTTAATTTCGTGGCTGTAAGGTGTTTTTATTATGTGTTTTATGGCTGTGAGGTGTTTTCAATTTCATGGTGGTGAGGTGTTTTTATTATGTGTTTTATGGCTGCGAGGTGTTTTTAATTTCGTGGCTGTAAGGTGTTTTTATTATGTGTTTTATGGCTGTGAGGTGTTTTCAATTTCATGGTGGTGAGGTGTTTTTATTATGTGTTTTATGGCTGTGAGGTGTTTTCAATTTCGTGGCTGTAAGGTGTTTTTATTATGTGTTTTATGGCTGTGAGGTGTTTTTAATTTCGTGGCTGTGAGGTGTTTTTATTAGATGTTTTATGGCTGTGAGGTGTTTTCAATTTCGTGGCTGTAAGGTGTTTTTATTATGTGTTTTATGGCTGTGAGGTGTTTTTAATTTCGTGGTGGTGAGGTGTTTTTAATTTCGTGGCTGTAAGGTGTTTTTATTAGATGTTTTATGGCTGTGAGGTGTTTTCAATTTCATGGTGGTGAGGTGTTTTTATTAGATGTTTTATGGCTGTGAGGTGTTTTTAATTTCGTGGCTGTAAGGTGTTTTTATTAGGTGTTTTATGGCTGTGAGGTGTTTTTAATTTCGTGGCTGTAAGGTGTTTTTATTAGGTGTTTTATGGCTGTGAGGTGTTTTTAATTTCGTGGCTGTGAGGTGTTTTTATTAGATGTTTTATGGCTGTGCGGTGTTTTTAATTTCGTGGCTGTAAGGTGTTTTTATTATGTGTTTTATGGCTGTGAGGTGTTTTTAATTTCGTGGCTGTAACGTGTTTTTATTATGTGTTTTATGGCTGTGAGGTGTTTTCAATTTCATGGTGGTGAGGTGTTTTTATTATGTGTTTTATGACTGCGAGGTGTTTTTAATTTCGTGGCTGTGAGGTGTTTTTATTAGATGTTTTATGGCTGTGAGGTGTTTTTATTAGGTGTTTTATGGCTGTGAGGTGTTTTCAATTTCGTGGCTGTAAGGTGTTTTTATTATGTGTTTTATGGCTGTGAGGTGTTTTCAATTTCGTGGTGGTGAGGTGTTTTTATTATGTGTTTTATGGCTGTGAGGTGTTTTTAATTTCGTGGTGGTGAGGTGTTTTTATTATGTGTTTTATGGCTGTGAGGTGTTTTCAATTTCGTGGTGGTGAGGTGTTTTTATTAGGTGTTTTATGGCTCTGAGGTGTTTTTATTAGGTGTTTTATGGCTCTGAGGTGTTTTTATTATGTGTTTTATGGCTGTGAGGTGTTTTTATTAGGTGTTTTATGGCTGTGAGGTGTTTTTATTAGGTGTTTTATGGCTGTGAGGTGTTTTTAATAACTTGGTGGTGAGGTGTTTTTAATTTCGTGGCTGTAAGGTGTTTTTATTAGGTGTTTTATGGCTGTGAGGTGTTTTTATTAGGTGTTTTATGGCTGTGAGGTGTTTTTATTAGGTGTTTTATGGCTGTGAGGTGTTTTTAATTTCGTGGCTGTAAGGTGTTTTTATTAGGTGTTTTATGGCTGTGAGGTGTTTTTAATTTCGTGGTGGTGAGGTGTTTTTAATTTCGTGGCTGTAAGGTGTTTTTATTAGGTGTTTTATGGCTGTGAGGTGTTTTTATTAGGTGTTTTATGGCTGTGAGGTGTTTTTAATTTCGTGGCTGTAAGGTGTTTTTATTAGGTGTTTTATGGCTGTGAGGTGTTTTTAATTTCGTGGTGGTGAGGTGTTTTTATTAGGTGTTTTATGGCTGTGAGGTGTTTTCAATTTCGTGGTGGTGAGGTGTTTTTATTATGTGTTTTATGGCTGTGAGGTGTTTTTAATTTCGTGGTGGTGAGGTGTTTTTATTATGTGTTTTATGGCTGTGAGGTGTTTTTAATTTCGTGGTGGTGAGGTGTTTTTAATTTCGTGGCTGTAAGGTGTTTTTATTAGGTGTTTTATGGCTGTGAGGTGTTTTCAATTTCGTGGTGGTGAGGTGTTTTTATTATGTGTTTTATGGCTGTGAGGTGTTTTCAATTTCGTGGTGGTGAGGTGTTTTTATTAGGTGTTTTATGACTGTGAGGTGTTTTTATTCGGTGTTTTATGGCTGTGAGGTGTTTTTATTAGGTGTTTTATGGCTGTGAGGTGTTTTTATTAGGTGTTTTATGGCTGTGAGGTGTTTTTAATTTCGTGGCTGTAAGGTGTTTTTATTAGGTGTTTTATGGCTGTGAGGTGTTTTTATTAGGTGTTTTATGGCTGTGAGGTGTTTTTAATTTCGTGGTGGTGAGGTGTTTTTATTATGTGTTTTTATGGCTGTGAGGTGTTTTTATTAGGTGTTTTATGGCTGAGGTGTTTTTAATTTCGTGGTGGTGAGGTGTTTTTAATTTCGTGGTGGTGAGGTGTTTTTAATTTCGTGGATGGAAGGTGTTTTTATTAGGTGTTTTATGGCTGTGAGGTGTTTTTAATTTCGTGGTGGTGAGGTGTTTTTATTACGTGTTTTATGGCTGTGAGGTGTTTTTATTAGGTGTTTTATGGCTGTGAGGTGTTTTTAATTTCGTGGTGGTGAGGTGTTTTTAATTTCGTGGCTGGAAGGTGTTTTTATTAGGTGTTTTATGGCTGTGAGGTGTTTTTAATTTCGTGGTGGTGAGGTGTTTTTATTATGTGTTTTATGGCTGTGAGGTGTTTTTAATTTCGTGGCTGGAAGGTGTTTTTATTAGGTGTTTTATGGCTGTGAGGTGTTTTTAATTTCGTGGTGGTGAGGTGTTTTTATTAGGTGTTTTATGGCTCTGAGGTGTTTTTATTAGGTGTTTTATGGCTGTGAGGTGTTTTTATTAGGTGTTTTATGGCTGTGAGGTGTTTTTATTAGGTGTTTTATGGCTGTGAGGTGTTTTTAATTTCGTGGTGGTGAGGTGTTTTTAATTTCGTGGCTGGAAGGTGTTTTTATTAGGTGTTTTATGGCTGTGAGGTGTTTTTATTAGGTGTTTTATGGCTGTGAGGTGTTTTTAATTTCGTGGTGGTGAGGTGTTTTTAATTTCGTGGCTGGAAGGTGTTTTTATTAGGTGTTTTATGGCTGAGGTGTTTTTAATTTCGTGGTGGTGAGGTGTTTTTATTAGGTGTTTTATGGCTCTGAGGTGTTTTTATTAGGTGTTTTATGGCTGTGAGGTGTTTTTATTAGGTGTTTTATGGCTGTGAGGTGTTTTTATTAGGTGTTTTATGGCTGTGAGGTGTTTTTAATTTCGTGGTGGTGAGGTGTTTTTATTTCGTGTTTTATGGCTGTGAGGTGTTTTTAATTTTGTGGTGGTGAGGTGTTTTCAATTTCGTGGTGGTGAGGTGTTTTTATTAGGTGTTTTATGGCTGTGAGGTGTTTTTAATTTCGTGGCTGTAAGGTGTTTTTATTAGGTGTTTTATGGCTGTGATGTGTTTTTAATTTCGTGGTGGTGAGGTGTTTTTATTCTGTGTTTTATGGCTGTGAGGTGTTTTTATTATGTGTTTTATGGCTGTGAGGTGTTTTTAATTTCGTGGTGGTGAGGTGTTTTTATTATGTGTTTTATGACTGTGAGGTGTTTTCAATTTCGTGGTGGTGAGGTGTTTTTATTAGGTGTTTTATGACTGTGAGGTGTTTTTATTAGGTGTTTTATGGCTGTGAGGTGTTTTTATTAGGTGTTTTATGGCTGTGAGGTGTTTTTAATTTCGTGGCTGTAAGGTGTTTTTATTAGGTGTTTTATGGCTGTGAGGTGTTTTTAATTTCGTGGTGGTGAGGTGTTTTTATTAGGTGTTTTATGGCTGTGAGGTGTTTTCAATTTCGTGGTGGTGAGGTGTTTTTATTATGTGTTTTATGGCTGTGAGGTGTTTTTAATTTCGTGGTGGTGAGGTGTTTTTATTATGTGTTTTATGGCTGTGAGGTGTTTTTAATTTCGTGGTGGTGAGGTGTTTTTAATTTCGTGGCTGTAAGGTGTTTTTATTAGGTGTTTTATGGCTGTGAGGTGTTTTCAATTTCGTGGTGGTGAGGTGTTTTTATTATGTGTTTTATGGCTGTGAGGTGTTTTCAATTTCGTGGTGGTGAGGTGTTTTTATTAGGTGTTTTATGACTGTGAGGTGTTTTTATTCGGTGTTTTATGGCTGTGAGGTGTTTTTATTAGGTGTTTTATGGCTGTGAGGTGTTTTTATTAGGTGTTTTATGGCTGTGAGGTGTTTTTAATTTCGTGGCTGTAAGGTGTTTTTATTAGGTGTTTTATGGCTGTGAGGTGTTTTTATTAGGTGTTTTATGGCTGTGAGGTGTTTTTAATTTCGTGGTGGTGAGGTGTTTTTATTATGTGTTTTTATGGCTGTGAGGTGTTTTTATTAGGTGTTTTATGGCTGAGGTGTTTTTAATTTCGTGGTGGTGAGGTGTTTTTAATTTCGTGGTGGTGAGGTGTTTTTAATTTCGTGGATGGAAGGTGTTTTTATTAGGTGTTTTATGGCTGTGAGGTGTTTTTAATTTCGTGGTGGTGAGGTGTTTTTATTACGTGTTTTATGGCTGTGAGGTGTTTTTATTAGGTGTTTTATGGCTGTGAGGTGTTTTTAATTTCGTGGTGGTGAGGTGTTTTTAATTTCGTGGCTGGAAGGTGTTTTTATTAGGTGTTTTATGGCTGTGAGGTGTTTTTAATTTCGTGGTGGTGAGGTGTTTTTATTATGTGTTTTATGGCTGTGAGGTGTTTTTAATTTCGTGGCTGGAAGGTGTTTTTATTAGGTGTTTTATGGCTGTGAGGTGTTTTTAATTTCGTGGTGGTGAGGTGTTTTTATTAGGTGTTTTATGGCTCTGAGGTGTTTTTATTAGGTGTTTTATGGCTGTGAGGTGTTTTTATTAGGTGTTTTATGGCTGTGAGGTGTTTTTATTAGGTGTTTTATGGCTGTGAGGTGTTTTTAATTTCGTGGTGGTGAGGTGTTTTTAATTTCGTGGCTGGAAGGTGTTTTTATTAGGTGTTTTATGGCTGTGAGGTGTTTTTATTAGGTGTTTTATGGCTGTGAGGTGTTTTTAATTTCGTGGTGGTGAGGTGTTTTTAATTTCGTGGCTGGAAGGTGTTTTTATTAGGTGTTTTATGGCTGAGGTGTTTTTAATTTCGTGGTGGTGAGGTGTTTTTATTAGGTGTTTTATGGCTCTGAGGTGTTTTTATTAGGTGTTTTATGGCTGTGAGGTGTTTTTATTAGGTGTTTTATGGCTGTGAGGTGTTTTTATTAGGTGTTTTATGGCTGTGAGGTGTTTTTAATTTCGTGGTGGTGAGGTGTTTTTATTTCGTGTTTTATGGCTGTGAGGTGTTTTTAATTTTGTGGTGGTGAGGTGTTTTCAATTTCGTGGTGGTGAGGTGTTTTTATTAGGTGTTTTATGGCTGTGAGGTGTTTTTAATTTCGTGGCTGTAAGGTGTTTTTATTAGGTGTTTTATGGCTGTGATGTGTTTTTAATTTCGTGGTGGTGAGGTGTTTTTATTCTGTGTTTTATGGCTGTGAGGTGTTTTTATTATGTGTTTTATGGCTGTGAGGTGTTTTTAATTTCGTGGTGGTGAGGTGTTTTTATTATGTGTTTTATGACTGTGAGGTGTTTTCAATTTCGTGGTGGTGAGGTGTTTTTATTAGGTGTTTTATGACTGTGAGGTGTTTTTATTAGGTGTTTTATGGCTGTGAGGTGTTTTTATTAGGTGTTTTATGGCTGTGAGGTGTTTTTAATTACTTGGTGGTGAGGTGTTTTTAATTTCGTGGCTGTAAGGTGTTTTTATTAGGTGTTTTATGGCTGTGAGGTGTTTTTATTATGTGTTTTATGGCTGTGAGGTGTTTTTATTAGGTGTTTTATGGCTGTGAGGTGTTTTTATTAGGTGTTTTATGGCTGTGAGGTGTTTTTATTAGGTGTTTTATGGCTGTGAGGTGTTTTTAATTTCGTGGTGGTGAGGTGTTTTTATTATGTGTTTTATGGCTGTGAGGTGTTTTTAATTTCGTGGTGGTGAGGTGTTTTTATTATGTGTTTTATAGCTGTGAGGTGTTTTTATTAGGTGTTTTATGGCTGTGAGGTGTTTTTATTATGTGTTTTATGGCTGTGAGGTGTTTTTATTATGTGTTTTATGGCTGTGAGGTGTTTTTAATTTCGTGGTGGTGAGGTGTTTTTATTATGTGTTTTATGGCTGTGAGGTGTTTTTAATTTCGTGGTGGTGAGGTGTTTTTATTATGTGTTTTATAGCTGTGAGGTGTTTTTATTAGGTGTTTTATGGCTGTGAGGTGTTTTTAATTTCGTGGTGGTGAGGTGTTTTTAATTTCGTGGCTGGAAGGTGTTTTTATTAGGTGTTTTATGGCTGTGAGGTGTTTTTAATTTCGTGGTGGTGAGGTGTTTTTATTATGTGTTTTATGGCTGTGAGGTGTTTTTAATTTCGTGGCTGGAAGGTGTTTTTATTAGGTGTTTTATGGCTGTGAGGTGTTTTTAATTTTGTGGTGGTGAGGTGTTTTTATTAGGTGTTTTATGGCTCTGAGGTGTTTTTATTAGGTGTTTTATGGCTGTGAGGTGTTTTTATTAGGTGTTTTATGGCTGTGAGGTGTTTTTATTAGGTGTTTTATGGCTGTGAGGTGTTTTTAATTTCGTGGTGGTGAGGTGTTTTTATTTCGTGTTTTATGGCTGTGAGGTGTTTTTAATTTTGTGGTGGTGAGGTGTTTTCAATTTCGTGGTGGTGAGGTGTTTTTATTAGGTGTTTTATGGCTGTGAGGTGTTTTTAATTTCATGGCTGTAAGGTGTTTTTATTAGGTGTTTTATGGCTGTGAGGTGTTTTTAATTTCGTGGTGGTGAGGTGTTTTTATTATGTGTTTTATGGCTGTGAGGTGTTTTTATTATGTGTTTTATGGCTGTGAGGTGTTTTTAATTTCGTGGTGGTGAGGTGTTTTTATTAGGTGTTTTATGGCTGTGAGGTGTTTTCAATTTCGTGGTGGTGAGGTGTTTTTATTAGGTGTTTTATGACTGTGAGGTGTTTTTATTAGGTGTTTTATGGCTGTGAGGTGTTTTTATTAGGTGTTTTATGGCTGTGAGGTGTTTTTAATTACTTGGTGGTGAGGTGTTTTTAATTTCGTGGCTGTAAGGTGTTTTTATTAGGTGTTTTATGGCTGTGAGGTGTTTTTATTATGTGTTTTATGGCTGTGAGGTGTTTTTATTAGGTGTTTTATGGCTGTGAGGTGTTTTTATTAGGTGTTTTATGGCTGTGAGGTGTTTTTATTAGGTGTTTTATGGCTGTGAGGTGTTTTTAATTTCGTGGTGGTGAGGTGTTTTTATTATGTGTTTTATGGCTGTGAGGTGTTTTTAATTTCGTGGTGGTGAGGTGTTTTTATTATGTGTTTTATAGCTGTGAGGTGTTTTCAATTTCGTGGTGGTGAGGTGTTTTTATTATGTGTTTTATGGCTGTGAGGTGTTTTTAATTTCGTGGTGGTGAGGTGTTTTTATTATGTGTTTTATGGCTGTGAGGTGTTTTCAATTTCGTGGTGGTGAGGTGTTTTTATTAGTTGTTTTATGACTGAGGTGTTTTTATTAGGTGTTTTATGCCTGTGAGGTGTTTTTATTAGGTGTTTTATGGCTGTGAGGTGTTTTTATTAGGTGTTTTATGGCTGTGAGGTGTTTTTAATTACTTGGTGGTGAGGTGTTTTTAATTTCGTGGCTGTAAGGTGTTTTTATTAGGTGTTTTATGGCTGTGAGGTGTTTTTATTAGGTGTTTTATGGCTGTGAGGTGTTTTTATTAGGTGTTTTATGGCTGTGAGGTGTTTTTATTAGGTGTTTTATGGCTGTGAGGTGTTTTTAATTTCGTGGCTGTTAGGTGTTTTTCTTAGGTGTTTTATGGCTGTGAGGTGTTTTTATTATGTGTTTTATGGCTGTGAGGTGTTTTTATTAGGTGTTTTATGGCTGTGAGGTGTTTTTATTAGGTGTTTTATGGCTGTGAGGTGTTTTTATTAGGTGTTTTATGGCTGTGAGGTGTTTTTAATTTCGTGGCTGTAAGGTGTTTTTATTAGGTGTTTTATGGCTGTGAGGTGTTTTTATTAGGTGTTTTATGGCTGTGAGGTGTTTTTAATTTCGTGGTGGTGAGGTGTTTTTATTATGTGTTTTATGGCTGTGAGGTGTTTTTAATTTCGTGGTGGTGAGGTGTTTTTAATTTCGTGGCTGTAAGGTGTTTTTATTAGGTGTTGTATGGCTGTGAGGTGTTTTCAATTTCGTGGTGGTGAGGTGTTTTTATTATGTGTTTTATGGCTGTGAGGTGTTTTTAATTTCGTGGCTGTGAGGTGTTTTTATTAGATGTTTTATGGCTGTGAGGTGTTTTTAATTTCGTGGCTGTAAGGTGTTTTTATTATGTGTTTTATGGCTGTGAGGTGTTTTCAATTTCGTGGTGGTGAGGTGTTTTTATTATGTGTTTTATGGCTGTGAGGTGTTTTTAATTTCGTGGTGGTGAGGTGTTTTTATTATGTGTTTTATGGCTGTGAGGTGTTTTTAATTTCGTGGTGGTGAGGTGTTTTTATTAGATGTTTTATGGCTGTGAGGTGTTTTTAATTTCGTGGCTGTAAGGTGTTTTTATTAGGTGTTTTATGGCTGTGAGGTGTTTTCAATTTCGTGGTGGTGAGGTGTTTTTATTATGTGTTTTATGGCTGTGAGGTGTTTTCAATTTCGTGGCTGTAAGGTGTTTTTATTAGGTGTTTTATGGCTGTGAGGTGTTTTCAATTTCGTGGCTGTGAGGTGTTTTTATTAGGTGTTTTATGGCTGTGAGGTGTTTTTAATTTCGTGGCTGTGAGGTGTTTTTATTAGATGTTTTATGGCTGTGAGGTGTTTTCAATTTCGTGGCTGTAAGGTGTTTTTATTATGTGTTTTATGGCTGTGAGGTGTTTTCAATTTCGTGGCTGTAAGGTGTTTTTATTATGTGTTTTATGGCTGTGAGGTGTTTTTAATTTCGTGGCTGTGAGGTGTTTTTATTAGATGTTTTATGGCTGTGAGGTGTTTTCAATTTCGTGGCTGTAAGGTGTTTTTATTATGTGTTTTATGGCTGTGAGGTGTTTTTAATTTCGTGGCTGTAAGGTGTTTTTATTAGATGTTTTATGGCTGTGAGGTGTTTTCAATTTCATGGTGGTGAGGTGTTTTTATTAGATGTTTTATGGCTGTGAGGTGTTTTTAATTTCGTGGCTGTAAGGTGTTTTTATTAGGTGTTTTATGGCTGTGAGGTGTTTTTAATTTCGTGGCTGTAAGGTGTTTTTATTAGGTGTTTTATGGCTGTGAGGTGTTTTTAATTTCGTGGCTGTGAGGTGTTTTTATTAGATGTTTTATGGCTGTGCGGTGTTTTTAATTTCGTGGCTGTAAGGTGTTTTTATTATGTGTTTTATGGCTGTGAGGTGTTTTTAATTTCGTGGCTGTAAGGTGTTTTTATTATGTGTTTTATGGCTGTGAGGTGTTTTCAATTTCATGGTGGTGAGGTGTTTTTATTATGTGTTTTATGGCTGCGAGGTGTTTTTAATTTCGTGGTGGTGAGGTGTTTTTATTAGGTGTTTTATGACTGTGAGGTGTTTTTATTCGGTGTTTTATGGCTGTGAGGTGTTTTTATTAGGTGTTTTATGGCTGTGAGGTGTTTTTATTAGGTGTTTTATGGCTGTGAGGTGTTTTTATTAGGTGTTTTATGGCTGTGAGGTGTTTTTAATTTCGTGGCTGTAAGGTGTTTTTATTAGGTGTTTTATGGCTGTGAGGTGTTTTTATTAGGTGTTTTATGGCTGTGAGGTGTTTTTAATTTCGTGGTGGTGAGGTGTTTTTATTATGTGTTTTTATGGCTGTGAGGTGTTTTTATTAGGTGTTTTATGGCTGAGGTGTTTTTAATTTCGTGGTGGTGAGGTGTTTTTAATTTCGTGGTGGTGAGGTGTTTTTAATTTCGTGGCTGGAAGGTGTTTTTATTAGGTGTTTTATGGCTGTGAGGTGTTTTTAATTTCGTGGTGGTGAGGTGTTTTTATTACGTGTTTTATGGCTGTGAGGTGTTTTTATTAGGTGTTTTATGGCTGTGAGGTGTTTTTAATTTCGTGGTGGTGAGGTGTTTTTAATTTCGTGGCTGGAAGGTGTTTTTATTAGGTGTTTTATGGCTGTGAGGTGTTTTTAATTTCGTGGTGGTGAGGTGTTTTTATTATGTGTTTTATGGCTGTGAGGAGGTGTTTTTAATTTCGTGGCTGGAAGGTGTTTTTATTAGGTGTTTTATGGCTGTGAGGTGTTTTTAATTTCGTGGTGGTGAGGTGTTTTTATTAGGTGTTTTATGGCTCTGAGGTGTTTTTATTAGGTGTTTTATGGCTGTGAGGTGTTTTTATTAGGTGTTTTATGGCTGTGAGGTGTTTTTATTTGGTGTTTTATGGCTGTGAGGTGTTTTTAATTTCGTGGTGGTGAGGTGTTTTTAATTTCGTGGCTGGAAGGTGTTTTTATTAGGTGTTTTATGGCTGTGAGGTGTTTTTATTAGGTGTTTTATGGCTGTGAGGTGTTTTTAATTTCGTGGCTGGAAGGTGTTTTTTTTATTAGGTGTTTTATGGCTGAGGTGTTTTTAATTTCGTGGTGGTGAGGTGTTTTTATTAGGTGTTTTATGGCTCTGAGGTGTTTTTATTAGGTGTTTTATGGCTGTGAGGTGTTTTTATTAGGTGTTTTATGGCTGTGAGGTGTTTTTATTAGGTGTTTTATGGCTGTGAGGTGTTTTTAATTTCGTGGTGGTGAGGTGTTTTTATTTCGTGTTTTATGGCTGTGAGGTGTTTTTAATTTTGTGGTGGTGAGGTGTTTTCAATTTCGTGGTGGTGAGGTGTTTTTATTAGGTGTTTTATGGCTGTGAGGTGTTTTTAATTTCGTGGCTGTAAGGTGTTTTTATTAGGTGTTTTATGGCTGTGAGGTGTTTTTAATTTCGTGGTGGTGAGGTGTTTTTATTATGTGTTTTATGGCTGTGAGGTGTTTTTATTATGTGTTTTATGGCTGTGAGGTGTTTTTAATTTCGTGGTGGTGAGGTGTTTTTATTATGTGTTTTATGACTGTGAGGTGTTTTCAATTTCGTGGTGGTGAGGTGTTTTTATTATGTGTTTTATGGCTGTGAGGTGTTTTTAATTTCGTGGTGGTGAGGTGTTTTTATTATGTGTTTTATGGCTGTGAGGTGTTTTTATTATGTGTTTTATGGCTGTGAGGTGTTTTTAATTTCGTGGTGGTGAGGTGTTTTTATTATGTGTTTTATGACTGTGAGGTGTTTTCAATTTCGTGGTGGTGAGGTGTTTTTATTAGGTGTTTTATGACTGTGAGGTGTTTTTATTAGGTGTTTTATGGCTGTGAGGTGTTTTTATTAGGTGTTTTATGGCTGTGAGGTGTTTTTAATTACTTGGTGGTGAGGTGTTTTTAATTTCGTGGCTGTGAGGTGTTTTTATTATGTGTTTTATGGCTGTGAGGTGTTTTTATTAGGTGTTTTATGGCTGTGAGGTGTTTTTATTAGGTGTTTTATGGCTGTGAGGTGTTTTTATTAGGTGTTTTATGGCTGTGAGGTGTTTTTAATTTCGTGGTGGTGAGGTGTTTTTATTATGTGTTTTATGGCTGTGAGGTGTTTTTAATTTCGTGGTGGTGAGGTGTTTTTATTATGTGTTTTATAGCTGTGAGGTGTTTTTATTAGGTGTTTTATGGCTGTGAGGTGTTTTATTAGGTGTTTTATGGCTCTGAGGTGTTTTTATTAGGTGTTTTATGGCTCTGAGGTGTTTTTATTAGGTGTTTTATGGCTCTGAGGTGTTTTTATTATGTGTTTTATGGCTGTGAGGTGTTTTTATTAGGTGTTTTATGGCTGTGAGGTGTTTTTATTAGGTGTTTTATGGCTGTGAGGTGTTTTTAATTACTTGGTGGTGAGGTGTTTTTAATTTCGTGGCTGTAAGGTGTTTTTATTAGGTGTTTTATGGCTGTGAGGTGTTTTTATTAGGTGTTTTATGGCTGTGAGGTGTTTTTAATTTCGTGGCTGTAAGGTGTTTTTATTAGGTGTTTTATGGCTGTGAGGTGTTTTTAATTTCGTGGTGTAAGGTGTTTTTATTAGGTGTTTTATGGCTGTGAGGTGTTTTTATTACGTGTTTTATGGCTGTGAGGTGTTTTTATTAGGTGTTTTATGGCTGTGAGGTGTTTTTAATTTCGTGGCTGTAAGGTGTTTTTATTAGGTGTTTTATGGCTGTGAGGTGTTTTTAATTTCGTGGCTGTAAGGTGTTTTTATTAGGTGTTTTATGGCTGTGAGGTGTTTTCCATTTCGTGGTGGTGAGGTGTTTTTATTAGGTGTTTTATGGCTGTGAGGTGTTTTTAATTTCGTGGCTGTAAGGTGTTTTTATTAGGTGTTTTATGGCTGTGAGGTGTTTTTAATTTTGTGGCTGTAAGGTATTTTTATTAGATGTTTTATGGCTGTGAGGTGTTTTTAATTTCGTGGCTGTAAGGTGTTTTTATTAGATGTTTTATGGCTGTGAGGTGTTTTTAATTTCGTGGCTGTAAGGTGTTTTTATTAGGTGTTTTATGGCTGTGAGGTGTTTTTAATTTCGTGGCTGTAAGGTGTTTTTATTAGGAGTTTTATGGCTGTGAGGTGTTTTTAATTTCGTGGCTGTAAGGTGTTTTTATTAGGTGTTTTATGGCTGTGAGGTGTTTTTAATTTCGTGGCTGTGAGGTGTTTTTATTAGATGTTTTATGGCTGTGAGGTGTTTTTAATTTCGTGGCTGTAAGGTGTTTTTATTATGTGTTTTATGGCTGTGAGGTGTTTTTAATTTCGTGGCTGTAAGGTGTTTTTATTAGATGTTTTATGGCTGTGAGGTGTTTTTAATTTCGTGGTGGTGAGGTGTTTTTAATTTCGTGGCTGTGAGGTGTTTTTATTATGTGTTTTATGGCTGTGAGGTGTTTTCAATTTCATGGTGGTGAGGTGTTTTTAATTTCGTGGCTGTGAGGTGTTTTTATTAGATGTTTTATGGCTGTGAGGTGTTTTTAATTTCGTGCCTGAAAGGTGTTTTTATTAGGTGTTTTATGGCTGTGAGGTGTTTTTAATTTCGTGGCTGTAAGGTGTTTTTATTATGTGTTTTATGGCTGTGAGGTGTTTTTAATTTCGTGGTGGTGAGGTGTTTTTATTAGGTGTTTTATGGCTGTGAGGTGTTTTTAATTTCGTGGCTGTAAGGTGTTTTTATTATGTGTTTTATGGCTGTGAGGTGTTTTTAATTTCGTGGCTGTGAGGTGTTTTTATTAGATGTTTTATGGCTGTGAGGTGTTTTTAATTTCGTGGCTGTAAGGTGTTTTTATTATGTGTTTTATGGCTGTGAGGTGTTTTCAATTTCGTGGTGGTGAGGTGTTTTTATTATGTGTTTTATGGCTGTGAGGTGTTTTTAATTTCGTGGTGGTGAGGTGTTTTTATTATGTGTTTTATGGCTGTGAGGTGTTTTTAATTTCGTGGTGGTGAGGTGTTTTTATTAGATGTTTTATGGCTGTGAGGTGTTTTTAATTTCGTGGCTGTAAGGTGTTTTTATTAGGTGTTTTATGGCTGTGAGGTGTTTTCAATTTCGTGGTGGTGAGGTGTTTTTATTATGTGTTTTATGGCTGTGAGGTGTTTTTAATTTCGTGGTGGTGAGGTGTTTTTATTATGTGTTTTATGGCTGTGAGGTGTTTTTATTATGTGTTTTATGGCTGTGAGGTGTTTTTAATTTCGTGGTGGTGAGGTGTTTTTATTATGTGTTTTATGGCTGTGAGGTGTTTTTAATTTCGTGGTGGTGATGTGTTTTTATTATGTGTTTTATGGCTGTGAGGTGTTTTTATTATGTGTTTTATGGCTGTGAGGTGTTTTTAATTTCGTGGTGGTGAGGTGTTTTTATTATGTGTTTTATGGCTGTGAGGTGTTTTCAATTTCGTGGTGGTGAGGTGTTTTTATTAGGTGTTTTATGACTGTGAGGTGTTTTTATTAGGTGTTTTATGGCTGTGAGGTGTTTTTATTAGGTGTTTTATGGCTGTGAGGTGTTTTTAATTACTTGGTGGTGAGGTGTTTTTAATTTCGTGGCTGTGAGGTGTTTTTATTATGTGTTTTATGGCTGTGAGGTGTTTTTATTAGGTGTTTTATGGCTGTGAGGTGTTTTTATTAGGTGTTTTATGGCTGTGAGGTGTTTTTATTAGGTGTTTTATGGCTGTGAGGTGTTTTTAATTTCGTGGTGGTGAGGTGTTTTTATTATGTGTTTTATGGCTGTGAGGTGTTTTTAATTTCGTGGTGGTGAGGTGTTTTTATTATGTGTTTTATAGCTGTGAGGTGTTTTTATTAGGTGTTTTATGGCTGTGAGGTGTTTTATTAGGTGTTTTATGGCTCTGAGGTGTTTTTATTAGGTGTTTTATGGCTCTGAGGTGTTTTTATTAGGTGTTTTATGGCTCTGAGGTGTTTTTATTATGTGTTTTATGGCTGTGAGGTGTTTTTATTAGGTGTTTTATGGCTGTGAGGTGTTTTTATTAGGTGTTTTATGGCTGTGAGGTGTTTTTAATTACTTGGTGGTGAGGTGTTTTTAATTTCGTGGCTGTAAGGTGTTTTTATTCGGTGTTTTATGGCTGTGAGGTGTTTTTATTAGGTGTTTTATGGCTGTGAGGTGTTTTTAATTTCGTGGCTGTAAGGTGTTTTTATTAGGTGTTTTATGGCTGTGAGGTGTTTTTAATTTCGTGGTGTAAGGTGTTTTTATTAGGTGTTTTATGGCTGTGAGGTGTTTTTATTACGTGTTTTATGGCTGTGAGGTGTTTTTATTAGGTGTTTTATGGCTGTGAGGTGTTTTTAATTTCGTGGCTGTAAGGTGTTTTTATTAGGTGTTTTATGGCTGTGAGGTGTTTTTAATTTCGTGGCTGTAAGGTGTTTTTATTAGGTGTTTTATGGCTGTGAGGTGTTTTCCATTTCGTGGTGGTGAGGTGTTTTTATTAGGTGTTTTATGGCTGTGAGGTGTTTTTAATTTTGTGGCTGTAAGGTGTTTTTATTAGGTGTTTTATGGCTGTGAGGTGTTTTTAATTTTGTGGCTGTAAGGTATTTTTATTAGATGTTTTATGGCTGTGAGGTGTTTTTAATTTCGTGGCTGTAAGGTGTTTTTATTAGATGTTTTATGGCTGTGAGGTGTTTTTAATTTCGTGGCTGTAAGGTGTTTTTATTAGGTGTTTTATGGCTGTGAGGTGTTTTTAATTTCGTGGCTGTAAGGTGTTT
Organism: Myxine glutinosa; assembly: GCF_964187855.1. Taxonomy (NCBI): domain Eukaryota; kingdom Metazoa; phylum Chordata; class Myxini; order Myxiniformes; family Myxinidae; genus Myxine; species Myxine glutinosa. The sequence continues at coordinate 43,998,471 of NC_136270.1, forward strand.
TTATTAGGAGTTTTATGGCTGTGAGGTGTTTTTAATTTCGTGGCTGTAAGGTGTTTTTATTAGGTGTTTTATGGCTGTGAGGTGTTTTTAATTTCGTGGCTGTGAGGTGTTTTTATTAGATGTTTTATGGCTGTGAGGTGTTTTTAATTTCGTGGCTGTAAGGTGTTTTTATTATGTGTTTTATGGCTGTGAGGTGTTTTTAATTTCGTGGCTGTAAGGTGTTTTTATTATGTGTTTTATGGCTGTGAGGTGTTTTCAATTTCATGGTGGTGAGGTGTTTTTAATTTCGTGGCTGTGAGGTGTTTTTATTAGATGTTTTATGGCTGTGAGGTGTTTTTAATTTCGTGCCTGAAAGGTGTTTTTATTAGGTGTTTTATGGCTGTGAGGTGTTTTTAATTTCGTGGCTGTAAGGTGTTTTTATTATGTGTTTTATGGCTGTGAGGTGTTTTTAATTTCGTGGTGGTGAGGTGTTTTTATTAGGTGTTTTATGGCTGTGAGGTGTTTTTAATTTCGTGGCTGTAAGGTGTTTTTATTATGTGTTTTATGGCTGTGAGGTGTTTTTAATTTCGTGGCTGTGAGGTGTTTTTATTAGATGTTTTATGGCTGTGAGGTGTTTTTAATTTCGTGGCTGTAAGGTGTTTTTATTATGTGTTTTATGGCTGTGAGGTGTTTTCAATTTCGTGGTGGTGAGGTGTTTTTATTATGTGTTTTATGGCTGTGAGGTGTTTTTAATTTCGTGGTGGTGAGGTGTTTTTATTATGTGTTTTATGGCTGTGAGGTGTTTTTAATTTCGTGGTGGTGAGGTGTTTTTATTAGATGTTTTATGGCTGTGAGGTGTTTTTAATTTCGTGGCTGTAAGGTGTTTTTATTAGGTGTTTTATGGCTGTGAGGTGTTTTCAATTTCGTGGTGGTGAGGTGTTTTTATTATGTGTTTTATGGCTGTGAGGTGTTTTCAATTTCGTGGCTGTAAGGTGTTTTTATTAGGTGTTTTATGGCTGTGAGGTGTTTTCAATTTCGTGGCTGTGAGGTGTTTTTATTAGGTGTTTTATGGCTGTGAGGTGTTTTTAATTTCGTGGCTGTGAGGTGTTTTTATTAGATGTTTTATGGCTGTGAGGTGTTTTCAATTTCGTGGCTGTAAGGTGTTTTTATTATGTGTTTTATGGCTGTGAGGTGTTTTTAATTTCGTGGTGGTGAGGTGTTTTTAATTTCGTGGCTGCAAGGTGTTTTTATTAGATGTTTTATGGCTGTGAGGTGTTTTCAATTTCATGGTGGTGAGGTGTTTTTATTAGATGTTTTATGGCTGTGAGGTGTTTTTAATTTCGTGGCTGTAAGGTGTTTTTATTAGGTGTTTTATGGCTGTGAGGTGTTTTTAATTTCGTGGCTGTAAGGTGTTTTTATTAGGTGTTTTATGGCTGTGAGGTGTTTTTAATTTCGTGGCTGTGAGGTGTTTTTATTAGATGTTTTATGGCTGTGCGGTGTTTTTAATTTCGTGGCTGTAAGGTGTTTTTATTATGTGTTTTATGGCTGTGAGGTGTTTTTAATTTCGTGGCTGTAAGGTGTTTTTATTATGTGTTTTATGGCTGTGAGGTGTTTTCAATTTCATGGTGGTGAGGTGTTTTTATTATGTGTTTTATGGCTGCGAGGTGTTTTTAATTTCGTGGCTGTAAGGTGTTTTTATTATGTGTTTTATGGCTGTGAGGTGTTTTCAATTTCATGGTGGTGAGGTGTTTTTATTATGTGTTTTATGGCTGTGAGGTGTTTTCAATTTCGTGGCTGTAAGGTGTTTTTATTATGTGTTTTATGGCTGTGAGGTGTTTTTAATTTCGTGGCTGTGAGGTGTTTTTATTAGATGTTTTATGGCTGTGAGGTGTTTTCAATTTCGTGGCTGTAAGGTGTTTTTATTATGTGTTTTATGGCTGTGAGGTGTTTTTAATTTCGTGGTGGTGAGGTGTTTTTAATTTCGTGGCTGTAAGGTGTTTTTATTAGATGTTTTATGGCTGTGAGGTGTTTTCAATTTCATGGTGGTGAGGTGTTTTTATTAGATGTTTTATGGCTGTGAGGTGTTTTTAATTTCGTGGCTGTAAGGTGTTTTTATTAGGTGTTTTATGGCTGTGAGGTGTTTTTAATTTCGTGGCTGTAAGGTGTTTTTATTAGGTGTTTTATGGCTGTGAGGTGTTTTTAATTTCGTGGCTGTGAGGTGTTTTTATTAGATGTTTTATGGCTGTGCGGTGTTTTTAATTTCGTGGCTGTAAGGTGTTTTTATTATGTGTTTTATGGCTGTGAGGTGTTTTTAATTTCGTGGCTGTAACGTGTTTTTATTATGTGTTTTATGGCTGTGAGGTGTTTTCAATTTCATGGTGGTGAGGTGTTTTTATTATGTGTTTTATGACTGCGAGGTGTTTTTAATTTCGTGGCTGTGAGGTGTTTTTATTAGATGTTTTATGGCTGTGAGGTGTTTTTATTAGGTGTTTTATGGCTGTGAGGTGTTTTCAATTTCGTGGCTGTAAGGTGTTTTTATTATGTGTTTTATGGCTGTGAGGTGTTTTCAATTTCGTGGTGGTGAGGTGTTTTTATTATGTGTTTTATGGCTGTGAGGTGTTTTTAATTTCGTGGTGGTGAGGTGTTTTTATTATGTGTTTTATGGCTGTGAGGTGTTTTCAATTTCGTGGTGGTGAGGTGTTTTTATTAGGTGTTTTATGGCTCTGAGGTGTTTTTATTAGGTGTTTTATGGCTCTGAGGTGTTTTTATTATGTGTTTTATGGCTGTGAGGTGTTTTTATTAGGTGTTTTATGGCTGTGAGGTGTTTTTATTAGGTGTTTTATGGCTGTGAGGTGTTTTTAATAACTTGGTGGTGAGGTGTTTTTAATTTTGTGGCTGTAAGGTGTTTTTATTAGGTGTTTTATGGCTGTGAGGTGTTTTTATTAGGTGTTTTATGGCTGTGAGGTGTTTTTATTAGGTGTTTTATGGCTGTGAGGTGTTTTTAATTTCGTGGCTGTAAGGTGTTTTTATTAGGTGTTTTATGGCTGTGAGGTGTTTTTAATTTCGTGGTGGTGAGGTGTTTTTAATTTCGTGGCTGTAAGGTGTTTTTATTAGGTGTTTTATGGCTGTGAGGTGTTTTTATTAGGTGTTTTATGGCTGTGAGGTGTTTTTAATTTCGTGGCTGTAAGGTGTTTTTATTAGGTGTTTTATGGCTGTGAGGTGTTTTTAATTTCGTGGTGGTGAGGTGTTTTTATTAGGTGTTTTATGGCTGTGAGGTGTTTTCAATTTCGTGGTGGTGAGGTGTTTTTATTATGTGTTTTATGGCTGTGAGGTGTTTTTAATTTCGTGGTGGTGAGGTGTTTTTATTATGTGTTTTATGGCTGTGAGGTGTTTTTAATTTCGTGGTGGTGAGGTGTTTTTAATTTCGTGGCTGTAAGGTGTTTTTATTAGGTGTTTTATGGCTGTGAGGTGTTTTCAATTTCGTGGTGGTGAGGTGTTTTTATTATGTGTTTTATGGCTGTGAGGTGTTTTCAATTTCGTGGTGGTGAGGTGTTTTTATTAGGTGTTTTATGACTGTGAGGTGTTTTTATTCGGTGTTTTATGGCTGTGAGGTGTTTTTATTAGGTGTTTTATGGCTGTGAGGTGTTTTTATTAGGTGTTTTATGGCTGTGAGGTGTTTTTAATTTCGTGGCTGTAAGGTGTTTTTATTAGGTGTTTTATGGCTGTGAGGTGTTTTTATTAGGTGTTTTATGGCTGTGAGGTGTTTTTAATTTCGTGGTGGTGAGGTGTTTTTATTATGTGTTTTTATGGCTGTGAGGTGTTTTTATTAGGTGTTTTATGGCTGAGGTGTTTTTAATTTCGTGGTGGTGAGGTGTTTTTAATTTCGTGGTGGTGAGGTGTTTTTAATTTCGTGGCTGGAAGGTGTTTTTATTAGGTGTTTTATGGCTGTGAGGTGTTTTTAATTTCGTGGTGGTGAGGTGTTTTTATTACGTGTTTTATGGCTGTGAGGTGTTTTTATTAGGTGTTTTATGGCTGTGAGGTGTTTTTAATTTCGTGGTGGTGAGGTGTTTTTAATTTCGTGGCTGGAAGGTGTTTTTATTAGGTGTTTTATGGCTGTGAGGTGTTTTTAATTTCGTGGTGGTGAGGTGTTTTTATTATGTGTTTTATGGCTGTGAGGTGTTTTTAATTTCGTGGCTGGAAGGTGTTTTTATTAGGTGTTTTATGGCTGTGAGGTGTTTTTAATTTCGTGGTGGTGAGGTGTTTTTATTAGGTGTTTTATGGCTCTGAGGTGTTTTTATTAGGTGTTTTATGGCTGTGAGGTGTTTTTATTAGGTGTTTTATGGCTGTGAGGTGTTTTTATTAGGTGTTTTATGGCTGTGAGGTGTTTTTAATTTCGTGGTGGTGAGGTGTTTTTAATTTCGTGGCTGGAAGGTGTTTTTATTAGGTGTTTTATGGCTGTGAGGTGTTTTTATTAGGTGTTTTATGGCTGTGAGGTGTTTTTAATTTCGTGGTGGTGAGGTGTTTTTAATTTCGTGGCTGGAAGGTGTTTTTATTAGGTGTTTTATGGCTGAGGTGTTTTTAATTTCGTGGTGGTGAGGTGTTTTTATTAGGTGTTTTATGGCTCTGAGGTGTTTTTATTAGGTGTTTTATGGCTGTGAGGTGTTTTTATTAGGTGTTTTATGGCTGTGAGGTGTTTTTATTAGGTGTTTTATGGCTGTGAGGTGTTTTTAATTTCGTGGTGGTGAGGTGTTTTTATTTCGTGTTTTATGGCTGTGAGGTGTTTTTAATTTTGTGGTGGTGAGGTGTTTTCAATTTCGTGGTGGTGAGGTGTTTTTATTAGGTGTTTTATGGCTGTGAGGTGTTTTTAATTTCGTGGCTGTAAGGTGTTTTTATTAGGTGTTTTATGGCTGTGATGTGTTTTTAATTTCGTGGTGGTGAGGTGTTTTTATTCTGTGTTTTATGGCTGTGAGGTGTTTTTATTATGTGTTTTATGGCTGTGAGGTGTTTTTAATTTCGTGGTGGTGAGGTGTTTTTATTATGTGTTTTATGACTGTGAGGTGTTTTCAATTTCGTGGTGGTGAGGTGTTTTTATTAGGTGTTTTATGACTGTGAGGTGTTTTTATTAGGTGTTTTATGGCTGTGAGGTGTTTTTATTAGGTGTTTTATGGCTGTGAGGTGTTTTTAATTACTTGGTGGTGAGGTGTTTTTAATTTCGTGGCTGTAAGGTGTTTTTATTAGGTGTTTTATGGCTGTGAGGTGTTTTTATTATGTGTTTTATGGCTGTGAGGTGTTTTTATTAGGTGTTTTATGGCTGTGAGGTGTTTTTATTAGGTGTTTTATGGCTGTGAGGTGTTTTTATTAGGTGTTTTATGGCTGTGAGGTGTTTTTAATTTCGTGGTGGTGAGGTGTTTTTATTATGTGTTTTATGGCTGTGAGGTGTTTTTAATTTCGTGGTGGTGAGGTGTTTTTATTATGTGTTTTATAGCTGTGAGGTGTTTTTATTAGGTGTTTTATGGCTGTGAGGTGTTTTTATTATGTGTTTTATGGCTGTGAGGTGTTTTTATTATGTGTTTTATGGCTGTGAGGTGTTTTTAATTTCGTGGTGGTGAGGTGTTTTTATTATGTGTTTTATGGCTGTGAGGTGTTTTTAATTTCGTGGTGGTGAGGTGTTTTTATTATGTGTTTTATAGCTGTGAGGTGTTTTTATTAGGTGTTTTATGGCTGTGAGGTGTTTTTAATTTCGTGGTGGTGAGGTGTTTTTAATTTCGTGGCTGGAAGGTGTTTTTATTAGGTGTTTTATGGCTGTGAGGTGTTTTTAATTTCGTGGTGGTGAGGTGTTTTTATTATGTGTTTTATGGCTGTGAGGTGTTTTTAATTTCGTGGCTGGAAGGTGTTTTTATTAGGTGTTTTATGGCTGTGAGGTGTTTTTAATTTTGTGGTGGTGAGGTGTTTTTATTAGGTGTTTTATGGCTCTGAGGTGTTTTTATTAGGTGTTTTATGGCTGTGAGGTGTTTTTATTAGGTGTTTTATGGCTGTGAGGTGTTTTTATTAGGTGTTTTATGGCTGTGAGGTGTTTTTAATTTCGTGGTGGTGAGGTGTTTTTATTTCGTGTTTTATGGCTGTGAGGTGTTTTTAATTTTGTGGTGGTGAGGTGTTTTCAATTTCGTGGTGGTGAGGTGTTTTTATTAGGTGTTTTATGGCTGTGAGGTGTTTTTAATTTCATGGCTGTAAGGTGTTTTTATTAGGTGTTTTATGGCTGTGAGGTGTTTTTAATTTCGTGGTGGTGAGGTGTTTTTATTATGTGTTTTATGGCTGTGAGGTGTTTTTATTATGTGTTTTATGGCTGTGAGGTGTTTTTAATTTCGTGGTGGTGAGGTGTTTTTATTATGTGTTTTATGACTGTGAGGTGTTTTCAATTTCGTGGTGGTGAGGTGTTTTTATTAGGTGTTTTATGACTGTGAGGTGTTTTTATTAGGTGTTTTATGGCTGTGAGGTGTTTTTATTAGGTGTTTTATGGCTGTGAGGTGTTTTTAATTACTTGGTGGTGAGGTGTTTTTAATTTCGTGGCTGTAAGGTGTTTTTATTAGGTGTTTTATGGCTGTGAGGTGTTTTTATTATGTGTTTTATGGCTGTGAGGTGTTTTTATTAGGTGTTTTATGGCTGTGAGGTGTTTTTATTAGGTGTTTTATGGCTGTGAGGTGTTTTTATTAGGTGTTTTATGGCTGTGAGGTGTTTTTAATTTCGTGGTGGTGAGGTGTTTTTATTATGTGTTTTATGGCTGTGAGGTGTTTTTAATTTCGTGGTGGTGAGGTGTTTTTATTATGTGTTTTATAGCTGTGAGGTGTTTTCAATTTCGTGGTGGTGAGGTGTTTTTATTATGTGTTTTATGGCTGTGAGGTGTTTTTAATTTCGTGGTGGTGAGGTGTTTTTATTATGTGTTTTATGGCTGTGAGGTGTTTTCAATTTCGTGGTGGTGAGGTGTTTTTATTAGTTGTTTTATGACTGAGGTGTTTTTATTAGGTGTTTTATGCCTGTGAGGTGTTTTTATTAGGTGTTTTATGGCTGTGAGGTGTTTTTATTAGGTGTTTTATGGCTGTGAGGTGTTTTTAATTACTTGGGGGTGAGGTGTTTTTAATTTCGTGGCTGTAAGGTGTTTTTATTAGGTGTTTTATGGCTGTGAGGTGTTTTTATTAGGTGTTTTATGGCTGTGAGGTGTTTTTATTAGGTGTTTTATGGCTGTGAGGTGTTTTTATTAGGTGTTTTATGGCTGTGAGGTGTTTTTAATTTCGTGGCTGTTAGGTGTTTTTCTTAGGTGTTTTATGGCTGTGAGGTGTTTTTATTATGTGTTTTATGGCTGTGAGGTGTTTTTATTAGGTGTTTTATGGCTGTGAGGTGTTTTTATTAGGTGTTTTATGGCTGTGAGGTGTTTTTATTAGGTGTTTTATGGCTGTGAGGTGTTTTTAATTTCGTGGCTGTAAGGTGTTTTTATTAGGTGTTTTATGGCTGTGAGGTGTTTTTATTAGGTGTTTTATGGCTGTGAGGTGTTTTTAATTTCGTGGTGGTGAGGTGTTTTTATTATGTGTTTTATGGCTGTGAGGTGTTTTTAATTTCGTGGTGGTGAGGTGTTTTTAATTTCGTGGCTGTAAGGTGTTTTTATTAGGTGTTTTATGGCTGTGAGGTGTTTTCAATTTCGTGGTGGTGAGGTGTTTTTATTATGTGTTTTATGGCTGTGAGGTGTTTTTAATTTCGTGGCTGTGAGGTGTTTTTATTAGATGTTTTATGGCTGTGAGGTGTTTTTAATTTCGTGGCTGTAAGGTGTTTTTATTATGTGTTTTATGGCTGTGAGGTGTTTTCAATTTCGTGGTGGTGAGGTGTTTTTATTATGTGTTTTATGGCTGTGAGGTGTTTTTAATTTCGTGGTGGTGAGGTGTTTTTATTATGTGTTTTATGGCTGTGAGGTGTTTTTAATTTCGTGGTGGTGAGGTGTTTTTATTAGATGTTTTATGGTTGTGAGGTGTTTTTAATTTCGTGGCTGTAAGGTGTTTTTATTAGGTGTTTTATGGCTGTGAGGTGTTTTCAATTTCGTGGTGGTGAGGTGTTTTTATTATGTGTTTTATGGCTGTGAGGTGTTTTCAATTTCGTGGCTGTAAGGTGTTTTTATTAGGTGTTTTATGGCTGTGAGGTGTTTTCAATTTCGTGGCTGTGAGGTGTTTTTATTAGGTGTTTTATGGCTGTGAGGTGTTTTTAATTTCGTGGCTGTGAGGTGTTTTTATTAGATGTTTTATGGCTGTGAGGTGTTTTCAATTTCGTGGCTGTAAGGTGTTTTTATTATGTGTTTTATGGCTGTGAGGTGTTTTCAATTTCGTGGCTGTAAGGTGTTTTTATTATGTGTTTTATGGCTGTGAGGTGTTTTTAATTTCGTGGCTGTGAGGTGTTTTTATTAGATGTTTTATGGCTGTGAGGTGTTTTCAATTTCGTGGCTGTAAGGTGTTTTTATTATGTGTTTTATGGCTGTGAGGTGTTTTTAATTTCGTGGCTGTAAGGTGTTTTTATTAGATGTTTTATGGCTGTGAGGTGTTTTCAATTTCATGGTGGTGAGGTGTTTTTATTAGATGTTTTATGGCTGTGAGGTGTTTTTAATTTCGTGGCTGTAAGGTGTTTTTATTAGGTGTTTTATGGCTGTGAGGTGTTTTTAATTTCGTGGCTGTAAGGTGTTTTTATTAGGTGTTTTATGGCTGTGAGGTGTTTTTAATTTCGTGGCTGTGAGGTGTTTTTATTAGATGTTTTATGGCTGTGCGGTGTTTTTAATTTCGTGGCTGTAAGGTGTTTTTATTATGTGTTTTATGGCTGTGAGGTGTTTTTAATTTCGTGGCTGTAAGGTGTTTTTATTATGTGTTTTATGGCTGTGAGGTGTTTTCAATTTCATGGTGGTGAGGTGTTTTTATTATGTGTTTTATGGCTGCGAGGTGTTTTTAATTTCGTGGCTGTGAGGTGTTTTTATTAGATGTTTTATGGCTGTGAGGTGTTTTTATTAGGTGTTTTATGGCTGTGAGGTGTTTTCAATTTCGTGGCTGTAAGGTGTTTTTATTATGTGTTTTATGGCGGTGAGGTGTTTTCAATTTCGTGGTGGTGAGGTGTTTTTATTATGTGTTTTATGGCTGAGGTGTTTTTAATTTCGTGGTGGTGAGGTGTTTTTATTATGTGTTTTATGGCTGTGAGGTGTTTTCAATTTCGTGGTGGTGAGGTGTTTTTATTAGGTGTTTTATGGCTCTGAGGTGTTTTTATTAGGTGTTTTATGGCTCTGAGGTGTTTTTATTATGTGTTTTATGGCTGTGAGGTGTTTTTATTAGGTGTTTTATGGCTGTGAGGTGTTTTTAATTACTTGGTGGTGAGGTGTTTTTAATTTCGTGGCTGTAAGGTGTTTTTATTAGGTGTTTTATGGCTGTGAGGTGTTTTTATTAGGTGTTTTATGGCTGTGAGGTGTTTTTATTAGGTGTTTTATGGCTGTGAGGTGTTTTTAATTTCGTGGCTGTAAGGTGTTTTTATTAGGTGTTTTATGGCTGTGAGGTGTTTTTAATTTCGTGGCTGTAAGGTGTTTTTATTAGGTGTTTTATGGCTGTGAGGTGTTTTTAATTTCGTGGTGGTGAGGTGTTTTTAATTTCGTGGCTGTAAGGTGTTTTTATTAGGTGTTTTATGGCTGTGAGGTGTTTTTATTAGGTGTTTTATGGCTGTGAGGTGTTTTTAATTTCGTGGCTGTAAGGTGTTTTTATTAGGTGTTTTATGGCTGTGAGGTGTTTTTAATTTCGTGGTGGTGAGGTGTTTTTATTAGGTGTTTTATGGCTGTGAGGTGTTTTCAATTTCGTGGTGGTGAGGTGTTTTTATTATGTGTTTTATGGCTGTGAGGTGTTTTTAATTTCGTGGTGGTGAGGTGTTTTTATTATGTGTTTTATGGCTGTGAGGTGTTTTTAATTTCGTGGTGGTGAGGTGTTTTTAATTTCGTGGCTGTAAGGTGTTTTTATTAGGTGTTTTATGGCTGTGAGGTGTTTTCAATTTCGTGGTGGTGAGGTGTTTTTATTATGTGTTTTATGGCTGTGAGGTGTTTTCAATTTCGTGGTGGTGAGGTGTTTTTATTAGGTGTTTTATGACTGTGAGGTGTTTTTATTCGGTGTTTTATGGCTGTGAGGTGTTTTTATTAGGTGTTTTATGGCTGTGAGGTGTTTTTATTAGGTGTTTTATGGCTGTGAGGTGTTTTTATTAGGTGTTTTATGGCTGTGAGGTGTTTTTAATTTCGTGGCTGTAAGGTGTTTTTATTAGGTGTTTTATGGCTGTGAGGTGTTTTTATTAGGTGTTTTATGGCTGTGAGGTGTTTTTAATTTCGTGGTGGTGAGGTGTTTTTATTATGTGTTTTTATGGCTGTGAGGTGTTTTTATTAGGTGTTTTATGGCTGAGGTGTTTTTAATTTCGTGGTGGTGAGGTGTTTTTAATTTCGTGGTGGTGAGGTGTTTTTAATTTCGTGGCTGGAAGGTGTTTTTATTAGGTGTTTTATGGCTGTGAGGTGTTTTTAATTTCGTGGTGGTGAGGTGTTTTTATTACGTGTTTTATGGCTGTGAGGTGTTTTTATTAGGTGTTTTATGGCTGTGAGGTGTTTTTAATTTCGTGGTGGTGAGGTGTTTTTAATTTCGTGGCTGGAAGGTGTTTTTATTAGGTGTTTTATGGCTGTGAGGTGTTTTTAATTTCGTGGTGGTGAGGTGTTTTTATTATGTGTTTTATGGCTGTGAGGAGGTGTTTTTAATTTCGTGGCTGGAAGGTGTTTTTATTAGGTGTTTTATGGCTGTGAGGTGTTTTTAATTTCGTGGTGGTGAGGTGTTTTTATTAGGTGTTTTATGGCTCTGAGGTGTTTTTATTAGGTGTTTTATGGCTGTGAGGTGTTTTTATTAGGTGTTTTATGGCTGTGAGGTGTTTTTATTTGGTGTTTTATGGCTGTGAGGTGTTTTTAATTTCGTGGTGGTGAGGTGTTTTTAATTTCGTGGCTGGAAGGTGTTTTCATTAGGTGTTTTATGGCTGTGAGGTGTTTTTATTAGGTGTTTTATGGCTGTGAGGTGTTTTTAATTTCGTGGTGGTGAGGTGTTTTTAATTTCGTGGCTGGAAGGTGTTTTTTTATTAGGTGTTTTATGGCTGAGGTGTTTTTAATTTCGTGGTGGTGAGGTGTTTTTATTAGGTGTTTTATGGCTCTGAGGTGTTTTTATTAGGTGTTTTATGGCTGTGAGGTGTTTTTATTAGGTGTTTTATGGCTGTGAGGTGTTTTTATTAGGTGTTTTATGGCTGTGAGGTGTTTTTAATTTCGTGGTGGTGAGGTGTTTTTATTTCGTGTTTTATGGCTGTGAGGTGTTTTTAATTTTGTGGTGGTGAGGTGTTTTCAATTTCGTGGTGGTGAGGTGTTTTTATTAGGTGTTTTATGGCTGTGAGGTGTTTTTAATTTCGTGGCTGTAAGGTGTTTTTATTAGGTGTTTTATGGCTGTGAGGTGTTTTTAATTTCGTGGTGGTGAGGTGTTTTTATTATGTGTTTTATGGCTGTGAGGTGTTTTTATTATGTGTTTTATGGCTGTGAGGTGTTTTTAATTTCGTGGTGGTGAGGTGTTTTTATTATGTGTTTTATGACTGTGAGGTGTTTTCAATTTCGTGGTGGTGAGGTGTTTTTATTAGGTGTTTTATGGCTGTGAGGTGTTTTTAATTTCGTGGTGGTGAGGTGTTTTTATTATGTGTTTTATGGCTGTGAGGTGTTTTTATTATGTGTTTTATGGCTGTGAGGTGTTTTTAATTTCGTGGTGGTGAGGTGTTTTTATTATGTGTTTTATGACTGTGAGGTGTTTTCAATTTCGTGGTGGTGAGGTGTTTTTATTAGGTGTTTTATGACTGTGAGGTGTTTTTATTAGGTGTTTTATGGCTGTGAGGTGTTTTTATTAGGTGTTTTATGGCTGTGAGGTGTTTTTAATTACTTGGTGGTGAGGTGTTTTTAATTTCGTGGCTGTGAGGTGTTTTTATTATGTGTTTTATGGCTGTGAGGTGTTTTTATTAGGTGTTTTATGGCTGTGAGGTGTTTTTATTAGGTGTTTTATGGCTGTGAGGTGTTTTTATTAGGTGTTTTATGGCTGTGAGGTGTTTTTAATTTCGTGGTGGTGAGGTGTTTTTATTATGTGTTTTATGGCTGTGAGGTGTTTTTAATTTCGTGGTGGTGAGGTGTTTTTATTATGTGTTTTATAGCTGTGAGGTGTTTTTATTAGGTGTTTTATGGCTGTGAGGTGTTTTATTAGGTGTTTTATGGCTCTGAGGTGTTTTTATTAGGTGTTTTATGGCTCTGAGGTGTTTTTATTAGGTGTTTTATGGCTCTGAGGTGTTTTTATTATGTGTTTTATGGCTGTGAGGTGTTTTTATTAGGTGTTTTATGGCTGTGAGGTGTTTTTATTAGGTGTTTTATGGCTGTGAGGTGTTTTTAATTACTTGGTGGTGAGGTGTTTTTAATTTCGTGGCTGTAAGGTGTTTTTATTAGGTGTTTTATGGCTGTGAGGTGTTTTTATTAGGTGTTTTATGGCTGTGAGGTGTTTTTAATTTCGTGGCTGTAAGGTGTTTTTATTAGGTGTTTTATGGCTGTGAGGTGTTTTTAATTTCGTGGTGTAAGGTGTTTTTATTAGGTGTTTTATGGCTGTGAGGTGTTTTTATTACGTGTTTTATGGCTGTGAGGTGTTTTTATTAGGTGTTTTATGGCTGTGAGGTGTTTTTAATTTCGTGGCTGTAAGGTGTTTTTATTAGGTGTTTTATGGCTGTGAGGTGTTTTTAATTTCGTGGCTGTAAGGTGTTTTTATTAGGTGTTTTATGGCTGTGAGGTGTTTTCCATTTCGTGGTGGTGAGGTGTTTTTATTAGGTGTTTTATGGCTGTGAGGTGTTTTTAATTTCGTGGCTGTAAGGTGTTTTTATTAGGTGTTTTATGGCTGTGAGGTGTTTTTAATTTTGTGGCTGTAAGGTATTTTTATTAGATGTTTTATGGCTGTGAGGTGTTTTTAATTTCGTGGCTGTAAGGTGTTTTTATTAGATGTTTTATGGCTGTGAGGTGTTTTTAATTTCGTGGCTGTAAGGTGTTTTTATTAGGTGTTTTATGGCTGTGAGGTGTTTTTAATTTCGTGGCTGTAAGGTGTTTTTATTAGGAGTTTTATGGCTGTGAGGTGTTTTTAATTTCGTGGCTGTAAGGTGTTTTTATTAGGTGTTTTATGGCTGTGAGGTGTTTTTAATTTCGTGGCTGTGAGGTGTTTTTATTAGATGTTTTATGGCTGTGAGGTGTTTTTAATTTCGTGGCTGTAAGGTGTTTTTATTATGTGTTTTATGGCTGTGAGGTGTTTTTAATTTCGTGGCTGTAAGGTGTTTTTATTATGTGTTTTATGGCTGTGAGGTGTTTTCAATTTCATGGTGGTGAGGTGTTTTTAATTTCGTGGCTGTGAGGTGTTTTTATTAGATGTTTTATGGCTGTGAGGTGTTTTTAATTTCGTGCCTGAAAGGTGTTTTTATTAGGTGTTTTATGGCTGTGAGGTGTTTTTAATTTCGTGGCTGTAAGGTGTTTTTATTGTGTTTTATGGCTGTGAGGTGTTTTTAATTTCGTGGTGGTGAGGTGTTTTTATTAGGTGTTTTATGGCTGTGAGGTGTTTTTAATTTCGTGGCTGTAAGGTGTTTTTATTATGTGTTTTATGGCTGTGAGGTGTTTTTAATTTCGTGGCTGTGAGGTGTTTTTATTAGATGTTTTATGGCTGTGAGGTGTTTTTAATTTCGTGGCTGTAAGGTGTTTTTATTATGTGTTTTATGGCTGTGAGGTGTTTTCAATTTCGTGGTGGTGAGGTGTTTTTATTATGTGTTTTATGGCTGTGAGGTGTTTTTAATTTCGTGGTGGTGAGGTGTTTTTATTATGTGTTTTATGGCTGTGAGGTGTTTTTAATTTCGTGGTGGTGAGGTGTTTTTATTAGATGTTTTATGGCTGTGAGGTGTTTTTAATTTCGTGGCTGTAAGGTGTTTTTATTAGGTGTTTTATGGCTGTGAGGTGTTTTCAATTTCGTGGTGGTGAGGTGTTTTTATTATGTGTTTTATGGCTGTGAGGTGTTTTTAATTTCGTGGTGGTGAGGTGTTTTTATTATGTGTTTTATGGCTGTGAGGTGTTTTTATTATGTGTTTTATGGCTGTGAGGTGTTTTTAATTTCGTGGTGGTGAGGTGTTTTTATTATGTGTTTTATGGCTGTGAGGTGTTTTTAATTTCGTGGTGGTGAGGTGTTTTTATTATGTGTTTTATGGCTGTGAGGTGTTTTTATTATGTGTTTTATGGCTGTGAGGTGTTTTCAATTTCGTGGTGGTGAGGTGTTTTTATTAGGTGTTTTATGACTGTGAGGTGTTTTTATTAGGTGTTTTATGGCTGTGAGGTGTTTTTATTAGGTGTTTTATGGCTGTGAGGTGTTTTTAATTACTTGGTGGTGAGGTGTTTTTAATTTCGTGGCTGTGAGGTGTTTTTATTATGTGTTTTATGGCTGTGAGGTGTTTTTATTAGGTGTTTTATGGCTGTGAGGTGTTTTTATTAGGTGTTTTATGGCTGTGAGGTGTTTTTATTAGGTGTTTTATGGCTGTGAGGTGTTTTTAATTTCGTGGTGGTGAGGTGTTTTTATTATGTGTTTTATGGCTGTGAGGTGTTTTTAATTTCGTGGTGGTGAGGTGTTTTTATTATGTGTTTTATAGCTGTGAGGTGTTTTTATTAGGTGTTTTATGGCTGTGAGGTGTTTTATTAGGTGTTTTATGGCTCTGAGGTGTTTTTATTAGGTGTTTTATGGCTCTGAGGTGTTTTTATTAGGTGTTTTATGGCTCTGAGGTGTTTTTATTATGTGTTTTATGGCTGTGAGGTGTTTTTATTAGGTGTTTTATGGCTGTGAGGTGTTTTTATTAGGTGTTTTATGGCTGTGAGGTGTTTTTAATTACTTGGTGGTGAGGTGTTTTTAATTTCGTGGCTGTAAGGTGTTTTTATTAGGTGTTTTATGGCTGTGAGGTGTTTTTATTAGGTGTTTTATGGCTGTGAGGTGTTTTTAATTTCGTGGCTGTAAGGTGTTTTTATTAGGTGTTTTATGGCTGTGAGGTGTTTTTAATTTCGTGGTGTAAGGTGTTTTTATTAGGTGTTTTATGGCTGTGAGGTGTTTTTATTACGTGTTTTATGGCTGTGAGGTGTTTTTATTAGGTGTTTTATGGCTGTGAGGTGTTTTTAATTTCGTGGCTGTAAGGTGTTTTTATTAGGTGTTTTATGGCTGTGAGGTGTTTTTAATTTCGTGGCTGTAAGGTGTTTTTATTAGGTGTTTTATGGCTGTGAGGTGTTTTCCATTTCGTGGTGGTGAGGTGTTTTTATTAGGTGTTTTATGGCTGTGAGGTGTTTTTAATTTCGTGGCTGTAAGGTGTTTTTATTAGGTGTTTTATGGCTGTGAGGTGTTTTTAATTTTGTGGCTGTAAGGTATTTTTATTAGATGTTTTATGGCTGTGAGGTGTTTTTAATTTCGTGGCTGTAAGGTGTTTTTATTAGATGTTTTATGGCTGTGAGGTGTTTTTAATTTCGTGGCTGTAGGGTGTTTTTATTAGGTGTTTTATGGCTGTGAGGTGTTTTTAATTTCGTGGCTGTAAGGTGTTTTTATTAGGAGTTTTATGGCTGTGAGGTGTTTTTAATTTCGTGGCTGTAAGGTGTTTTTATTAGGTGTTTTATGGCTGTGAGGTGTTTTTAATTTCGTGGCTGTGAGGTGTTTTTATTAGGAGTTTTATGGCTGTGAGGTGTTTTTAATTTCGTGGCTGTAAGGTGTTTTTATTATGTGTTTTATGGCTGTGAGGTGTTTTTAATTTCGTGGCTGTAAGGTGTTTTTATTATGTGTTTTATGGCTGTGAGGTGTTTTCAATTTCATGGTGGTGAGGTGTTTTTAATTTCGTGGCTGTGAGGTGTTTTTATTAGATGTTTTATGGCTGTGAGGTGTTTTTAATTTCGTGCCTGAAAGGTGTTTTTATTAGGTGTTTTATGGCTGTGAGGTGTTTTTAATTTCGTGGCTGTAAGGTGTTTTTATTATGTGTTTTATGGCTGTGAGGTGTTTTTAATTTCGTGGTGGTGAGGTGTTTTTATTAGGTGTTTTATGGCTGTGAGGTGTTTTTAATTTCGTGGCTGTAAGGTGTTTTTATTATGTGTTTTATGGCTGTGAGGTGTTTTTAATTTCGTGGCTGTGAGGTGTTTTTATTAGATGTTTTATGGCTGTGAGGTGTTTTTAATTTCGTGGCTGTAAGGTGTTTTTATTATGTGTTTTATGGCTGTGAGGTGTTTTCAATTTCGTGGTGGTGAGGTGTTTTTATTATGTGTTTTATGGCTGTGAGGTGTTTTTAATTTCGTGGTGGTGAGGTGTTTTTATTATGTGTTTTATGGCTGTGAGGTGTTTTTAATTTCGTGGTGGTGAGGTGTTTTTATTAGATGTTTTATGGCTGTGAGGTGTTTTTAATTTCGTGGCTGTAAGGTGTTTTTATTAGGTGTTTTATGGCTGTGAGGTGTTTTCAATTTCGTGGTGGTGAGGTGTTTTTATTATGTGTTTTATGGCTGTGAGGTGTTTTCAATTTCGTGGCTGTAAGGTGTTTTTATTAGGTGTTTTATGGCTGTGAGGTGTTTTCAATTTCGTGGCTGTGAGGTGTTTTTATTAGGTGTTTTATGGCTGTGAGGTGTTTTTAATTTCGTGGCTGTGAGGTGTTTTTATTAGATGTTTTATGGCTGTGAGGTGTTTTCAATTTCGTGGCTGTAAGGTGTTTTTATTATGTGTTTTATGGCTGTGAGGTGTTTTTAATTTCGTGGTGGTGAGGTGTTTTTAATTTCGTGGCTGCAAGGTGTTTTTATTAGATGTTTTATGGCTGTGAGGTGTTTTCAATTTCATGGTGGTGAGGTGTTTTTATTAGATGTTTTATGGCTGTGAGGTGTTTTTAATTTCGTGGCTGTAAGGTGTTTTTATTAGGTGTTTTATGGCTGTGAGGTGTTTTTAATTTCGTGGCTGTAAGGTGTTTTTATTAGGTGTTTTATGGCTGTGAGGTGTTTTTAATTTCGTGGCTGTGAGGTGTTTTTATTAGATGTTTTATGGCTGTGCGGTGTTTTTAATTTCGTGGCTGTAAGGTGTTTTTATTATGTGTTTTATGGCTGTGAGGTGTTTTTAATTTCGTGGCTGTAAGGTGTTTTTATTATGTGTTTTATGGCTGTGAGGTGTTTTCAATTTCATGGTGGTGAGGTGTTTTTATTATGTGTTTTATGGCTGCGAGGTGTTTTTAATTTCGTGGCTGTAAGGTGTTTTTATTATGTGTTTTATGGCTGTGAGGTGTTTTCAATTTCATGGTGGTGAGGTGTTTTTATTATGTGTTTTATGGCTGTGAGGTGTTTTCAATTTCGTGGCTGTAAGGTGTTTTTATTATGTGTTTTATGGCTGTGAGGTGTTTTTAATTTCGTGGCTGTGAGGTGTTTTTATTAGATGTTTTATGGCTGTGAGGTGTTTTCAATTTCGTGGCTGTAAGGTGTTTTTATTATGTGTTTTATGGCTGTGAGGTGTTTTTAATTTCGTGGTGGTGAGGTGTTTTTAATTTCGTGGCTGTAAGGTGTTTTTATTAGATGTTTTATGGCTGTGAGGTGTTTTCAATTTCATGGTGGTGAGGTGTTTTTATTAGATGTTTTATGGCTGTGAGGTGTTTTTAATTTCGTGGCTGTAAGGTGTTTTTATTAGGTGTTTTATGGCTGTGAGGTGTTTTTAATTTCGTGGCTGTAAGGTGTTTTTATTAGGTGTTTTATGGCTGTGAGGTGTTTTTAATTTCGTGGCTGTGAGGTGTTTTTATTAGATGTTTTATGGCTGTGCGGTGTTTTTAATTTCGTGGCTGTAAGGTGTTTTTATTATGTGTTTTATGGCTGTGAGGTGTTTTTAATTTCGTGGCTGTAACGTGTTTTTATTATGTGTTTTATGGCTGTGAGGTGTTTTCAATTTCATGGTGGTGAGGTGTTTTTATTATGTGTTTTATGACTGCGAGGTGTTTTTAATTTCGTGGCTGTGAGGTGTTTTTATTAGATGTTTTATGGCTGTGAGGTGTTTTTATTAGGTGTTTTATGGCTGTGAGGTGTTTTCAATTTCGTGGCTGTAAGGTGTTTTTATTATGTGTTTTATGGCTGTGAGGTGTTTTCAATTTCGTGGTGGTGAGGTGTTTTTATTATGTGTTTTATGGCTGTGAGGTGTTTTTAATTTCGTGGTGGTGAGGTGTTTTTATTATGTGTTTTATGGCTGTGAGGTGTTTTCAATTTCGTGGTGGTGAGGTGTTTTTATTAGGTGTTTTATGGCTCTGAGGTGTTTTTATTAGGTGTTTTATGGCTCTGAGGTGTTTTTATTATGTGTTTTATGGCTGTGAGGTGTTTTTATTAGGTGTTTTATGGCTGTGAGGTGTTTTTATTAGGTGTTTTATGGCTGTGAGGTGTTTTTAATAACTTGGTGGTGAGGTGTTTTTAATTTCGTGGCTGTAAGGTGTTTTTATTAGGTGTTTTATGGCTGTGAGGTGTTTTTATTAGGTGTTTTATGGCTGTGAGGTGTTTTTATTAGGTGTTTTATGGCTGTGAGGTGTTTTTAATTTCGTGGCTGTAAGGTGTTTTTATTAGGTGTTTTATGGCTGTGAGGTGTTTTTAATTTCGTGGTGGTGAGGTGTTTTTAATTTCGTGGCTGTAAGGTGTTTTTATTAGGTGTTTTATGGCTGTGAGGTGTTTTTATTAGGTGTTTTATGGCTGTGAGGTGTTTTTAATTTCGTGGCTGTAAGGTGTTTTTATTAGGTGTTTTATGGCTGTGAGGTGTTTTTAATTTCGTGGTGGTGAGGTGTTTTTATTAGGTGTTTTATGGCTGTGAGGTGTTTTCAATTTCGTGGTGGTGAGGTGTTTTTATTATGTGTTTTATGGCTGTGAGGTGTTTTTAATTTCGTGGTGGTGAGGTGTTTTTATTATGTGTTTTATGGCTGTGAGGTGTTTTTAATTTCGTGGTGGTGAGGTGTTTTTAATTTCGTGGCTGTAAGGTGTTTTTATTAGGTGTTTTATGGCTGTGAGGTGTTTTCAATTTCGTGGTGGTGAGGTGTTTTTATTATGTGTTTTATGGCTGTGAGGTGTTTTCAATTTCGTGGTGGTGAGGTGTTTTTATTAGGTGTTTTATGACTGTGAGGTGTTTTTATTCGGTGTTTTATGGCTGTGAGGTGTTTTTATTAGGTGTTTTATGGCTGTGAGGTGTTTTTATTAGGTGTTTTATGGCTGTGAGGTGTTTTTAATTTTGTGGCTGTAAGGTGTTTTTATTAGGTGTTTTATGGCTGTGAGGTGTTTTTATTAGGTGTTTTATGGCTGTGAGGTGTTTTTAATTTCGTGGTGGTGAGGTGTTTTTATTATGTGTTTTTATGGCTGTGAGGTGTTTTTATTAGGTGTTTTATGGCTGAGGTGTTTTTAATTTCGTGGTGGTGAGGTGTTTTTAATTTCGTGGTGGTGAGGTGTTTTTAATTTCGTGGCTGGAAGGTGTTTTTATTAGGTGTTTTATGGCTGTGAGGTGTTTTTAATTTCGTGGTGGTGAGGTGTTTTTATTACGTGTTTTATGGCTGTGAGGTGTTTTTATTAGGTGTTTTATGGCTGTGAGGTGTTTTTAATTTCGTGGTGGTGAGGTGTTTTTAATTTCGTGGCTGGAAGGTGTTTTTATTAGGTGTTTTATGGCTGTGAGGTGTTTTTAATTTCGTGGTGGTGAGGTGTTTTTATTATGTGTTTTATGGCTGTGAGGTGTTTTTAATTTCGTGGCTGGAAGGTGTTTTTATTAGGTGTTTTATGGCTGTGAGGTGTTTTTAATTTCGTGGTGGTGAGGTGTTTTTATTAGGTGTTTTATGGCTCTGAGGTGTTTTTATTAGGTGTTTTATGGCTGTGAGGTGTTTTTATTAGGTGTTTTATGGCTGTGAGGTGTTTTTATTAGGTGTTTTATGGCTGTGAGGTGTTTTTAATTTCGTGGTGGTGAGGTGTTTTTAATTTCGTGGCTGGAAGGTGTTTTTATTAGGTGTTTTATGGCTGTGAGGTGTTTTTATTAGGTGTTTTATGGCTGTGAGGTGTTTTTAATTTCGTGGTGGTGAGGTGTTTTTAATTTCGTGGCTGGAAGGTGTTTTTATTAGGTGTTTTATGGCTGAGGTGTTTTTAATTTCGTGGTGGTGAGGTGTTTTTATTAGGTGTTTTATGGCTCTGAGGTGTTTTTATTAGGTGTTTTATGGCTGTGAGGTGTTTTTATTAGGTGTTTTATGGCTGTGAGGTGTTTTTATTAGGTGTTTTATGGCTGTGAGGTGTTTTTAATTTCGTGGTGGTGAGGTGTTTTTATTTCGTGTTTTATGGCTGTGAGGTGTTTTTAATTTTGTGGTGGTGAGGTGTTTTCAATTTCGTGGTGGTGAGGTGTTTTTATTAGGTGTTTTATGGCTGTGAGGTGTTTTTAATTTCGTGGCTGTAAGGTGTTTTTATTAGGTGTTTTATGGCTGTGATGTGTTTTTAATTTCGTGGTGGTGAGGTGTTTTTATTCTGTGTTTTATGGCTGTGAGGTGTTTTTATTATGTGTTTTATGGCTGTGAGGTGTTTTTAATTTCGTGGTGGTGAGGTGTTTTTATTATGTGTTTTATGACTGTGAGGTGTTTTCAATTTCGTGGTGGTGAGGTGTTTTTATTAGGTGTTTTATGACTGTGAGGTGTTTTTATTAGGTGTTTTATGGCTGTGAGGTGTTTTTATTAGGTGTTTTATGGCTGTGAGGTGTTTTTAATTACTTGGTGGTGAGGTGTTTTTAATTTCGTGGCTGTAAGGTGTTTTTATTAGGTGTTTTATGGCTGTGAGGTGTTTTTATTATGTGTTTTATGGCTGTGAGGTGTTTTTATTAGGTGTTTTATGGCTGTGAGGTGTTTTTATTAGGTGTTTTATGGCTGTGAGGTGTTTTTATTAGGTGTTTTATGGCTGTGAGGTGTTTTTAATTTCGTGGTGGTGAGGTGTTTTTATTATGTGTTTTATGGCTGTGAGGTGTTTTTAATTTCGTGGTGGTGAGGTGTTTTTATTATGTGTTTTATAGCTGTGAGGTGTTTTTATTAGGTGTTTTATGGCTGTGAGGTGTTTTTAATTTCGTGGTGGTGAGGTGTTTTTAATTTCGTGGCTGGAAGGTGTTTTTATTAGGTGTTTTATGGCTGTGAGGTGTTTTTAATTTCGTGGTGGTGAGGTGTTTTTATTATGTGTTTTATGGCTGTGAGGTGTTTTTAATTTCGTGGCTGGAAGGTGTTTTTATTAGGTGTTTTATGGCTGTGAGGTGTTTTTAATTTTGTGGTGGTGAGGTGTTTTTATTAGGTGTTTTATGGCTCTGAGGTGTTTTTATTAGGTGTTTTATGGCTGTGAGGTGTTTTTATTAGGTGTTTTATGGCTGTGAGGTGTTTTTATTAGGTGTTTTATGGCTGTGAGGTGTTTTTAATTTCGTGGTGGTGAGGTGTTTTTATTTCGTGTTTTATGGCTGTGAGGTGTTTTTAATTTTGTGGTGGTGAGGTGTTTTCAATTTCGTGGTGGTGAGGTGTTTTTATTAGGTGTTTTATGGCTGTGAGGTGTTTTTAATTTCATGGCTGTAAGGTGTTTTTATTAGGTGTTTTATGGCTGTGAGGTGTTTTTAATTTCGTGGTGGTGAGGTGTTTTTATTATGTGTTTTATGGCTGTGAGGTGTTTTTATTATGTGTTTTATGGCTGTGAGGTGTTTTTAATTTCGTGGTGGTGAGGTGTTTTTATTATGTGTTTTATGACTGTGAGGTGTTTTCAATTTCGTGGTGGTGAGGTGTTTTTATTAGGTGTTTTATGACTGTGAGGTGTTTTTATTAGGTGTTTTATGGCTGTGAGGTGTTTTTATTAGGTGTTTTATGGCTGTGAGGTGTTTTTAATTACTTGGTGGTGAGGTGTTTTTAATTTCGTGGCTGTAAGGTGTTTTTATTAGGTGTTTTATGGCTGTGAGGTGTTTTTATTATGTGTTTTATGGCTGTGAGGTGTTTTTATTAGGTGTTTTATGGCTGTGAGGTGTTTTTATTAGGTGTTTTATGGCTGTGAGGTGTTTTTATTAGGTGTTTTATGGCTGTGAGGTGTTTTTAATTTCGTGGTGGTGAGGTGTTTTTATTATGTGTTTTATGGCTGTGAGGTGTTTTTAATTTCGTGGTGGTGAGGTGTTTTTATTATGTGTTTTATAGCTGTGAGGTGTTTTCAATTTCGTGGTGGTGAGGTGTTTTTATTATGTGTTTTATGGCTGTGAGGTGTTTTTAATTTCGTGGTGGTGAGGTGTTTTTATTATGTGTTTTATGGCTGTGAGGTGTTTTCAATTTCGTGGTGGTGAGGTGTTTTTATTAGTTGTTTTATGACTGAGGTGTTTTTATTAGGTGTTTTATGCCTGTGAGGTGTTTTTATTAGGTGTTTTATGGCTGTGAGGTGTTTTTATTAGGTGTTTTATGGCTGTGAGGTGTTTTTAATTACTTGGTGGTGAGGTGTTTTTAATTTCGTGGCTGTAAGGTGTTTTTATTAGGTGTTTTATGGCTGTGAGGTGTTTTTATTAGGTGTTTTATGGCTGTGAGGTGTTTTTATTAGGTGTTTTATGGCTGTGAGGTGTTTTTATTAGGTGTTTTATGGCTGTGAGGTGTTTTTAATTTCGTGGCTGTTAGGTGTTTTTCTTAGGTGTTTTATGGCTGTGAGGTGTTTTTATTATGTGTTTTATGGCTGTGAGGTGTTTTTATTAGGTGTTTTATGGCTGTGAGGTGTTTTTATTAGGTGTTTTATGGCTGTGAGGTGTTTTTAATTTCGTGGCTGTAAGGTGTTTTTATTAGGTGTTTTATGGCTGTGAGGTGTTTTTATTAGGTGTTTTATGGCTGTGAGGTGTTTTTAATTTCGTGGTGGTGAGGTGTTTTTATTATGTGTTTTATGGCTGTGAGGTGTTTTTAATTTCGTGGTGGTGAGGTGTTTTTAATTTCGTGGCTGTAAGGTGTTTTTATTAGGTGTTTTATGGCTGTGAGGTGTTTTCAATTTCGTGGTGGTGAGGTGTTTTTATTATGTGTTTTATGGCTGTGAGGTGTTTTTAATTTCGTGGCTGTGAGGTGTTTTTATTAGATGTTTTATGGCTGTGAGGTGTTTTTAATTTCGTGGCTGTAAGGTGTTTTTATTATGTGTTTTATGGCTGTGAGGTGTTTTCAATTTCGTGGTGGTGAGGTGTTTTTATTATGTGTTTTATGGCTGTGAGGTGTTTTTAATTTCGTGGTGGTGAGGTGTTTTTATTATGTGTTTTATGGCTGTGAGGTGTTTTTAATTTCGTGGTGGTGAGGTGTTTTTATTAGATGTTTTATGGCTGTGAGGTGTTTTTAATTTCGTGGCTGTAAGGTGTTTTTATTAGGTGTTTTATGGCTGTGAGGTGTTTTCAATTTCGTGGTGGTGAGGTGTTTTTATTAGGTGTTTTATGGCTGTGAGGTGTTTTCAATTTCGTGGCTGTAAGGTGTTTTTATTAGGTGTTTTATGGCTGTGAGGTGTTTTCAATTTCGTGGCTGTGAGGTGTTTTTATTAGGTGTTTTATGGCTGTGAGGTGTTTTTAATTTCGTGGCTGTGAGGTGTTTTTATTAGATGTTTTATGGCTGTGAGGTGTTTTCAATTTCGTGGCTGTAAGGTGTTTTTATTATGTGTTTTATGGCTGTGAGGTGTTTTCAATTTCGTGGCTGTAAGGTGTTTTTATTATGTGTTTTATGGCTGTGAGGTGTTTTTAATTTCGTGGCTGTGAGGTGTTTTTATTAGATGTTTTATGGCTGTGAGGTGTTTTCAATTTCGTGGCTGTAAGGTGTTTTTATTATGTGTTTTATGGCTGTGAGGTGTTTTTAATTTCGTGGCTGTAAGGTGTTTTTATTAGATGTTTTATGGCTGTGAGGTGTTTTCAATTTCATGGTGGTGAGGTGTTTTTATTAGATGTTTTATGGCTGTGAGGTGTTTTTAATTTCGTGGCTGTAAGGTGTTTTTATTAGGTGTTTTATGGCTGTGAGGTGTTTTTAATTTCGTGGCTGTAAGGTGTTTTTATTAGGTGTTTTATGGCTGTGAGGTGTTTTTAATTTCGTGGCTGTGAGGTGTTTTTATTAGATGTTTTATGGCTGTGCGGTGTTTTTAATTTCGTGGCTGTAAGGTGTTTTTATTATGTGTTTTATGGCTGTGAGGTGTTTTTAATTTCGTGGCTGTAAGGTGTTTTTATTATGTGTTTTATGGCTGTGAGGTGTTTTCAATTTCATGGTGGTGAGGTGTTTTTATTATGTGTTTTATGGCTGCGAGGTGTTTTTAATTTCGTGGCTGTGAGGTGTTTTTATTAGATGTTTTATGGCTGTGAGGTGTTTTTATTAGGTGTTTTATGGCTGTGAGGTGTTTTCAATTTCGTGGCTGTAAGGTGTTTTTATTATGTGTTTTATGGCGGTGAGGTGTTTTCAATTTCGTGGTGGTGAGGTGTTTTTATTATGTGTTTTATGGCTGTGAGGTGTTTTTAATTTCGTGGTGGTGAGGTGTTTTTATTATGTGTTTTATGGCTGTGAGGTGTTTTCAATTTCGTGGTGGTGAGGTGTTTTTATTAGGTGTTTTATGGCTCTGAGGTGTTTTTATTAGGTGTTTTATGGCTCTGAGGTGTTTTTATTATGTGTTTTATGGCTGTGAGGTGTTTTTATTAGGTGTTTTATGGCTGTGAGGTGTTTTTATTAGGTGTTTTATGGCTGTGAGGTGTTTTTAATTACTTGGTGGTGAGGTGTTTTTAATTTCGTGGCTGTAAGGTGTTTTTATTAGGTGTTTTATGGCTGTGAGGTGTTTTTATTAGGTGTTTTATGGCTGTGAGGTGTTTTTATTAGGTGTTTTATGGCTGTGAGGTGTTTTTAATTTCGTGGCTGTAAGGTGTTTTTATTAGGTGTTTTGTGGCTGTGAGGTGTTTTTAATTTCGTGGCTGTAAGGTGTTTTTATTAGGTGTTTTATGGCTGTGAGGTGTTTTTAATTTCGTGGTGGTGAGGTGTTTTTAATTTCGTGGCTGTAAGGTGTTTTTATTAGGTGTTTTATGGCTGTGAGGTGTTTTTATTAGGTGTTTTATGGCTGTGAGGTGTTTTTAATTTCGTGGCTGTAAGGTGTTTTTATTAGGTGTTTTATGGCTGTGAGGTGTTTTTAATTTCGTGGTGGTGAGGTGTTTTTATTAGGTGTTTTATGGCTGTGAGGTGTTTTCAATTTCGTGGTGGTGAGGTGTTTTTATTATGTGTTTTATGGCTGTGAGGTGTTTTTAATTTCGTGGTGGTGAGGTGTTTTTATTATGTGTTTTATGGCTGTGAGGTGTTTTTAATTTCGTGGTGGTGAGGTGTTTTTAATTTCGTGGCTGTAAGGTGTTTTTATTAGGTGTTTTATGGCTGTGAGGTGTTTTCAATTTCGTGGTGGTGAGGTGTTTTTATTATGTGTTTTATGGCTGTGAGGTGTTTTCAATTTCGTGGTGGTGAGGTGTTTTTATTAGGTGTTTTATGACTGTGAGGTGTTTTTATTCGGTGTTTTATGGCTGTGAGGTGTTTTTATTAGGTGTTTTATGGCTGTGAGGTGTTTTTATTAGGTGTTTTATGGCTGTGAGGTGTTTTTATTAGGTGTTTTATGGCTGTGAGGTGTTTTTAATTTCGTGGCTGTAAGGTGTTTTTATTAGGTGTTTTATGGCTGTGAGGTGTTTTTATTAGGTGTTTTATGGCTGTGAGGTGTTTTTAATTTCGTGGTGGTGAGGTGTTTTTATTATGTGTTTTTATGGCTGTGAGGTGTTTTTATTAGGTGTTTTATGGCTGAGGTGTTTTTAATTTCGTGGTGGTGAGGTGTTTTTAATTTCGTGGTGGTGAGGTGTTTTTAATTTCGTGGCTGGAAGGTGTTTTTATTAGGTGTTTTATGGCTGTGAGGTGTTTTTAATTTCGTGGTGGTGAGGTGTTTTTATTACGTGTTTTATGGCTGTGAGGTGTTTTTATTAGGTGTTTTATGGCTGTGAGGTGTTTTTAATTTCGTGGTGGTGAGGTGTTTTTAATTTCGTGGCTGGAAGGTGTTTTTATTAGGTGTTTTATGGCTGTGAGGTGTTTTTAATTTCGTGGTGGTGAGGTGTTTTTATTATGTGTTTTATGGCTGTGAGGAGGTGTTTTTAATTTCGTGGCTGGAAGGTGTTTTTATTAGGTGTTTTATGGCTGTGAGGTGTTTTTAATTTCGTGGTGGTGAGGTGTTTTTATTAGGTGTTTTATGGCTCTGAGGTGTTTTTATTAGGTGTTTTATGGCTGTGAGGTGTTTTTATTAGGTGTTTTATGGCTGTGAGGTGTTTTTATTTGGTGTTTTATGGCTGTGAGGTGTTTTTAATTTCGTGGTGGTGAGGTGTTTTTAATTTCGTGGCTGGAAGGTGTTTTTATTAGGTGTTTTATGGCTGTGAGGTGTTTTTATTAGGTGTTTTATGGCTGTGAGGTGTTTTTAATTTCGTGGTGGTGAGGTGTTTTTAATTTCGTGGCTGGAAGGTGTTTTTTTTATTAGGTGTTTTATGGCTGAGGTGTTTTTAATTTCGTGGTGGTGAGGTGTTTTTATTAGGTGTTTTATGGCTCTGAGGTGTTTTTATTAGGTGTTTTATGGCTGTGAGGTGTTTTTATTAGGTGTTTTATGGCTGTGAGGTGTTTTTATTAGGTGTTTTATGGCTGTGAGGTGTTTTTAATTTCGTGGTGGTGAGGTGTTTTTATTTCGTGTTTTATGGCTGTGAGGTGTTTTTAATTTTGTGGTGGTGAGGTGTTTTCAATTTCGTGGTGGTGAGGTGTTTTTATTAGGTGTTTTATGGCTGTGAGGTGTTTTTAATTTCGTGGCTGTAAGGTGTTTTTATTAGGTGTTTTATGGCTGTGAGGTGTTTTTAATTTCGTGGTGGTGAGGTGTTTTTATTATGTGTTTTATGGCTGTGAGGTGTTTTTATTATGTGTTTTATGGCTGTGAGGTGTTTTTAATTTCGTGGTGGTGAGGTGTTTTTATTATGTGTTTTATGACTGTGAGGTGTTTTTATTAGGTGTTTTATGGCTGTGAGGTGTTTTTATTAGGTGTTTTATGGCTGTGAGGTGTTTTTAATTTCGTGGTGGTGAGGTGTTTTTATTATGTGTTTTATGGCTGTGAGGTGTTTTTAATTTCGTGGTGGTGAGGTGTTTTTATTATGTGTTTTATAGCTGTGAGGTGTTTTCAATTTCGTGGTGGTGAGGTGTTTTTATTATGTGTTTTATGGCTGTGAGGTGTTTTTAATTTCGTGGTGGTGAGGTGTTTTTATTATGTGTTTTATGGCTGTGAGGTGTTTTCAATTTCGTGGTGAGGTGTTTTTATTAGTTGTTTTATGACTGAGGTGTTTTTATTAGGTGTTTTATGCCTGTGAGGTGTTTTTATTAGGTGTTTTATGGCTGTGAGGTGTTTTTATTAGGTGTTTTATGGCTGTGAGGTGTTTTTAATTACTTGGGGGTGAGGTGTTTTTAATTTCGTGGCTGTAAGGTGTTTTTATTAGGTGTTTTATGGCTGTGAGGTGTTTTTATTAGGTGTTTTATGGCTGTGAGGTGTTTTTATTAGGTGTTTTATGGCTGTGAGGTGTTTTTATTAGGTGTTTTATGGCTGTGAGGTGTTTTTAATTTCGTGGCTGTTAGGTGTTTTTCTTAGGTGTTTTATGGCTGTGAGGTGTTTTTATTATGTGTTTTATGGCTGTGAGGTGTTTTTATTAGGTGTTTTATGGCTGTGAGGTGTTTTTATTAGGTGTTTTATGGCTGTGAGGTGTTTTTATTAGGTGTTTTATGGCTGTGAGGTGTTTTTAATTTCGTGGCTGTAAGGTGTTTTTATTAGGTGTTTTATGGCTGTGAGGTGTTTTTATTAGGTGTTTTATGGCTGAGGTGTTTTTAATTTCGTGGTGGTGAGGTGTTTTTATTATGTGTTTTATGGCTGTGAGGTGTTTTTAATTTCGTGGTGGTGAGGTGTTTTTAATTTCGTGGCTGTAAGGTGTTTTTATTAGGTGTTTTATGGCTGTGAGGTGTTTTCAATTTCGTGGTGGTGAGGTGTTTTTATTATGTGTTTTATGGCTGTGAGGTGTTTTTAATTTCGTGGCTGTGAGGTGTTTTTATTAGATGTTTTATGGCTGTGAGGTGTTTTTAATTTCGTGGCTGTAAGGTGTTTTTATTATGTGTTTTATGGCTGTGAGGTGTTTTCAATTTCGTGGTGGTGAGGTGTTTTTATTATGTGTTTTATGGCTGTGAGGTGTTTTTAATTTCGTGGTGGTGAGGTGTTTTTATTATGTGTTTTATGGCTGTGAGGTGTTTTTAATTTCGTGGTGGTGAGGTGTTTTTATTAGATGTTTTATGGTTGTGAGGTGTTTTTAATTTCGTGGCTGTAAGGTGTTTTTATTAGGTGTTTTATGGCTGTGAGGTGTTTTCAATTTCGTGGTGGTGAGGTGTTTTTATTATGTGTTTTATGGCTGTGAGGTGTTTTCAATTTCGTGGCTGTAAGGTGTTTTTATTAGGTGTTTTATGGCTGTGAGGTGTTTTCAATTTCGTGGCTGTGAGGTGTTTTTATTAGGTGTTTTATGGCTGTGAGGTGTTTTTAATTTCGTGGCTGTGAGGTGTTTTTATTAGATGTTTTATGGCTGTGAGGTGTTTTCAATTTCGTGGCTGTAAGGTGTTTTTATTATGTGTTTTATGGCTGTGAGGTGTTTTCAATTTCGTGGCTGTAAGGTGTTTTTATTATGTGTTTTATGGCTGTGAGGTGTTTTTAATTTCGTGGCTGTGAGGTGTTTTTATTAGATGTTTTATGGCTGTGAGGTGTTTTCAATTTCGTGGCTGTAAGGTGTTTTTATTATGTGTTTTATGGCTGTGAGGTGTTTTTAATTTCGTGGCTGTAAGGTGTTTTTATTAGATGTTTTATGGCTGTGAGGTGTTTTCAATTTCATGGTGGTGAGGTGTTTTTATTAGATGTTTTATGGCTGTGAGGTGTTTTTAATTTCGTGGCTGTAAGGTGTTTTTATTAGGTGTTTTATGGCTGTGAGGTGTTTTTAATTTCGTGGCTGTAAGGTGTTTTTATTAGGTGTTTTATGGCTGTGAGGTGTTTTTAATTTCGTGGCTGTGAGGTGTTTTTATTAGATGTTTTATGGCTGTGCGGTGTTTTTAATTTCGTGGCTGTAAGGTGTTTTTATTATGTGTTTTATGGCTGTGAGGTGTTTTTAATTTCGTGGCTGTAAGGTGTTTTTATTATGTGTTTTATGGCTGTGAGGTGTTTTCAATTTCATGGTGGTGAGGTGTTTTTATTATGTGTTTTATGGCTGCGAGGTGTTTTTAATTTCGTGGCTGTGAGGTGTTTTTATTAGATGTTTTATGGCTGTGAGGTGTTTTTATTAGGTGTTTTATGGCTGTGAGGTGTTTTCAATTTCGTGGCTGTAAGGTGTTTTTATTATGTGTTTTATGGCGGTGAGGTGTTTTCAATTTCGTGGTGGTGAGGTGTTTTTATTATGTGTTTTATGGCTGAGGTGTTTTTAATTTCGTGGTGGTGAGGTGTTTTTATTATGTGTTTTATGGCTGTGAGGTGTTTTCAATTTCGTGGTGGTGAGGTGTTTTTATTAGGTGTTTTATGGCTCTGAGGTGTTTTTATTAGGTGTTTTATGGCTCTGAGGTGTTTTTATTATGTGTTTTATGGCTGTGAGGTGTTTTTATTAGGTGTTTTATGGCTGTGAGGTGTTTTTAATTACTTGGTGGTGAGGTGTTTTTAATTTCGTGGCTGTAAGGTGTTTTTATTAGGTGTTTTATGGCTGTGAGGTGTTTTTATTAGGTGTTTTATGGCTGTGAGGTGTTTTTATTAGGTGTTTTATGGCTGTGAGGTGTTTTTAATTTCGTGGCTGTAAGGTGTTTTTATTAGGTGTTTTATGGCTGTGAGGTGTTTTTAATTTCGTGGCTGTAAGGTGTTTTTATTAGGTGTTTTATGGCTGTGAGGTGTTTTTAATTTCGTGGTGGTGAGGTGTTTTTAATTTCGTGGCTGTAAGGTGTTTTTATTAGGTGTTTTATGGCTGTGAGGTGTTTTTATTAGGTGTTTTATGGCTGTGAGGTGTTTTTAATTTCGTGGCTGTAAGGTGTTTTTATTAGGTGTTTTATGGCTGTGAGGTGTTTTTAATTTCGTGGTGGTGAGGTGTTTTTATTAGGTGTTTTATGGCTGTGAGGTGTTTTCAATTTCGTGGTGGTGAGGTGTTTTTATTATGTGTTTTATGGCTGTGAGGTGTTTTTAATTTCGTGGTGGTGAGGTGTTTTTATTATGTGTTTTATGGCTGTGAGGTGTTTTTAATTTCGTGGTGGTGAGGTGTTTTTAATTTCGTGGCTGTAAGGTGTTTTTATTAGGTGTTTTATGGCTGTGAGGTGTTTTCAATTTCGTGGTGGTGAGGTGTTTTTATTATGTGTTTTATGGCTGTGAGGTGTTTTCAATTTCGTGGTGGTGAGGTGTTTTTATTAGGTGTTTTATGACTGTGAGGTGTTTTTATTCGGTGTTTTATGGCTGTGAGGTGTTTTTATTAGGTGTTTTATGGCTGTGAGGTGTTTTTATTAGGTGTTTTATGGCTGTGAGGTGTTTTTATTAGGTGTTTTATGGCTGTGAGGTGTTTTTAATTTCGTGGCTGTAAGGTGTTTTTATTAGGTGTTTTATGGCTGTGAGGTGTTTTTATTAGGTGTTTTATGGCTGTGAGGTGTTTTTAATTTCGTGGTGGTGAGGTGTTTTTATTATGTGTTTTTATGGCTGTGAGGTGTTTTTATTAGGTGTTTTATGGCTGAGGTGTTTTTAATTTCGTGGTGGTGAGGTGTTTTTAATTTCGTGGTGGTGAGGTGTTTTTAATTTCGTGGCTGGAAGGTGTTTTTATTAGGTGTTTTATGGCTGTGAGGTGTTTTTAATTTCGTGGTGGTGAGGTGTTTTTATTACGTGTTTTATGGCTGTGAGGTGTTTTTATTAGGTGTTTTATGGCTGTGAGGTGTTTTTAATTTCGTGGTGGTGAGGTGTTTTTAATTTCGTGGCTGGAAGGTGTTTTTATTAGATGTTTTATGGCTGTGAGGTGTTTTTAATTTCGTGGCTGTAAGGTGTTTTTATTATGTGTTTTATGGCTGTGAGGTGTTTTCAATTTCGTGGTGGTGAGGTGTTTTTATTATGTGTTTTATGGCTGTGAGGTGTTTTTAATTTCGTGGTGGTGAGGTGTTTTTATTATGTGTTTTATGGCTGTGAGGTGTTTTTAATTTCGTGGTGGTGAGGTGTTTTTATTAGATGTTTTATGGTTGTGAGGTGTTTTTAATTTCGTGGCTGTAAGGTGTTTTTATTAGGTGTTTTATGGCTGTGAGGTGTTTTCAATTTCGTGGTGGTGAGGTGTTTTTATTATGTGTTTTATGGCTGTGAGGTGTTTTCAATTTCGTGGCTGTAAGGTGTTTTTATTAGGTGTTTTATGGCTGTGAGGTGTTTTCAATTTCGTGGCTGTGAGGTGTTTTTATTAGGTGTTTTATGGCTGTGAGGTGTTTTTAATTTCGTGGCTGTGAGGTGTTTTTATTAGATGTTTTATGGCTGTGAGGTGTTTTCAATTTCGTGGCTGTAAGGTGTTTTTATTATGTGTTTTATGGCTGTGAGGTGTTTTCAATTTCGTGGCTGTAAGGTGTTTTTATTATGTGTTTTATGGCTGTGAGGTGTTTTTAATTTCGTGGCTGTGAGGTGTTTTTATTAGATGTTTTATGGCTGTGAGGTGTTTTCAATTTCGTGGCTGTAAGGTGTTTTTATTATGTGTTTTATGGCTGTGAGGTGTTTTTAATTTCGTGGCTGTAAGGTGTTTTTATTAGATGTTTTATGGCTGTGAGGTGTTTTCAATTTCATGGTGGTGAGGTGTTTTTATTAGATGTTTTATGGCTGTGAGGTGTTTTTAATTTCGTGGCTGTAAGGTGTTTTTATTAGGTGTTTTATGGCTGTGAGGTGTTTTTAATTTCGTGGCTGTAAGGTGTTTTTATTAGGTGTTTTATGGCTGTGAGGTGTTTTTAATTTCGTGGCTGTGAGGTGTTTTTATTAGATGTTTTATGGCTGTGCGGTGTTTTTAATTTCGTGGCTGTAAGGTGTTTTTATTATGTGTTTTATGGCTGTGAGGTGTTTTTAATTTCGTGGCTGTAAGGTGTTTTTATTATGTGTTTTATGGCTGTGAGGTGTTTTCAATTTCATGGTGGTGAGGTGTTTTTATTATGTGTTTTATGGCTGCGAGGTGTTTTTAATTTCGTGGCTGTGAGGTGTTTTTATTAGATGTTTTATGGCTGTGAGGTGTTTTTATTAGGTGTTTTATGGCTGTGAGGTGTTTTCAATTTCGTGGCTGTAAGGTGTTTTTATTATGTGTTTTATGGCGGTGAGGTGTTTTCAATTTCGTGGTGGTGAGGTGTTTTTATTATGTGTTTTATGGCTGAGGTGTTTTTAATTTCGTGGTGGTGAGGTGTTTTTATTATGTGTTTTATGGCTGTGAGGTGTTTTCAATTTCGTGGTGGTGAGGTGTTTTTATTAGGTGTTTTATGGCTCTGAGGTGTTTTTATTAGGTGTTTTATGGCTCTGAGGTGTTTTTATTATGTGTTTTATGGCTGTGAGGTGTTTTTATTAGGTGTTTTATGGCTGTGAGGTGTTTTTAATTACTTGGTGGTGAGGTGTTTTTAATTTCGTGGCTGTAAGGTGTTTTTATTAG
Source organism: Myxine glutinosa (assembly GCF_964187855.1). Lineage (NCBI taxonomy): Eukaryota > Metazoa > Chordata > Myxini > Myxiniformes > Myxinidae > Myxine > Myxine glutinosa. Next base: position 44,031,278 of record NC_136270.1, read on the forward strand.
GTGTTTTATGGCTGTGAGGTGTTTTTATTAGGTGTTTTATGGCTGTGAGGTGTTTTTATTAGGTGTTTTATGGCTGTGAGGTGTTTTTAATTTCGTGGCTGTAAGGTGTTTTTATTAGGTGTTTTATGGCTGTGAGGTGTTTTTAATTTCGTGGCTGTAAGGTGTTTTTATTAGGTGTTTTATGGCTGTGAGGTGTTTTTAATTTCGTGGTGGTGAGGTGTTTTTAATTTCGTGGCTGTAAGGTGTTTTTATTAGGTGTTTTATGGCTGTGAGGTGTTTTTATTAGGTGTTTTATGGCTGTGAGGTGTTTTTAATTTCGTGGCTGTAAGGTGTTTTTATTAGGTGTTTTATGGCTGTGAGGTGTTTTTAATTTCGTGGTGGTGAGGTGTTTTTATTAGGTGTTTTATGGCTGTGAGGTGTTTTCAATTTCGTGGTGGTGAGGTGTTTTTATTATGTGTTTTATGGCTGTGAGGTGTTTTTAATTTCGTGGTGGTGAGGTGTTTTTATTATGTGTTTTATGGCTGTGAGGTGTTTTTAATTTCGTGGTGGTGAGGTGTTTTTAATTTCGTGGCTGTAAGGTGTTTTTATTAGGTGTTTTATGGCTGTGAGGTGTTTTCAATTTCGTGGTGGTGAGGTGTTTTTATTATGTGTTTTATGGCTGTGAGGTGTTTTCAATTTCGTGGTGGTGAGGTGTTTTTATTAGGTGTTTTATGACTGTGAGGTGTTTTTATTCGGTGTTTTATGGCTGTGAGGTGTTTTTATTAGGTGTTTTATGGCTGTGAGGTGTTTTTATTAGGTGTTTTATGGCTGTGAGGTGTTTTTATTAGGTGTTTTATGGCTGTGAGGTGTTTTTAATTTCGTGGCTGTAAGGTGTTTTTATTAGGTGTTTTATGGCTGTGAGGTGTTTTTATTAGGTGTTTTATGGCTGTGAGGTGTTTTTAATTTCGTGGTGGTGAGGTGTTTTTATTATGTGTTTTTATGGCTGTGAGGTGTTTTTATTAGGTGTTTTATGGCTGAGGTGTTTTTAATTTCGTGGTGGTGAGGTGTTTTTAATTTCGTGGTGGTGAGGTGTTTTTAATTTCGTGGCTGGAAGGTGTTTTTATTAGGTGTTTTATGGCTGTGAGGTGTTTTTAATTTCGTGGTGGTGAGGTGTTTTTATTACGTGTTTTATGGCTGTGAGGTGTTTTTATTAGGTGTTTTATGGCTGTGAGGTGTTTTTAATTTCGTGGTGGTGAGGTGTTTTTAATTTCGTGGCTGGAAGGTGTTTTTATTAGGTGTTTTATGGCTGTGAGGTGTTTTTAATTTCGTGGTGGTGAGGTGTTTTTATTATGTGTTTTATGGCTGTGAGGAGGTGTTTTTAATTTCGTGGCTGGAAGGTGTTTTTATTAGGTGTTTTATGGCTGTGAGGTGTTTTTAATTTCGTGGTGGTGAGGTGTTTTTATTAGGTGTTTTATGGCTCTGAGGTGTTTTTATTAGGTGTTTTATGGCTGTGAGGTGTTTTTATTAGGTGTTTTATGGCTGTGAGGTGTTTTTATTTGGTGTTTTATGGCTGTGAGGTGTTTTTAATTTCGTGGTGGTGAGGTGTTTTTAATTTCGTGGCTGGAAGGTGTTTTCATTAGGTGTTTTATGGCTGTGAGGTGTTTTTATTAGGTGTTTTATGGCTGTGAGGTGTTTTTAATTTCGTGGTGGTGAGGTGTTTTTAATTTCGTGGCTGGAAGGTGTTTTTTTTATTAGGTGTTTTATGGCTGAGGTGTTTTTAATTTCGTGGTGGTGAGGTGTTTTTATTAGGTGTTTTATGGCTCTGAGGTGTTTTTATTAGGTGTTTTATGGCTGTGAGGTGTTTTTATTAGGTGTTTTATGGCTGTGAGGTGTTTTTATTAGGTGTTTTATGGCTGTGAGGTGTTTTTAATTTCGTGGTGGTGAGGTGTTTTTATTTCGTGTTTTATGGCTGTGAGGTGTTTTTAATTTTGTGGTGGTGAGGTGTTTTCAATTTCGTGGTGGTGAGGTGTTTTTATTAGGTGTTTTATGGCTGTGAGGTGTTTTTAATTTCGTGGCTGTAAGGTGTTTTTATTAGGTGTTTTATGGCTGTGAGGTGTTTTTAATTTCGTGGTGGTGAGGTGTTTTTATTATGTGTTTTATGGCTGTGAGGTGTTTTTATTATGTGTTTTATGGCTGTGAGGTGTTTTTAATTTCGTGGTGGTGAGGTGTTTTTATTATGTGTTTTATGACTGTGAGGTGTTTTCAATTTCGTGGTGGTGAGGTGTTTTTATTAGGTGTTTTATGGCTGTGAGGTGTTTTTAATTTCGTGGTGGTGAGGTGTTTTTATTATGTGTTTTATGGCTGTGAGGTGTTTTTAATTTCGTGGTGGTGAGGTGTTTTTAATTTCGTGGCTGTAAGGTGTTTTTATTAGGTGTTTTATGGCTGTGAGGTGTTTTCAATTTCGTGGTGGTGAGGTGTTTTTATTATGTGTTTTATGGCTGTGAGGTGTTTTCAATTTCGTGGTGGTGAGGTGTTTTTATTAGGTGTTTTATGACTGTGAGGTGTTTTTATTCGGTGTTTTATGGCTGTGAGGTGTTTTTATTAGGTGTTTTATGGCTGTGAGGTGTTTTTATTAGGTGTTTTATGGCTGTGAGGTGTTTTTATTAGGTGTTTTATGGCTGTGAGGTGTTTTTAATTTCGTGGCTGTAAGGTGTTTTTATTAGGTGTTTTATGGCTGTGAGGTGTTTTTATTAGGTGTTTTATGGCTGTGAGGTGTTTTTAATTTCGTGGTGGTGAGGTGTTTTTATTATGTGTTTTTATGGCTGTGAGGTGTTTTTATTAGGTGTTTTATGGCTGAGGTGTTTTTAATTTCGTGGTGGTGAGGTGTTTTTAATTTCGTGGTGGTGAGGTGTTTTTAATTTCGTGGCTGGAAGGTGTTTTTATTAGGTGTTTTATGGCTGTGAGGTGTTTTTAATTTCGTGGTGGTGAGGTGTTTTTATTACGTGTTTTATGGCTGTGAGGTGTTTTTATTAGGTGTTTTATGGCTGTGAGGTGTTTTTAATTTCGTGGTGGTGAGGTGTTTTTAATTTCGTGGCTGGAAGGTGTTTTTATTAGGTGTTTTATGGCTGTGAGGTGTTTTTAATTTCGTGGTGGTGAGGTGTTTTTATTATGTGTTTTATGGCTGTGAGGAGGTGTTTTTAATTTCGTGGCTGGAAGGTGTTTTTATTAGGTGTTTTATGGCTGTGAGGTGTTTTTAATTTCGTGGTGGTGAGGTGTTTTTATTAGGTGTTTTATGGCTCTGAGGTGTTTTTATTAGGTGTTTTATGGCTGTGAGGTGTTTTTATTAGGTGTTTTATGGCTGTGAGGTGTTTTTATTTGGTGTTTTATGGCTGTGAGGTGTTTTTAATTTCGTGGTGGTGAGGTGTTTTTAATTTCGTGGCTGGAAGGTGTTTTCATTAGGTGTTTTATGGCTGTGAGGTGTTTTTATTAGGTGTTTTATGGCTGTGAGGTGTTTTTAATTTCGTGGTGGTGAGGTGTTTTTAATTTCGTGGCTGGAAGGTGTTTTTTTTATTAGGTGTTTTATGGCTGAGGTGTTTTTAATTTCGTGGTGGTGAGGTGTTTTTATTAGGTGTTTTATGGCTCTGAGGTGTTTTTATTAGGTGTTTTATGGCTGTGAGGTGTTTTTATTAGGTGTTTTATGGCTGTGAGGTGTTTTTATTAGGTGTTTTATGGCTGTGAGGTGTTTTTAATTTCGTGGTGGTGAGGTGTTTTTATTTCGTGTTTTATGGCTGTGAGGTGTTTTTAATTTTGTGGTGGTGAGGTGTTTTCAATTTCGTGGTGGTGAGGTGTTTTTATTAGGTGTTTTATGGCTGTGAGGTGTTTTTAATTTCGTGGCTGTAAGGTGTTTTTATTAGGTGTTTTATGGCTGTGAGGTGTTTTTAATTTCGTGGTGGTGAGGTGTTTTTATTATGTGTTTTATGGCTGTGAGGTGTTTTTATTATGTGTTTTATGGCTGTGAGGTGTTTTTAATTTCGTGGTGGTGAGGTGTTTTTATTATGTGTTTTATGACTGTGAGGTGTTTTCAATTTCGTGGTGGTGAGGTGTTTTTATTAGGTGTTTTATGGCTGTGAGGTGTTTTTAATTTCGTGGTGGTGAGGTGTTTTTATTATGTGTTTTATGGCTGTGAGGTGTTTTTATTATGTGTTTTATGGCTGTGAGGTGTTTTTAATTTCGTGGTGGTGAGGTGTTTTTATTATGTGTTTTATGACTGTGAGGTGTTTTCAATTTCGTGGTGGTGAGGTGTTTTTATTAGGTGTTTTATGACTGTGAGGTGTTTTTATTAGGTGTTTTATGGCTGTGAGGTGTTTTTATTAGGTGTTTTATGGCTGTGAGGTGTTTTTAATTACTTGGTGGTGAGGTGTTTTTAATTTCGTGGCTGTGAGGTGTTTTTATTATGTGTTTTATGGCTGTGAGGTGTTTTTATTAGGTGTTTTATGGCTGTGAGGTGTTTTTATTAGGTGTTTTATGGCTGTGAGGTGTTTTTATTAGGTGTTTTATGGCTGTGAGGTGTTTTTAATTTCGTGGTGGTGAGGTGTTTTTATTATGTGTTTTATGGCTGTGAGGTGTTTTTAATTTCGTGGTGGTGAGGTGTTTTTATTATGTGTTTTATAGCTGTGAGGTGTTTTTATTAGGTGTTTTATGGCTGTGAGGTGTTTTATTAGGTGTTTTATGGCTCTGAGGTGTTTTTATTAGGTGTTTTATGGCTCTGAGGTGTTTTTATTAGGTGTTTTATGGCTCTGAGGTGTTTTTATTATGTGTTTTATGGCTGTGAGGTGTTTTTATTAGGTGTTTTATGGCTGTGAGGTGTTTTTATTAGGTGTTTTATGGCTGTGAGGTGTTTTTAATTACTTGGTGGTGAGGTGTTTTTAATTTCGTGGCTGTAAGGTGTTTTTATTAGGTGTTTTATGGCTGTGAGGTGTTTTTATTAGGTGTTTTATGGCTGTGAGGTGTTTTTAATTTCGTGGCTGTAAGGTGTTTTTATTAGGTGTTTTATGGCTGTGAGGTGTTTTTAATTTCGTGGTGTAAGGTGTTTTTATTAGGTGTTTTATGGCTGTGAGGTGTTTTTATTACGTGTTTTATGGCTGTGAGGTGTTTTTATTAGGTGTTTTATGGCTGTGAGGTGTTTTTAATTTCGTGGCTGTAAGGTGTTTTTATTAGGTGTTTTATGGCTGTGAGGTGTTTTTAATTTCGTGGCTGTAAGGTGTTTTTATTAGGTGTTTTATGGCTGTGAGGTGTTTTCCATTTCGTGGTGGTGAGGTGTTTTTATTAGGTGTTTTATGGCTGTGAGGTGTTTTTAATTTCGTGGCTGTAAGGTGTTTTTATTAGGTGTTTTATGGCTGTGAGGTGTTTTTAATTTTGTGGCTGTAAGGTATTTTTATTAGATGTTTTATGGCTGTGAGGTGTTTTTAATTTCGTGGCTGTAAGGTGTTTTTATTAGATGTTTTATGGCTGTGAGGTGTTTTTAATTTCGTGGCTGTAAGGTGTTTTTATTAGGTGTTTTATGGCTGTGAGGTGTTTTTAATTTCGTGGCTGTAAGGTGTTTTTATTAGGAGTTTTATGGCTGTGAGGTGTTTTTAATTTCGTGGCTGTAAGGTGTTTTTATTAGGTGTTTTATGGCTGTGAGGTGTTTTTAATTTCGTGGCTGTGAGGTGTTTTTATTAGATGTTTTATGGCTGTGAGGTGTTTTTAATTTCGTGGCTGTAAGGTGTTTTTATTATGTGTTTTATGGCTGTGAGGTGTTTTTAATTTCGTGGCTGTAAGGTGTTTTTATTATGTGTTTTATGGCTGTGAGGTGTTTTCAATTTCATGGTGGTGAGGTGTTTTTAATTTCGTGGCTGTGAGGTGTTTTTATTAGATGTTTTATGGCTGTGAGGTGTTTTTAATTTCGTGCCTGAAAGGTGTTTTTATTAGGTGTTTTATGGCTGTGAGGTGTTTTTAATTTCGTGGCTGTAAGGTGTTTTTATTGTGTTTTATGGCTGTGAGGTGTTTTTAATTTCGTGGTGGTGAGGTGTTTTTATTAGGTGTTTTATGGCTGTGAGGTGTTTTTAATTTCGTGGCTGTAAGGTGTTTTTATTATGTGTTTTATGGCTGTGAGGTGTTTTTAATTTCGTGGCTGTGAGGTGTTTTTATTAGATGTTTTATGGCTGTGAGGTGTTTTTAATTTCGTGGCTGTAAGGTGTTTTTATTATGTGTTTTATGGCTGTGAGGTGTTTTCAATTTCGTGGTGGTGAGGTGTTTTTATTATGTGTTTTATGGCTGTGAGGTGTTTTTAATTTCGTGGTGGTGAGGTGTTTTTATTATGTGTTTTATGGCTGTGAGGTGTTTTTAATTTCGTGGTGGTGAGGTGTTTTTATTAGATGTTTTATGGCTGTGAGGTGTTTTTAATTTCGTGGCTGTAAGGTGTTTTTATTAGGTGTTTTATGGCTGTGAGGTGTTTTCAATTTCGTGGTGGTGAGGTGTTTTTATTATGTGTTTTATGGCTGTGAGGTGTTTTTAATTTCGTGGTGGTGAGGTGTTTTTATTATGTGTTTTATGGCTGTGAGGTGTTTTTATTATGTGTTTTATGGCTGTGAGGTGTTTTTAATTTCGTGGTGGTGAGGTGTTTTTATTATGTGTTTTATGGCTGTGAGGTGTTTTTAATTTCGTGGTGGTGAGGTGTTTTTATTATGTGTTTTATGGCTGTGAGGTGTTTTTATTATGTGTTTTATGGCTGTGAGGTGTTTTCAATTTCGTGGTGGTGAGGTGTTTTTATTAGGTGTTTTATGACTGTGAGGTGTTTTTATTAGGTGTTTTATGGCTGTGAGGTGTTTTTATTAGGTGTTTTATGGCTGTGAGGTGTTTTTAATTACTTGGTGGTGAGGTGTTTTTAATTTCGTGGCTGTGAGGTGTTTTTATTATGTGTTTTATGGCTGTGAGGTGTTTTTATTAGGTGTTTTATGGCTGTGAGGTGTTTTTATTAGGTGTTTTATGGCTGTGAGGTGTTTTTATTAGGTGTTTTATGGCTGTGAGGTGTTTTTAATTTCGTGGTGGTGAGGTGTTTTTATTATGTGTTTTATGGCTGTGAGGTGTTTTTAATTTCGTGGTGGTGAGGTGTTTTTATTATGTGTTTTATAGCTGTGAGGTGTTTTTATTAGGTGTTTTATGGCTGTGAGGTGTTTTATTAGGTGTTTTATGGCTCTGAGGTGTTTTTATTAGGTGTTTTATGGCTCTGAGGTGTTTTTATTAGGTGTTTTATGGCTCTGAGGTGTTTTTATTATGTGTTTTATGGCTGTGAGGTGTTTTTATTAGGTGTTTTATGGCTGTGAGGTGTTTTTATTAGGTGTTTTATGGCTGTGAGGTGTTTTTAATTACTTGGTGGTGAGGTGTTTTTAATTTCGTGGCTGTAAGGTGTTTTTATTAGGTGTTTTATGGCTGTGAGGTGTTTTTATTAGGTGTTTTATGGCTGTGAGGTGTTTTTAATTTCGTGGCTGTAAGGTGTTTTTATTAGGTGTTTTATGGCTGTGAGGTGTTTTTAATTTCGTGGTGTAAGGTGTTTTTATTAGGTGTTTTATGGCTGTGAGGTGTTTTTATTACGTGTTTTATGGCTGTGAGGTGTTTTTATTAGGTGTTTTATGGCTGTGAGGTGTTTTTAATTTCGTGGCTGTAAGGTGTTTTTATTAGGTGTTTTATGGCTGTGAGGTGTTTTTAATTTCGTGGCTGTAAGGTGTTTTTATTAGGTGTTTTATGGCTGTGAGGTGTTTTCCATTTCGTGGTGGTGAGGTGTTTTTATTAGGTGTTTTATGGCTGTGAGGTGTTTTTAATTTCGTGGCTGTAAGGTGTTTTTATTAGGTGTTTTATGGCTGTGAGGTGTTTTTAATTTTGTGGCTGTAAGGTATTTTTATTAGATGTTTTATGGCTGTGAGGTGTTTTTAATTTCGTGGCTGTAAGGTGTTTTTATTAGATGTTTTATGGCTGTGAGGTGTTTTTAATTTCGTGGCTGTAAGGTGTTTTTATTAGGTGTTTTATGGCTGTGAGGTGTTTTTAATTTCGTGGCTGTAAGGTGTTTTTATTAGGAGTTTTATGGCTGTGAGGTGTTTTTAATTTCGTGGCTGTAAGGTGTTTTTATTAGGTGTTTTATGGCTGTGAGGTGTTTTTAATTTCGTGGCTGTGAGGTGTTTTTATTAGATGTTTTATGGCTGTGAGGTGTTTTTAATTTCGTGGCTGTAAGGTGTTTTTATTATGTGTTTTATGGCTGTGAGGTGTTTTTAATTTCGTGGCTGTAAGGTGTTTTTATTATGTATTTTATGGCTGTGAGGTGTTTTCAATTTCATGGTGGTGAGGTGTTTTTAATTTCGTGGCTGTGAGGTGTTTTTATTAGATGTTTTATGGCTGTGAGGTGTTTTTAATTTCGTGCCTGAAAGGTGTTTTTATTAGGTGTTTTATGGCTGTGAGGTGTTTTTAATTTCGTGGCTGTAAGGTGTTTTTATTATGTGTTTTATGGCTGTGAGGTGTTTTTAATTTCGTGGTGGTGAGGTGTTTTTATTAGGTGTTTTATGGCTGTGAGGTGTTTTTAATTTCGTGGCTGTAAGGTGTTTTTATTATGTGTTTTATGGCTGTGAGGTGTTTTTAATTTCGTGGCTGTGAGGTGTTTTTATTAGATGTTTTATGGCTGTGAGGTGTTTTTAATTTCGTGGCTGTGAGGTGTTTTTATTAGATGTTTTATGGCTGTGAGGTGTTTTTAATTTCGTGGTGGTGAGGTGTTTTTATTATGTGTTTTATGGCTGTGAGGTGTTTTTAATTTCGTGGCTGTGAGGTGTTTTTATTATGTGTTTTATGGCTGTGAGGTGTTTTCAATTTCGTGGCTGTGAGGTGTTTTTATTATGTGTTTTATGGCTGTGAGGTGTTTTTATTATGTGTTTTATGGCTGTGAGGTGTTTTTATTATGTGTTTTATGGCTGTGAGGTGTTTTTATTATGTGTTTTATGGCTGTGAGGTGTTTTTATTATGTGTTTTATGGCTGTGAGGTGTTTTTATTATGTGTTTTATGGCTGTGAGGTGTTTTTATTATGTGTTTTATGGCTGTGAGGTGTTTTTAATTTCGTGGCTGTGAGGTGTTTTTATTATGTGTTTTATGGCTGTAAGGTGTTTTTATTAGATGTTTTATGGCTGTGAGGTGTTTTTAATTTCGTGGCTGTAAGGTGTTTTTATTATGTGTTTTATGGCTGTGAGGTGTTTTTAATTTCGTGGCTGTAAGGTGTTTTTATTATGTGTTTTATGGCTGTGAGGTGTTTTTAATTTCGTGGCTGTAAGGTGTTTTTATTATGTGTTTTATGGCTGTGAGGTGTTTTTAATTTCGTGGCTGTAAGGTGTTTTTATTATGTGTTTTATGGCTGTGAGGTGTTTTTAATTTCGTGGCTGTAAGGTGTTTTTATTAGATGTTTTATGGCTGTGAGGTGTTTTTAATTTCGTGGCTGTAAGGTGTTTTTATTAGATGTTTTATGGCTGTGAGGTGTTTTTAATTTCGTGGCTGTAAGGTGTTTTTATTATGTGTTTTATGGCTGTGAGGTGTTTTTAATTTCGTGGCTGTGAGGTGTTTTTATTAGATGTTTTATGGCTGTGAGGTGTTTTTAATTTCGTGGCTGTGAGGTGTTTTTATTAGATGTTTTATGGCTGTGAGGTGTTTTTAATTTCGTGGTGGTGAGGTGTTTTTATTATGTGTTTTATGGCTGTGAGGTGTTTTTAATTTCGTGGCTGTGAGGTGTTTTTATTATGTGTTTTATGGCTGTGAGGTGTTTTCAATTTCGTGGCTGTGAGGTGTTTTTATTATGTGTTTTATGGCTGTGAGGTGTTTTTATTATGTGTTTTATGGCTGTGAGGTGTTTTTATTATGTGTTTTATGGCTGTGAGGTGTTTTTATTATGTGTTTTATGGCTGTGAGGTGTTTTTATTATGTGTTTTATGGCTGTGAGGTGTTTTTATTATGTGTTTTATGGCTGTGAGGTGTTTTTATTATGTGTTTTATGGCTGTGAGGTGTTTTTATTATGTGTTTTATGGCTGTGAGGTGTTTTTATTATGTGTTTTATGGCTGTGAGGTGTTTTTAATTTCGTGGCTGTGAGGTGTTTTTATTATGTGTTTTATGGCTGTGAGGTGTTTTTAATTTCGTGGCTGTGAGGTGTTTTTATTATGTGTTTTATGGCTGTAAGGTGTTTTTATTAGATGTTTTATGGCTGTGAGGTGTTTTTAATTTCGTGGCTGTGAGGTGTTTTTATTAGATGTTTTATGGCTGTGAGGTGTTTTTAATTTCGTGGCTGTGAGGTGTTTTTATTATGTGTTTTATGGCTGTGAGGTGTTTTCAATTTCGTGGTGGTGAGGTGTTTTTATTATGTGTTTTATGGCTGTGAGGTGTTTTTAATTTCGTGGTGGTGAGGTGTTTTTATTATGTGTTTTATGGCTGTGAGGTGTTTTTAATTTCGTGGTGGTGAGGTGTTTTTATTAGATGTTTTATGGCTGTGAGGTGTTTTTAATTTCGTGGCTGTAAGGTGTTTTTATTAGGTGTTTTATGGCTGTGAGGTGTTTTCAATTTCGTGGTGGTGAGGTGTTTTTATTATGTGTTTTATGGCTGTGAGGTGTTTTCAATTTCGTGGCTGTAAGGTGTTTTTATTAGGTGTTTTATGGCTGTGAGGTGTTTTCAATTTCGTGGCTGTGAGGTGTTTTTATTAGGTGTTTTATGGCTGTGAGGTGTTTTTAATTTCGTGGCTGTGAGGTGTTTTTATTAGATGTTTTATGGCTGTGAGGTGTTTTCAATTTCGTGGCTGTAAGGTGTTTTTATTATGTGTTTTATGGCTGTGAGGTGTTTTTAATTTCGTGGTGGTGAGGTGTTTTTAATTTCGTGGCTGCAAGGTGTTTTTATTAGATGTTTTATGGCTGTGAGGTGTTTTCAATTTCATGGTGGTGAGGTGTTTTTATTAGATGTTTTATGGCTGTGAGGTGTTTTTAATTTCGTGGCTGTAAGGTGTTTTTATTAGGTGTTTTATGGCTGTGAGGTGTTTTTAATTTCGTGGCTGTAAGGTGTTTTTATTAGGTGTTTTATGGCTGTGAGGTGTTTTTAATTTCGTGGCTGTGAGGTGTTTTTATTAGATGTTTTATGGCTGTGCGGTGTTTTTAATTTCGTGGCTGTAAGGTGTTTTTATTATGTGTTTTATGGCTGTGAGGTGTTTTTAATTTCGTGGCTGTAAGGTGTTTTTATTATGTGTTTTATGGCTGTGAGGTGTTTTCAATTTCATGGTGGTGAGGTGTTTTTATTATGTGTTTTATGGCTGCGAGGTGTTTTTAATTTCGTGGCTGTAAGGTGTTTTTATTATGTGTTTTATGGCTGTGAGGTGTTTTCAATTTCATGGTGGTGAGGTGTTTTTATTATGTGTTTTATGGCTGTGAGGTGTTTTCAATTTCGTGGCTGTAAGGTGTTTTTATTATGTGTTTTATGGCTGTGAGGTGTTTTTATTAGATGTTTTATGGCTGTGAGGTGTTTTCAATTTCGTGGCTGTAAGGTGTTTTTATTATGTGTTTTATGGCTGTGAGGTGTTTTTAATTTCGTGGTGGTGAGGTGTTTTTAATTTCGTGGCTGTAAGGTGTTTTTATTAGATGTTTTATGGCTGTGAGGTGTTTTCAATTTCATGGTGGTGAGGTGTTTTTATTAGATGTTTTATGGCTGTGAGGTGTTTTTAATTTCGTGGCTGTAAGGTGTTTTTATTAGGTGTTTTATGGCTGTGAGGTGTTTTTAATTTCGTGGCTGTAAGGTGTTTTTATTAGGTGTTTTATGGCTGTGAGGTGTTTTTAATTTCGTGGCTGTGAGGTGTTTTTATTAGATGTTTTATGGCTGTGCGGTGTTTTTAATTTCGTGGCTGTAAGGTGTTTTTATTATGTGTTTTATGGCTGTGAGGTGTTTTTAATTTCGTGGCTGTAACGTGTTTTTATTATGTGTTTTATGGCTGTGAGGTGTTTTCAATTTCATGGTGGTGAGGTGTTTTTATTATGTGTTTTATGACTGCGAGGTGTTTTTAATTTCGTGGCTGTGAGGTGTTTTTATTAGATGTTTTATGGCTGTGAGGTGTTTTTATTAGGTGTTTTATGGCTGTGAGGTGTTTTCAATTTCGTGGTGGTGAGGTGTTTTTATTATGTGTTTTATGGCTGTGAGGTGTTTTTAATTTCGTGGTGGTGAGGTGTTTTTATTATGTGTTTTATGGCTGTGAGGTGTTTTCAATTTCGTGGTGGTGAGGTGTTTTTATTAGGTGTTTTATGGCTCTGAGGTGTTTTTATTAGGTGTTTTATGGCTCTGAGGTGTTTTTATTATGTGTTTTATGGCTGTGAGGTGTTTTTATTAGGTGTTTTATGGCTGTGAGGTGTTTTTATTAGGTGTTTTATGGCTGTGAGGTGTTTTTAATAACTTGGTGGTGAGGTGTTTTTAATTTCGTGGCTGTAAGGTGTTTTTATTAGGTGTTTTATGGCTGTGAGGTGTTTTTATTAGGTGTTTTATGGCTGTGAGGTGTTTTTATTAGGTGTTTTATGGCTGTGAGGTGTTTTTAATTTCGTGGCTGTAAGGTGTTTTTATTAGGTGTTTTATGGCTGTGAGGTGTTTTTAATTTCGTGGTGGTGAGGTGTTTTTAATTTCGTGGCTGTAAGGTGTTTTTATTAGGTGTTTTATGGCTGTGAGGTGTTTTTATTAGGTGTTTTATGGCTGTGAGGTGTTTTTAATTTCGTGGCTGTAAGGTGTTTTTATTAGGTGTTTTATGGCTGTGAGGTGTTTTTAATTTCGTGGCTGTAAGATGTTTTTATTAGGTGTTTTATGGCTGTGAGGTGTTTTCAATTTCGTGGTGGTGAGGTGTTTTTATTATGTGTTTTATGGCTGTGAGGTGTTTTTAATTTCGTGGTGGTGAGGTGTTTTTATTATGTGTTTTATGGCTGTGAGGTGTTTTTAATTTCGTGGTGGTGAGGTGTTTTTAATTTCGTGGCTGTAAGGTGTTTTTATTAGGTGTTTTATGGCTGTGAGGTGTTTTCAATTTCGTGGTGGTGAGGTGTTTTTATTATGTGTTTTATGGCTGTGAGGTGTTTTCAATTTCGTGGTGGTGAGGTGTTTTTATTAGGTGTTTTATGACTGTGAGGTGTTTTTATTCGGTGTTTTATGGCTGTGAGGTGTTTTTATTAGGTGTTTTATGGCTGTGAGGTGTTTTTATTAGGTGTTTTATGGCTGTGAGGTGTTTTTAATTTTGTGGCTGTAAGGTGTTTTTATTAGGTGTTTTATGGCTGTGAGGTGTTTTTATTAGGTGTTTTATGGCTGTGAGGTGTTTTTAATTTCGTGGTGGTGAGGTGTTTTTATTATGTGTTTTTATGGCTGTGAGGTGTTTTTATTAGGTGTTTTATGGCTGAGGTGTTTTTAATTTCGTGGTGGTGAGGTGTTTTTAATTTCGTGGTGGTGAGGTGTTTTTAATTTCGTGGCTGGAAGGTGTTTTTATTAGGTGTTTTATGGCTGTGAGGTGTTTTTAATTTCGTGGTGGTGAGGTGTTTTTATTACGTGTTTTATGGCTGTGAGGTGTTTTTATTAGGTGTTTTATGGCTGTGAGGTGTTTTTAATTTCGTGGTGGTGAGGTGTTTTTAATTTCGTGGCTGGAAGGTGTTTTTATTAGGTGTTTTATGGCTGTGAGGTGTTTTTAATTTCGTGGTGGTGAGGTGTTTTTATTATGTGTTTTATGGCTGTGAGGTGTTTTTAATTTCGTGGCTGGAAGGTGTTTTTATTAGGTGTTTTATGGCTGTGAGGTGTTTTTAATTTCGTGGTGGTGAGGTGTTTTTATTAGGTGTTTTATGGCTCTGAGGTGTTTTTATTAGGTGTTTTATGGCTGTGAGGTGTTTTTATTAGGTGTTTTATGGCTGTGAGGTGTTTTTATTAGGTGTTTTATGGCTGTGAGGTGTTTTTAATTTCGTGGTGGTGAGGTGTTTTTAATTTCGTGGCTGGAAGGTGTTTTTATTAGGTGTTTTATGGCTGTGAGGTGTTTTTATTAGGTGTTTTATGGCTGTGAGGTGTTTTTAATTTCGTGGTGGTGAGGTGTTTTTAATTTCGTGGCTGGAAGGTGTTTTTATTAGGTGTTTTATGGCTGAGGTGTTTTTAATTTCGTGGTGGTGAGGTGTTTTTATTAGGTGTTTTATGGCTCTGAGGTGTTTTTATTAGGTGTTTTATGGCTGTGAGGTGTTTTTATTAGGTGTTTTATGGCTGTGAGGTGTTTTTATTAGGTGTTTTATGGCTGTGAGGTGTTTTTAATTTCGTGGTGGTGAGGTGTTTTTATTTCGTGTTTTATGGCTGTGAGGTGTTTTTAATTTTGTGGTGGTGAGGTGTTTTCAATTTCGTGGTGGTGAGGTGTTTTTATTAGGTGTTTTATGGCTGTGAGGTGTTTTTAATTTCGTGGCTGTAAGGTGTTTTTATTAGGTGTTTTATGGCTGTGATGTGTTTTTAATTTCGTGGTGGTGAGGTGTTTTTATTCTGTGTTTTATGGCTGTGAGGTGTTTTTATTATGTGTTTTATGGCTGTGAGGTGTTTTTAATTTCGTGGTGGTGAGGTGTTTTTATTATGTGTTTTATGACTGTGAGGTGTTTTCAATTTCGTGGTGGTGAGGTGTTTTTATTAGGTGTTTTATGACTGTGAGGTGTTTTTATTAGGTGTTTTATGGCTGTGAGGTGTTTTTATTAGGTGTTTTATGGCTGTGAGGTGTTTTTAATTACTTGGTGGTGAGGTGTTTTTAATTTCGTGGCTGTAAGGTGTTTTTATTAGGTGTTTTATGGCTGTGAGGTGTTTTTATTATGTGTTTTATGGCTGTGAGGTGTTTTTATTAGGTGTTTTATGGCTGTGAGGTGTTTTTATTAGGTGTTTTATGGCTGTGAGGTGTTTTTATTAGGTGTTTTATGGCTGTGAGGTGTTTTTAATTTCGTGGTGGTGAGGTGTTTTTATTATGTGTTTTATGGCTGTGAGGTGTTTTTAATTTCGTGGTGGTGAGGTGTTTTTATTATGTGTTTTATAGCTGTGAGGTGTTTTTATTAGGTGTTTTATGGCTGTGAGGTGTTTTTAATTTCGTGGTGGTGAGGTGTTTTTAATTTCGTGGCTGGAAGGTGTTTTTATTAGGTGTTTTATGGCTGTGAGGTGTTTTTAATTTCGTGGTGGTGAGGTGTTTTTATTATGTGTTTTATGGCTGTGAGGTGTTTTTAATTTCGTGGCTGGAAGGTGTTTTTATTAGGTGTTTTATGGCTGTGAGGTGTTTTTAATTTTGTGGTGGTGAGGTGTTTTTATTAGGTGTTTTATGGCTCTGAGGTGTTTTTATTAGGTGTTTTATGGCTGTGAGGTGTTTTTATTAGGTGTTTTATGGCTGTGAGGTGTTTTTATTAGGTGTTTTATGGCTGTGAGGTGTTTTTAATTTCGTGGTGGTGAGGTGTTTTTATTTCGTGTTTTATGGCTGTGAGGTGTTTTTAATTTTGTGGTGGTGAGGTGTTTTCAATTTCGTGGTGGTGAGGTGTTTTTATTAGGTGTTTTATGGCTGTGAGGTGTTTTTAATTTCATGGCTGTAAGGTGTTTTTATTAGGTGTTTTATGGCTGTGAGGTGTTTTTAATTTCGTGGTGGTGAGGTGTTTTTATTATGTGTTTTATGGCTGTGAGGTGTTTTTATTATGTGTTTTATGGCTGTGAGGTGTTTTTAATTTCGTGGTGGTGAGGTGTTTTTATTATGTGTTTTATGACTGTGAGGTGTTTTCAATTTCGTGGTGGTGAGGTGTTTTTATTCGGTGTTTTATGACTGTGAGGTGTTTTTATTAGGTGTTTTATGGCTGTGAGGTGTTTTTATTAGGTGTTTTATGGCTGTGAGGTGTTTTTAATTACTTGGTGGTGAGGTGTTTTTAATTTCGTGGCTGTAAGGTGTTTTTATTAGGTGTTTTATGGCTGTGAGGTGTTTTTATTATGTGTTTTATGGCTGTGAGGTGTTTTTATTAGGTGTTTTATGGCTGTGAGGTGTTTTTATTAGGTGTTTTATGGCTGTGAGGTGTTTTTATTAGGTGTTTTATGGCTGTGAGGTGTTTTTAATTTCGTGGTGGTGAGGTGTTTTTATTATGTGTTTTATGGCTGTGAGGTGTTTTTAATTTCGTGGTGGTGAGGTGTTTTTATTATGTGTTTTATAGCTGTGAGGTGTTTTCAATTTCGTGGTGGTGAGGTGTTTTTATTATGTGTTTTATGGCTGTGAGGTGTTTTTAATTTCGTGGTGGTGAGGTGTTTTTATTATGTGTTTTATGGCTGTGAGGTGTTTTCAATTTCGTGGTGGTGAGGTGTTTTTATTAGTTGTTTTATGACTGAGGTGTTTTTATTAGGTGTTTTATGCCTGTGAGGTGTTTTTATTAGGTGTTTTATGGCTGTGAGGTGTTTTTATTAGGTGTTTTATGGCTGTGAGGTGTTTTTAATTACTTGGTGGTGAGGTGTTTTTAATTTCGTGGCTGTAAGGTGTTTTTATTAGGTGTTTTATGGCTGTGAGGTGTTTTTATTAGGTGTTTTATGGCTGTGAGGTGTTTTTATTAGGTGTTTTATGGCTGTGAGGTGTTTTTATTAGGTGTTTTATGGCTGTGAGGTGTTTTTAATTTCGTGGCTGTTAGGTGTTTTTCTTAGGTGTTTTATGGCTGTGAGGTGTTTTTATTATGTGTTTTATGGCTGTGAGGTGTTTTTATTAGGTGTTTTATGGCTGTGAGGTGTTTTTATTAGGTGTTTTATGGCTGTGAGGTGTTTTTAATTTCGTGGCTGTAAGGTGTTTTTATTAGGTGTTTTATGGCTGTGAGGTGTTTTTATTAGGTGTTTTATGGCTGTGAGGTGTTTTTAATTTCGTGGTGGTGAGGTGTTTTTATTATGTGTTTTATGGCTGTGAGGTGTTTTTAATTTCGTGGTGGTGAGGTGTTTTTAATTTCGTGGCTGTAAGGTGTTTTTATTAGGTGTTTTATGGCTGTGAGGTGTTTTCAATTTCGTGGTGGTGATGTGTTTTTATTATGTGTTTTATGGCTGTGAGGTGTTTTTAATTTCGTGGCTGTGAGGTGTTTTTATTAGATGTTTTATGGCTGTGAGGTGTTTTTAATTTCGTGGCTGTAAGGTGTTTTTATTATGTGTTTTATGGCTGTGAGGTGTTTTCAATTTCGTGGTGGTGAGGTGTTTTTATTATGTGTTTTATGGCTGTGAGGTGTTTTTAATTTCGTGGTGGTGAGGTGTTTTTATTATGTGTTTTATGGCTGTGAGGTGTTTTTAATTTCGTGGTGGTGAGGTGTTTTTATTAGATGTTTTATGGCTGTGAGGTGTTTTTAATTTCGTGGCTGTAAGGTGTTTTTATTAGGTGTTTTATGGCTGTGAGGTGTTTTCAATTTCGTGGTGGTGAGGTGTTTTTATTAGGTGTTTTATGGCTGTGAGGTGTTTTCAATTTCGTGGCTGTAAGGTGTTTTTATTAGGTGTTTTATGGCTGTGAGGTGTTTTCAATTTCGTGGCTGTGAGGTGTTTTTATTAGGTGTTTTATGGCTGTGAGGTGTTTTTAATTTCGTGGCTGTGAGGTGTTTTTATTAGATGTTTTATGGCTGTGAGGTGTTTTCAATTTCGTGGCTGTAAGGTGTTTTTATTATGTGTTTTATGGCTGTGAGGTGTTTTCAATTTCGTGGCTGTAAGGTGTTTTTATTATGTGTTTTATGGCTGTGAGGTGTTTTTAATTTCGTGGCTGTGAGGTGTTTTTATTAGATGTTTTATGGCTGTGAGGTGTTTTCAATTTCGTGGCTGTAAGGTGTTTTTATTATGTGTTTTATGGCTGTGAGGTGTTTTTAATTTCGTGGCTGTAAGGTGTTTTTATTAGATGTTTTATGGCTGTGAGGTGTTTTCAATTTCATGGTGGTGAGGTGTTTTTATTAGATGTTTTATGGCTGTGAGGTGTTTTTAATTTCGTGGCTGTAAGGTGTTTTTATTAGGTGTTTTATGGCTGTGAGGTGTTTTTAATTTCGTGGCTGTAAGGTGTTTTTATTAGGTGTTTTATGGCTGTGAGGTGTTTTTAATTTCGTGGCTGTGAGGTGTTTTTATTAGATGTTTTATGGCTGTGTGGTGTTTTTAATTTCGTGGCTGTAAGGTGTTTTTATTATGTGTTTTATGGCTGTGAGGTGTTTTTAATTTCGTGGCTGTAAGGTGTTTTTATTATGTGTTTTATGGCTGTGAGGTGTTTTCAATTTCATGGTGGTGAGGTGTTTTTATTATGTGTTTTATGGCTGCGAGGTGTTTTTAATTTCGTGGCTGTGAGGTGTTTTTATTAGATGTTTTATGGCTGTGAGGTGTTTTTATTAGGTGTTTTATGGCTGTGAGGTGTTTTCAATTTCGTGGCTGTAAGGTGTTTTTATTATGTGTTTTATGGCGGTGAGGTGTTTTCAATTTCGTGGTGGTGAGGTGTTTTTATTATGTGTTTTATGGCTGTGAGGTGTTTTTAATTTCGTGGTGGTGAGGTGTTTTTATTATGTGTTTTATGGCGGTGAGGTGTTTTCAATTTCGTGGTGGTGAGGTGTTTTTATTATGTGTTTTATGGCTGTGAGGTGTTTTTAATTTCGTGGTGGTGAGGTGTTTTTATTAGGTGTTTTATGGCTCTGAGGTGTTTTTATTAGGTGTTTTATGGCTCTGAGGTGTTTTTATTATGTGTTTTATGGCTGTGAGGTGTTTTTATTAGGTGTTTTATGGCTGTGAGGTGTTTTTATTAGGTGTTTTATGGCTGTGAGGTGTTTTTAATTACTTGGTGGTGAGGTGTTTTTAATTTCGTGGCTGTAAGGTGTTTTTATTAGGTGTTTTATGGCTGTGAGGTGTTTTTATTAGGTGTTTTATGGCTGTGAGGTGTTTTTATTAGGTGTTTTATGGCTGTGAGGTGTTTTTAATTTCGTGGCTGTAAGGTGTTTTTATTAGGTGTTTTGTGGCTGTGAGGTGTTTTTAATTTCGTGGCTGTAAGGTGTTTTTATTAGGTGTTTTATGGCTGTGAGGTGTTTTTAATTTCGTGGTGGTGAGGTGTTTTTAATTTCGTGGCTGTAAGGTGTTTTTATTAGGTGTTTTATGGCTGTGAGGTGTTTTTATTAGGTGTTTTATGGCTGTGAGGTGTTTTTAATTTCGTGGCTGTAAGGTGTTTTTATTAGGTGTTTTATGGCTGTGAGGTGTTTTTAATTTCGTGGTGGTGAGGTGTTTTTATTAGGTGTTTTATGGCTGTGAGGTGTTTTCAATTTCGTGGTGGTGAGGTGTTTTTATTATGTGTTTTATGGCTGTGAGGTGTTTTTAATTTCGTGGTGGTGAGGTGTTTTTATTATGTGTTTTATGGCTGTGAGGTGTTTTTAATTTCGTGGTGGTGAGGTGTTTTTAATTTCGTGGCTGTAAGGTGTTTTTATTAGGTGTTTTATGGCTGTGAGGTGTTTTCAATTTCGTGGTGGTGAGGTGTTTTTATTATGTGTTTTATGGCTGTGAGGTGTTTTCAATTTCGTGGTGGTGAGGTGTTTTTATTAGGTGTTTTATGACTGTGAGGTGTTTTTATTCGGTGTTTTATGGCTGTGAGGTGTTTTTATTAGGTGTTTTATGGCTGTGAGGTGTTTTTATTAGGTGTTTTATGGCTGTGAGGTGTTTTTATTAGGTGTTTTATGGCTGTGAGGTGTTTTTAATTTCGTGGCTGTAAGGTGTTTTTATTAGGTGTTTTATGGCTGTGAGGTGTTTTTATTAGGTGTTTTATGGCTGTGAGGTGTTTTTAATTTCGTGGTGGTGAGGTGTTTTTATTATGTTTTTATGGCTGTGAGGTGTTTTTATTAGGTGTTTTATGGCTGAGGTGTTTTTAATTTCGTGGTGGTGAGGTGTTTTTAATTTCGTGGTGGTGAGGTGTTTTTAATTTCGTGGCTGGAAGGTGTTTTTATTAGGTGTTTTATGGCTGTGAGGTGTTTTTAATTTCGTGGTGGTGAGGTGTTTTTATTACGTGTTTTATGGCTGTGAGGTGTTTTTATTAGGTGTTTTATGGCTGTGAGGTGTTTTTAATTTCGTGGTGGTGAGGTGTTTTTAATTTCGTGGCTGGAAGGTGTTTTTATTAGGTGTTTTATGGCTGTGAGGTGTTTTTAATTTCGTGGTGGTGAGGTGTTTTTATTATGTGTTTTATGGCTGTGAGGAGGTGTTTTTAATTTCGTGGCTGGAAGGTGTTTTTATTAGGTGTTTTATGGCTGTGAGGTGTTTTTAATTTCGTGGTGGTGAGGTGTTTTTATTAGGTGTTTTATGGCTCTGAGGTGTTTTTATTAGGTGTTTTATGGCTGTGAGGTGTTTTTATTAGGTGTTTTATGGCTGTGAGGTGTTTTTATTTGGTGTTTTATGGCTGTGAGGTGTTTTTAATTTCGTGGTGGTGAGGTGTTTTTAATTTCGTGGCTGGAAGGTGTTTTTATTAGGTGTTTTATGGCTGTGAGGTGTTTTTATTAGGTGTTTTATGGCTGTGAGGTGTTTTTAATTTCGTGGTGGTGAGGTGTTTTTAATTTCGTGGCTGGAAGGTGTTTTTTTTATTAGGTGTTTTATGGCTGAGGTGTTTTTAATTTCGTGGTGGTGAGGTGTTTTTATTAGGTGTTTTATGGCTCTGAGGTGTTTTTATTAGGTGTTTTATGGCTGTGAGGTGTTTTTATTAGGTGTTTTATGGCTGTGAGGTGTTTTTATTAGGTGTTTTATGGCTGTGAGGTGTTTTTAATTTCGTGGTGGTGAGGTGTTTTTATTTCGTGTTTTATGGCTGTGAGGTGTTTTTAATTTTGTGGTGGTGAGGTGTTTTCAATTTCGTGGTGGTGAGGTGTTTTTATTAGGTGTTTTATGGCTGTGAGGTGTTTTTAATTTCGTGGCTGTAAGGTGTTTTTATTAGGTGTTTTATGGCTGTGAGGTGTTTTTAATTTCGTGGTGGTGAGGTGTTTTTATTATGTGTTTTATGGCTGTGAGGTGTTTTTATTATGTGTTTTATGGCTGTGAGGTGTTTTTAATTTCGTGGTGGTGAGGTGTTTTTATTATGTGTTTTATGACTGTGAGGTGTTTTCAATTTCGTGGTGGTGAGGTGTTTTTATTAGGTGTTTTATGGCTGTGAGGTGTTTTTAATTTCGTGGTGGTGAGGTGTTTTTATTATGTGTTTTATGGCTGTGAGGTGTTTTTATTATGTGTTTTATGGCTGTGAGGTGTTTTTAATTTCGTGGTGGTGAGGTGTTTTTATTATGTGTTTTATGACTGTGAGGTGTTTTCAATTTCGTGGTGGTGAGGTGTTTTTATTAGGTGTTTTATGACTGTGAGGTGTTTTTATTAGGTGTTTTATGGCTGTGAGGTGTTTTTATTAGGTGTTTTATGGCTGTGAGGTGTTTTTAATTACTTGGTGGTGAGGTGTTTTTAATTTCGTGGCTGTGAGGTGTTTTTATTATGTGTTTTATGGCTGTGAGGTGTTTTTATTAGGTGTTTTATGGCTGTGAGGTGTTTTTATTAGGTGTTTTATGGCTGTGAGGTGTTTTTATTAGGTGTTTTATGGCTGTGAGGTGTTTTTAATTTCGTGGTGGTGAGGTGTTTTTATTATGTGTTTTATGGCTGTGAGGTGTTTTTAATTTCGTGGTGGTGAGGTGTTTTTATTATGTGTTTTATAGCTGTGAGGTGTTTTTATTAGGTGTTTTATGGCTCTGAGGTGTTTTTATTAGGTGTTTTATGGCTCTGAGGTGTTTTTATTAGGTGTTTTATGGCTCTGAGGTGTTTTTATTATGTGTTTTATGGCTGTGAGGTGTTTTTATTAGGTGTTTTATGGCTGTGAGGTGTTTTTATTAGGTGTTTTATGGCTGTGAGGTGTTTTTAATTACTTGGTGGTGAGGTGTTTTTAATTTCGTGGCTGTAAGGTGTTTTTATTAGGTGTTTTATGGCTGTGAGGTGTTTTTATTAGGTGTTTTATGGCTGTGAGGTGTTTTTAATTTCGTGGCTGTAAGGTGTTTTTATTAGGTGTTTTATGGCTGTGAGGTGTTTTTAATTTCGTGGTGTAAGGTGTTTTTATTAGGTGTTTTATGGCTGTGAGGTGTTTTTATTACGTGTTTTATGGCTGTGAGGTGTTTTTATTAGGTGTTTTATGGCTGTGAGGTGT
Source organism: Myxine glutinosa (assembly GCF_964187855.1). Taxonomy (NCBI): domain Eukaryota; kingdom Metazoa; phylum Chordata; class Myxini; order Myxiniformes; family Myxinidae; genus Myxine; species Myxine glutinosa. The sequence continues at coordinate 44,053,470 of NC_136270.1, forward strand.
TTTTAATTTCGTGGCTGTAAGGTGTTTTTATTAGGTGTTTTATGGCTGTGAGGTGTTTTTAATTTCGTGGCTGTAAGGTGTTTTTATTAGGTGTTTTATGGCTGTGAGGTGTTTTCCATTTCGTGGTGGTGAGGTGTTTTTATTAGGTGTTTTATGGCTGTGAGGTGTTTTTAATTTCGTGGCTGTAAGGTGTTTTTATAATGTGTTTTATGGCTGTGAGGTGTTTTTATTAGGTGTTTTATGGCTGTGAGGTGTTTTTATTAGGTGTTTTATGGCTGTGAGGTGTTTTTAATTACTTGGTGGTGAGGTGTTTTTAATTTCGTGGCTGTAAGGTGTTTTTATTAGGTGTTTTATGGCTGTGAGGTGTTTTTATTAGGTGTTTTATGGCTGTGAGGTGTTTTTAATTTCGTGGCTGTAAGGTGTTTTTATTAGGTGTTTTATGGCTGTGAGGTGTTTTTAATTTCGTGGTGTAAGGTGTTTTTATTAGGTGTTTTATGGCTGTGAGGTGTTTTTATTAGGTGTTTTATGGCTGTGAGGTGTTTTTATTACGTGTTTTATGGCTGTGAGGTGTTTATATTAGGTGTTTTATGGCTGTGAGGTGTTTTTAATTTCGTGGCTGTAAGGTGTTTTTATTAGGTGTTTTATGGCTGTGAGGTGTTTTTAATTTCGTGGCTGTAAGGTGTTTTTATTAGGTGTTTTATGGCTGTGAGGTGTTTTCCATTTCGTGGTGGTGAGGTGTTTTTATTAGGTGTTTTATGGCTGTGAGGTGTTTTTAATTTCGTGGCTGTAAGGTGTTTTTATTAGGTGTTTTATGGCTGTGAGGTGTTTTTAATTTTGTGGCTGTAAGGTATTTTTATTAGATGTTTTATGGCTGTGAGGTGTTTTTAATTTCGTGGCTGTAAGGTGTTTTTATTAGATGTTTTATGGCTGTGAGGTGTTTTTAATTTCGTGGCTGTAAGGTGTTTTTATTAGGTGTTTTATGGCTGTGAGGTGTTTTTAATTTCGTGGCTGTAAGGTGTTTTTATTAGGAGTTTTATGGCTGTGAGGTGTTTTTAATTTCGTGGCTGTAAGGTGTTTTTATTAGGTGTTTTATGGCTGTGAGGTGTTTTTAATTTCGTGGCTGTGAGGTGTTTTTATTAGATGTTTTATGGCTGTGAGGTGTTTTTAATTTCGTGGCTGTAAGGTGTTTTTATTATGTGTTTTATGGCTGTGAGGTGTTTTTAATTTCGTGGCTGTAAGGTGTTTTTATTATGTGTTTTATGGCTGTGAGGTGTTTTCAATTTCATGGTGGTGAGGTGTTTTTAATTTCGTGGCTGTGAGGTGTTTTTATTAGATGTTTTATGGCTGTGAGGTGTTTTTAATTTCGTGCCTGAAAGGTGTTTTTATTAGGTGTTTTATGGCTGTGAGGTGTTTTTAATTTCGTGGCTGTAAGGTGTTTTTATTATGTGTTTTATGGCTGTGAGGTGTTTTTAATTTCGTGGTGGTGAGGTGTTTTTATTAGGTGTTTTATGGCTGTGAGGTGTTTTTAATTTCGTGGCTGTAAGGTGTTTTTATTATGTGTTTTATGGCTGTGAGGTGTTTTTAATTTCGTGGCTGTGAGGTGTTTTTATTAGATGTTTTATGGCTGTGAGGTGTTTTTAATTTCGTGGCTGTAAGGTGTTTTTATTATGTGTTTTATGGCTGTGAGGTGTTTTCAATTTCGTGGTGGTGAGGTGTTTTTATTATGTGTTTTATGGCTGTGAGGTGTTTTTAATTTCGTGGTGGTGAGGTGTTTTTATTATGTGTTTTATGGCTGTGAGGTGTTTTTAATTTTGTGGTGGTGAGGTGTTTTTATTAGATGTTTTATGGCTGTGAGGTGTTTTTAATTTCGTGGCTGTAAGGTGTTTTTATTAGGTGTTTTATGGCTGTGAGGTGTTTTCAATTTCGTGGTGGTGAGGTGTTTTTATTATGTGTTTTATGGCTGTGAGGTGTTTTCAATTTCGTGGCTGTAAGGTGTTTTTATTAGGTGTTTTATGGCTGTGAGGTGTTTTCAATTTCGTGGCTGTGAGGTGTTTTTATTAGGTGTTTTATGGCTGTGAGGTGTTTTTAATTTCGTGGCTGTGAGGTGTTTTTATTAGATGTTTTATGGCTGTGAGGTGTTTTCAATTTCGTGGCTGTAAGGTGTTTTTATTATGTGTTTTATGGCTGTGAGGTGTTTTTAATTTCGTGGTGGTGAGGTGTTTTTAATTTCGTGGCTGCAAGGTGTTTTTATTAGATGTTTTATGGCTGTGAGGTGTTTTCAATTTCATGGTGGTGAGGTGTTTTTATTAGATGTTTTATGGCTGTGAGGTGTTTTTAATTTCGTGGCTGTAAGGTGTTTTTATTAGGTGTTTTATGGCTGTGAGGTGTTTTTAATTTCGTGGCTGTAAGGTGTTTTTATTAGGTGTTTTATGGCTGTGAGGTGTTTTTAATTTCGTGGCTGTGAGGTGTTTTTATTAGATGTTTTATGGCTGTGCGGTGTTTTTAATTTCGTGGCTGTAAGGTGTTTTTATTATGTGTTTTATGGCTGTGAGGTGTTTTTAATTTCGTGGCTGTAAGGTGTTTTTATTATGTGTTTTATGGCTGTGAGGTGTTTTCAATTTCATGGTGGTGAGGTGTTTTTATTATGTGTTTTATGGCTGCGAGGTGTTTTTAATTTCGTGGCTGTAAGGTGTTTTTATTATGTGTTTTATGGCTGTGAGGTGTTTTCAATTTCATGGTGGTGAGGTGTTTTTATTATGTGTTTTATGGCTGTGAGGTGTTTTCAATTTCGTGGCTGTAAGGTGTTTTTATTATGTGTTTTATGGCTGTGAGGTGTTTTTAATTTCGTGGCTGTGAGGTGTTTTTATTAGATGTTTTATGGCTGTGAGGTGTTTTCAATTTCGTGGCTGTAAGGTGTTTTTATTATGTGTTTTATGGCTGTGAGGTGTTTTTAATTTCGTGGTGGTGAGGTGTTTTTAATTTCGTGGCTGTAAGGTGTTTTTATTAGATGTTTTATGGCTGTGAGGTGTTTTCAATTTCATGGTGGTGAGGTGTTTTTATTAGATGTTTTATGGCTGTGAGGTGTTTTTAATTTCGTGGCTGTAAGGTGTTTTTATTAGGTGTTTTATGGCTGTGAGGTGTTTTTAATTTCGTGGCTGTAAGGTGTTTTTATTAGGTGTTTTATGGCTGTGAGGTGTTTTTAATTTCGTGGCTGTGAGGTGTTTTTATTAGATGTTTTATGGCTGTGCGGTGTTTTTAATTTCGTGGCTGTAAGGTGTTTTTATTATGTGTTTTATGGCTGTGAGGTGTTTTTAATTTCGTGGCTGTAACGTGTTTTTATTATGTGTTTTATGGCTGTGAGGTGTTTTCAATTTCATGGTGGTGAGGTGTTTTTATTATGTGTTTTATGGCTGCGAGGTGTTTTTAATTTCGTGGCTGTGAGGTGTTTTTATTAGATGTTTTATGGCTGTGAGGTGTTTTTATTAGGTGTTTTATGGCTGTGAGGTGTTTTCAATTTCGTGGCTGTAAGGTGTTTTTATTATGTGTTTTATGGCTGTGAGGTGTTTTCAATTTCGTGGTGGTGAGGTGTTTTTATTATGTGTTTTATGGCTGTGAGGTGTTTTTAATTTCGTGGTGGTGAGGTGTTTTTATTATGTGTTTTATGGCTGTGAGGTGTTTTCAATTTCGTGGTGGTGAGGTGTTTTTATTAGGTGTTTTATGGCTCTGAGGTGTTTTTATTAGGTGTTTTATGGCTCTGAGGTGTTTTTATTATGTGTTTTATGGCTGTGAGGTGTTTTTATTAGGTGTTTTATGGCTGTGAGGTGTTTTTAATAACTTGGTGGTGAGGTGTTTTTAATTTTGTGGCTGTAAGGTGTTTTTATTAGGTGTTTTATGGCTGTGAGGTGTTTTTATTCGGTGTTTTATGGCTGTGAGGTGTTTTTATTAGGTGTTTTATGGCTGTGAGGTGTTTTTAATTTCGTGGCTGTAAGGTGTTTTTATTAGGTGTTTGATGGCTGTGAGGTGTTTTTAATTTCGTGGTGGTGAGGTGTTTTTAATTTCGTGGCTGTAAGGTGTTTTTATTAGGTGTTTTATGGCTGTGAGGTGTTTTTATTAGGTGTTTTATGGCTGTGAGGTGTTTTTAATTTCGTGGCTGTAAGGTGTTTTTATTAGGTGTTTTATGGCTGTGAGGTGTTTTTAATTTCGTGGTGGTGAGGTGTTTTTATTAGGTGTTTTATGGCTGTGAGGTGTTTTCAATTTCGTGGTGGTGAGGTGTTTTTATTATGTGTTTTATGGCTGTGAGGTGTTTTTAATTTCGTGGTGGTGAGGTGTTTTTATTATGTGTTTTATGGCTGTGAGGTGTTTTTAATTTCGTGGTGGTGAGGTGTTTTTAATTTCGTGGCTGTAAGGTGTTTTTATTAGGTGTTTTATGGCTGTGAGGTGTTTTCAATTTCGTGGTGGTGAGGTGTTTTTATTATGTGTTTTATGGCTGTGAGGTGTTTTCAATTTCGTGGTGGTGAGGTGTTTTTATTAGGTGTTTTATGACTGTGAGGTGTTTTTATTCGGTGTTTTATGGCTGTGAGGTGTTTTTATTAGGTGTTTTATGGCTGTGAGGTGTTTTTATTAGGTGTTTTATGGCTGTGAGGTGTTTTTAATTTCGTGGCTGTAAGGTGTTTTTATTAGGTGTTTTATGGCTGTGAGGTGTTTTTATTAGGTGTTTTATGGCTGTGAGGTGTTTTTAATTTCGTGGTGGTGAGGTGTTTTTATTATGTGTTTTTATGGCTGTGAGGTGTTTTTATTAGGTGTTTTATGGCTGAGGTGTTTTTAATTTCGTGGTGGTGAGGTGTTTTTAATTTCGTGGTGGTGAGGTGTTTTTAATTTCGTGGCTGGAAGGTGTTTTTATTAGGTGTTTTATAGCTGTGAGGTGTTTTTAATTTCGTGGTGGTGAGGTGTTTTTATTACGTGTTTTATGGCTGTGAGGTGTTTTTATTAGGTGTTTTATGGCTGTGAGGTGTTTTTAATTTCGTGGTGGTGAGGTGTTTTTAATTTCGTGGCTGGAAGGTGTTTTTATTAGGTGTTTTATGGCTGTGAGGTGTTTTTAATTTCGTGGTGGTGAGGTGTTTTTATTATGTGTTTTATGGCTGTGAGGTGTTTTTAATTTCGTGGCTGGAAGGTGTTTTTATTAGGTGTTTTATGGCTGTGAGGTGTTTTTAATTTCGTGGTGGTGAGGTGTTTTTATTAGGTGTTTTATGGCTCTGAGGTGTTTTTATTAGGTGTTTTATGGCTGTGAGGTGTTTTTATTAGGTGTTTTATGGCTGTGAGGTGTTTTTATTAGGTGTTTTATGGCTGTGAGGTGTTTTTAATTTCGTGGTGGTGAGGTGTTTTTAATTTCGTGGCTGGAAGGTGTTTTTATTAGGTGTTTTATGGCTGTGAGGTGTTTTTATTAGGTGTTTTATGGCTGTGAGGTGTTTTTAATTTCGTGGTGGTGAGGTGTTTTTAATTTCGTGGCTGGAAGGTGTTTTTATTAGGTGTTTTATGGCTGAGGTGTTTTTAATTTCGTGGTGGTGAGGTGTTTTTATTAGGTGTTTTATGGCTCTGAGGTGTTTTTATTAGGTGTTTTATGGCTGTGAGGTGTTTTTATTAGGTGTTTTTATTAGGTGTTTTATGGCTGTGAGGTGTTTTTAATTTCGTGGTGGTGAGGTGTTTTTATTTCGTGTTTTATGGCTGTGAGGTGTTTTTAATTTTGTGGTGGTGAGGTGTTTTCAATTTCGTGGTGGTGAGGTGTTTTTATTAGGTGTTTTATGGCTGTGAGGTGTTTTTAATTTCGTGGCTGTAAGGTGTTTTTATTAGGTGTTTTATGGCTGTGATGTGTTTTTAATTTCGTGGTGGTGAGGTGTTTTTATTCTGTGTTTTATGGCTGTGAGGTGTTTTTATTATGTGTTTTATGGCTGTGAGGTGTTTTTAATTTCGTGGTGGTGAGGTGTTTTTATTATGTGTTTTATGACTGTGAGGTGTTTTCAATTTCGTGGTGGTGAGGTGTTTTTATTAGGTGTTTTATGACTGTGAGGTGTTTTTATTAGGTGTTTTATGGCTGTGAGGTGTTTTTATTAGGTGTTTTATGGCTGTGAGGTGTTTTTATTAGGTGTTTTATGGCTGTGAGGTGTTTTTAATTTCGTGGTGGTGAGGTGTTTTTATTAGGTGTTTTATGGCTGTGAGGTGTTTTTAATTTCGTGGCTGTAAGGTGTTTTTATTAGGTGTTTTATGGCTGTGAGGTGTTTTTAATTTCGTGGTGGTGAGGTGTTTTTATTAGGTGTTTTATGGCTGTGAGGTGTTTTTAATTTCGTGGCTGTAAGGTGTTTTTATTAGGTGTTTTATGGCTGTGAGGTGTTTTTTATTTCGTGGTGGTGAGGTGTTTTTATTACGTGTTTTATGGCTGTGAGGTGTTTTTAATTTCGTGGTGGTGAGGTGTTTTTAATTTCGTGGCTGGAAGGTGTTTTTATTAGGTGTTTTATGGCTGTGAGGTGTTTTTAATTTCGTGGTGGTGAGGTGTTTTTATTATGTGTTTTATGGCTGTGAGGTGTTTTTAATTTCGTGGTGGTGAGGTGTTATTATTATGTGTTTTATGGCTGTGAGGTGTTTTCAATTTTGTGGTGGTGAGGTGTTTTTATTATGTGTTTTATGGCTGTGAGGTGTTTTTAATTTCGTGGTGGTGAGGTGTTTTTATTATGTGTTTTATGGCTGTGAGGTGTTTTCAATTTCGTGGTGGTGAGGTGTTTTTATTATGTGTTTTATGGCTGTGAGGTGTTTTTAATTTCGTGGTGGTAAGGTGTTTTTATTAGATGTTTTATGGCTGTGAGGTGTTTTTATTATGAGTTTTATGGCTGTGAGGTGTTTTCAATTTCGTGGTGGTGAGGTGTTTTTATTAGGTGTTTTATGGCTGTGAGGTGTTTTTAATTTCGTGGCTGTAAGGTGTTTTTATTAGGTATTTTATGGCTGTGAGGTATTTTTAATTTCGTGGTGGTGAGGTGTTTTTATTACGTGTTTTATGGCTGTGAGGTGTTTTTAATTTCGTGGTGGTGAGGTGTTTTTAATTTTGTGGCTGGAAGGTGTTTTTATTAGGTGTTTTATGGCTGTGAGGTGTTTTTAATTTCGTGGTGGTGAGGTGTTTTTATTACGTGTTTTATGGCTGTGAGGTGTTTTTAATTTCGTTGTGGTGGGGTGTTTTTAATTTCGTGGCTGGAAGGTGTTTTTATTAGGTGTTTTATGGCTGTGAGGTGTTTTTAATTTCGTGGTGGTGAGGTGTTTTTATTACGTGTTTTATGGCTGTGAGGTGTTTTTATTAGGTGTTTTATGGCTGTGAGGTGTTTTTAATTTCGTGGTGGTGAGGTGTTTTTATTACGTGTTTTATGGCTGTGAGGTGTTTTTAATTTCGTGGCTGGAAGGTGTTTTTATTAGGTGTTTTATGGCTGTGAGGTGTTTTTAATTTTGTGGTGGTGAGGTGTTTTTATTAGGTGTTTTATGGCTCTGAGGTGTTTTTATTAGGTGTTTTATGGCTGTGAGGTGTTTTTATTAGGTGTTTTATGGCTGTGAGGTGTTTTTAATTTTGTGGTGGTGAGGTGTTTTCAATTTCGTGGTGGTGAGGTGTTGTTATTAGGTGTTTTATGGCTGTGAGGTGTTTTTAATTTTGTGGTGGTGAGGTGTTTTTATTAGGTGTTTTATGGCTCTGAGGTGTTTTTATTAGGTGTTTTATGGCTGTGAGGTGTTTTTATTAGGTGTTTTATGGCTGTGAGGTGTTTTTAATTTTGTGGTGGTGAGGTGTTTTCAATTTCGTGGTGGTGAGGTGTTTTTATTAGGTGTTTTATGGCTGTGAGGTGTTTTTAATTTCGTGGTGGTGAGGTGTTTTTATTAGGTGTTTTATGGCTGTGAGGTGTTTTTATTAGGTGTTTTATGGCTGTGAGGTGTTTTTAATTTCGTGGCTGTAAAGTGTTTTTATTAGGTGTTTTATGGCTGTGAGGTGTTTTTATTAGGTGTTTTATGGTTGTGAGGTGTTTTTAATTTCGTGGCTGTAAGGTGTTTTTATTAGGTGTTTTATGGTTGTGAGGTGTTTTTAATTTCGTGGTGGTGAGGTGTTTTTATTAGGTGTTTTATGGCTGTAAGGTGTTTTTATTAGGTGTTTTATGGCTGTGAGGTGTTTTTAATTTTGTGGCTGTAAGGTGTTTTTATTAGGTGTTTTATGGTTGTGAGGTGTTTTTAATTTTGTGGCTGTAAGGTGTTTTTATTAGGTGTTTTATGGTTGTGAGGTGTTTTTATTAGGTGTTTTATGGCTGTGAGGTGTTTTTAATTTTGTGGCTGTAAGGTGTTTTTATTAGGTGTTTTATGGCTGTGAGGTGTTTTTATTAGGTGTTTTATGGCTGTGAGGTGTTTTTATTAGGTGTTTTATGGCTGTGAGGTGTTTTTATTAGGTGTTTTATGGCTGCGAGGTGTTTTTAATTTCGTGGCTGTTAGGTGTTTTTCTTAGGTGTTTTATGGCTGTGAGGTGTTTTTATTAGGTGTTTTATGACTGTGAGGTGTTTTTATTAGGTGTTTTATGCCTGTGAGGTGTTTTTATTAGGTGTTTTATGGCTGTGAGGTGTTTTTAATTTCGTTGTGGTGGGGTGTTTTTAATTTCGTGGCTGGAAGGTGTTTTTATTAGGTGTTTTATGGCTGTGAGGTGTTTTTAATTTCGTGGTGGTGAGGTGTTTTTATTACGTGTTTTATGGCTGTGAGGTGTTTTTATTAGGTGTTTTATGGCTGTGAGGTGTTTTTAATTTCGTGGTGGTGAGGTGTTTTTATTACGTGTTTTTATGGCTGTGAGGTGTTTTTAATTTCGTGGCTGGAAGGTGTTTTTATTAGGTGTTTTATGGCTGTGAGGTGTTTTTAATTTTGTGGTGGTGAGGTGTTTTTATTAGGTGTTTTATGGCTCTGAGGTGTTTTTATTAGGTGTTTTATGGCTGTGAGGTGTTTTTATTAGGTGTTTTATGGCTGTGAGGTGTTTTTAATTTTGTGGTGGTGAGGTGTTTTCAATTTGGTGGTGGTGAGGTGTTTTTATTAGGTGTTTTATGGCTGTGAGGTGTTTTTAATTTCGTGGCTGTAAGGTGTTTTTATTAGGTGTTTTATGGCTGTGAGGTGTTTTTAATTTCGTGGTGGTGAGGTGTTTTTATTAGGTGTTTTATGGCTGTGAGGTGTTTTTAATTTCGTGGTGGTGAGGTGTTTTTATTAGGTGTTTTATGGCTGTGAGGTGTTTTTATTAGGTGTTTTATGGCTGTGAGGTGTTTTTAATTTCGTGGCTGTAAAGTGTTTTTATTAGGTGTTTTATGGCTGTGAGGTGTTTTTATTAGGTGTTTTATGGTTGTGAGGTGTTTTTAATTTCGTGGCTGTAAGGTGTTTTTATTAGGTGTTTTATGGTTGTGAGGTGTTTTTAATTTCGTGGTGGTGAGGTGTTTTTATTAGGTGTTTTATGGCTGTAAGGTGTTTTTATTAGGTGTTTTATGGCTGTGAGGTGTTTTTAATTTTGTGGCTGTAAGGTGTTTTTATTAGGTGTTTTATGGTTGTGAGGTGTTTTTAATTTTGTGGCTGTAAGGTGTTTTTATTAGGTGTTTTATGGTTGTGAGGTGTTTTTATTAGGTGTTTTATGGCTGTGAGGTGTTTTTAATTTTGTGGCTGTAAGGTGTTTTTATTAGGTGTTTTATGGCTGTGAGGTGTTTTTATTAGGTGTTTTATGGCTGTGAGGTGTTTTTATTAGGTGTTTTATGGCTGTGAGGTGTTTTTATTAGGTGTTTTATGGCTGCGAGGTGTTTTTAATTTCGTGGCTGTTAGGTGTTTTTCTTAGGTGTTTTATGGCTGTGAGGTGTTTTTATTAGGTGTTTTATGACTGTGAGGTGTTTTTATTAGGTGTTTTATGCCTGTGAGGTGTTTTTATTAGGTGTTTTATGGCTGTGAGGTGTTTTTAATTTCGTTGTGGTGGGGTGTTTTTAATTTCGTGGCTGGAAGGTGTTTTTATTAGGTGTTTTATGGCTGTGAGGTGTTTTTAATTTCGTGGTGGTGAGGTGTTTTTATTACGTGTTTTATGGCTGTGAGGTGTTTTTATTAGGTGTTTTATGGCTGTGAGGTGTTTTTAATTTCGTGGTGGTGAGGTGTTTTTATTACGTGTTTTTATGGCTGTGAGGTGTTTTTAATTTCGTGGCTGGAAGGTGTTTTTATTAGGTGTTTTATGGCTGTGAGGTGTTTTTAATTTTGTGGTGGTGAGGTGTTTTTATTAGGTGTTTTATGGCTCTGAGGTGTTTTTATTAGGTGTTTTATGGCTGTGAGGTGTTTTTATTAGGTGTTTTATGGCTGTGAGGTGTTTTTAATTTTGTGGTGGTGAGGTGTTTTCAATTTCGTGGTGGTGAGGTGTTTTTATTAGGTGTTTTATGGCTGTGAGGTGTTTTTAATTTCGTGGCTGTAAGGTGTTTTTATTAGGTGTTTTATGGCTGTGAGGTGTTTTTAATTTCGTGGTGGTGAGGTGTTTTTATTAGGTGTTTTATGGCTGTGAGGTGTTTTTATTAGGTGTTTTATGGCTGTGAGGTGTTTTTAATTTCGTGGCTGTAAAGTGTTTTTATTAGGTGTTTTATGGCTGTGAGGTGTTTTTATTAGGTGTTTTATGGTTGTGAGGTGTTTTTAATTTCGTGGCTGTAAGGTGTTTTTATTAGGTGTTTTATGGTTGTGAGGTGTTTTTAATTTCGTGGTGGTGAGGTGTTTTTATTAGGTGTTTTATGGCTGTAAGGTGTTTTTATTAGGTGTTTTATGGCTGTGAGGTGTTTTTAATTTTGTGGCTGTAAGGTGTTTTTATTAGGTGTTTTATGGTTGTGAGGTGTTTTTAATTTTGTGGCTGTAAGGTGTTTTTATTAGGTGTTTTATGGTTGTGAGGTGTTTTTATTAGGTGTTTTATGGCTGTGAGGTGTTTTTAATTTCGTGGCTGTAAGGTGTTTTTATTAGGTGTTTTATGGCTGTGAGGTGTTTTTATTAGGTGTTTTATGGCTGTGAGGTGTTTTTATTAGGTGTTTTATGGCTGTGAGGTGTTTTTATTAGGTGTTTTATGGCTGCGAGGTGTTTTTAATTTCGTGGCTGTTAGGTGTTTTATGGCTGTGAGGTGTTTTTATTAGGTGTTTTATGCCTGTGAGGTGTTTTTATTAGGTGTTTTATGGCTGTGAGGTGTTTTTATTAGGTGTTTTATGGCTGTGAGGTGTTTTTAATTTCGTGGCTGTAAGGTGTTTTTATTAGGTGTTTTATGGCTGTGAGGTGTTTTTATTAGGTGTTTTATGGCTGTGAGGTGTTTTTATTAGGTGTTTTATGGCTGTGAGGTGTTTTTATTAGGTGTTTTATGGCTGCGAGGTGTTTTTAATTTCGTGGCTGTTAGGTGTTTTTCTTAGGTGTTTTATGGCTGTGAGGTGTTTTTAATTTCGTGGCTGTAAGGTGTTTTTATTAGGTGTTTTATGGCTGTGAGGTGTTTTTAATTTCGTGGTGGTGAGGTGTTTTTATTAGGTGTTTTATGGCTGTGAGGTGTTTTTAATTTCGTGGCTGTAAGGTGTTTTTATTAGGTGTTTTATGGCTGTGAGGTGTTTTTTATTTCGTGGTGGTGAGGTGTTTTTATTACGTGTTTTATGGCTGTGAGGTGTTTTTAATTTCGTGGTGGTGAGGTGTTTTTAATTTCGTGGCTGGAAGGTGTTTTTATTAGGTGTTTTATGGCTGTGAGGTGTTTTTAATTTCGTGGTGGTGAGGTGTTTTTATTATGTGTTTTATGGCTGTGAGGTGTTTTTAATTTCGTGGTGGTGAGGTGTTATTATTATGTGTTTTATGGCTGTGAGGTGTTTTCAATTTCGTGGTGGTGAGGTGTTTTTATTATGTGTTTTATGGCTGTGAGGTGTTTTCAATTTCATGGTGGTGAGGTGTTTTTATTATGTGTTTTATGGCTGTGAGGTGTTTTCAATTTCGTGGCTGTAAGGTGTTTTTATTATGTGTTTTATGGCTGTGAGGTGTTTTTAATTTCGTGGCTGTGAGGTGTTTTTATTAGATGTTTTATGGCTGTGAGGTGTTTTCAATTTCGTGGCTGTAAGGTGTTTTTATTATGTGTTTTATGGCTGAGGTGTTTTTAATTTCGTGGTGGTGAGGTGTTTTTAATTTCGTGGCTGTAAGGTGTTTTTATTAGATGTTTTATGGCTGTGAGGTGTTTTCAATTTCATGGTGGTGAGGTGTTTTTATTAGATGTTTTATGGCTGTGAGGTGTTTTTAATTTCGTGGCTGTAAGGTGTTTTTATTAGGTGTTTTATGGCTGTGAGGTGTTTTTAATTTCGTGGCTGTAAGGTGTTTTTATTAGGTGTTTTATGGCTGTGAGGTGTTTTTAATTTCGTGGCTGTGAGGTGTTTTTATTAGATGTTTTATGGCTGTGCGGTGTTTTTAATTTCGTGGCTGTAAGGTGTTTTTATTATGTGTTTTATGGCTGTGAGGTGTTTTTAATTTCGTGGCTGTAACGTGTTTTTATTATGTGTTTTATGGCTGTGAGGTGTTTTCAATTTCATGGTGGTGAGGTGTTTTTATTATGTGTTTTATGGCTGCGAGGTGTTTTTAATTTCGTGGCTGTGAGGTGTTTTTATTAGATGTTTTATGGCTGTGAGGTGTTTTTATTAGGTGTTTTATGGCTGTGAGGTGTTTTCAATTTCGTGGCTGTAAGGTGTTTTTATTAGATGTTTTATGGCTGTGCGGTGTTTTTAATTTCGTGGCTGTAAGGTGTTTTTATTATGTGTTTTATGGCTGTGAGGTGTTTTCAATTTCATGGTGGTGAGGTGTTTTTATTATGTGTTTTATGGCTGCGAGGTGTTTTTAATTTCGTGGCTGTAAGGTGTTTTTATTATGTGTTTTATGGCTGTGAGGTGTTTTCAATTTCATGGTGGTGAGGTGTTTTTATTATGTGTTTTATGGCTGTGAGGTGTTTTCAATTTCGTGGCTGTAAGGTGTTTTTATTATGTGTTTTATGGCTGTGAGGTGTTTTTAATTTCGTGGCTGTGAGGTGTTTTTATTAGATGTTTTATGGCTGTGAGGTGTTTTCAATTTCGTGGCTGTAAGGTGTTTTTATTATGTGTTTTATGGCTGTGAGGTGTTTTTAATTTCGTGGTGGTGAGGTGTTTTTAATTTCGTGGCTGTAAGGTGTTTTTATTAGATGTTTTATGGCTGTGAGGTGTTTTCAATTTCATGGTGGTGAGGTGTTTTTATTAGATGTTTTATGGCTGTGAGGTGTTTTTAATTTCGTGGCTGTAAGGTGTTTTTATTAGGTGTTTTATGGCTGTGAGGTGTTTTTAATTTCGTGGCTGTAAGGTGTTTTTATTAGGTGTTTTATGGCTGTGAGGTGTTTTTAATTTCGTGGCTGTGAGGTGTTTTTATTAGATGTTTTATGGCTGTGCGGTGTTTTTAATTTCGTGGCTGTAAGGTGTTTTTATTATGTGTTTTATGGCTGTGAGGTGTTTTTAATTTCGTGGCTGTAACGTGTTTTTATTATGTGTTTTATGGCTGTGAGGTGTTTTCAATTTCATGGTGGTGAGGTGTTTTTATTATGTGTTTTATGGCTGCGAGGTGTTTTTAATTTCGTGGCTGTGAGGTGTTTTTATTAGATGTTTTATGGCTGTGAGGTGTTTTTATTAGGTGTTTTATGGCTGTGAGGTGTTTTCAATTTCGTGGCTGTAAGGTGTTTTTATTATGTGTTTTATGGCTGTGAGGTGTTTTCAATTTCGTGGTGGTGAGGTGTTTTTATTATGTGTTTTATGGCTGTGAGGTGTTTTTAATTTCGTGGTGGTGAGGTGTTTTTATTATGTGTTTTATGGCTGTGAGGTGTTTTCAATTTCGTGGTGGTGAGGTGTTTTTATTAGGTGTTTTATGGCTCTGAGGTGTTTTTATTAGGTGTTTTATGGCTCTGAGGTGTTTTTATTATGTGTTTTATGGCTGTGAGGTGTTTTTATTAGGTGTTTTATGGCTGTGAGGTGTTTTTATTAGGTGTTTTATGGCTGTGAGGTGTTTTTAATAACTTGGTGGTGAGGTGTTTTTAATTTCGTGGCTGTAAGGTGTTTTTATTAGGTGTTTTATGGCTGTGAGGTGTTTTTATTAGGTGTTTTATGGCTGTGAGGTCTTTTTATTAGGTGTTTTATGGCTGTGAGGTGTTTTTAATTTCGTGGCTGTAAGGTGTTTTTATTAGGTGTTTGATGGCTGTGAGGTGTTTTTAATTTCGTGGTGGTGAGGTGTTTTTAATTTCGTGGCTGTAAGGTGTTTTTATTAGGTGTTTTATGGCTGTGAGGTGTTTTTATTAGGTGTTTTATGGCTGTGAGGTGTTTTTAATTTCGTGGCTGTAAGGTGTTTTTATTAGGTGTTTTATGGCTGTGAGGTGTTTTTAATTTCGTGGTGGTGAGGTGTTTTTATTAGGTGTTTTATGGCTGTGAGGTGTTTTCAATTTCGTGGTGGTGAGGTGTTTTTATTATGTGTTTTATGGCTGTGAGGTGTTTTTAATTTCGTGGTGGTGAGGTGTTTTTATTATGTGTTTTATGGCTGTGAGGTGTTTTTAATTTCGTGGTGGTGAGGTGTTTTTAATTTCGTGGCTGTAAGGTGTTTTTATTAGGTGTTTTATGGCTGTGAGGTGTTTTCAATTTCGTGGTGGTGAGGTGTTTTTATTATGTGTTTTATGGCTGTGAGGTGTTTTCAATTTCGTGGTGGTGAGGTGTTTTTATTAGGTGTTTTATGACTGTGAGGTGTTTTTATTCGGTGTTTTATGGCTGTGAGGTGTTTTTATTAGGTGTTTTATGGCTGTGAGGTGTTTTTATTAGGTGTTTTATGGCTGTGAGGTGTTTTTAATTTCGTGGCTGTAAGGTGTTTTTATTAGGTGTTTTATGGCTGTGAGGTGTTTTTATTAGGTGTTTTATGGCTGTGAGGTGTTTTTAATTTCGTGGTGGTGAGGTGTTTTTATTATGTGTTTTTATGGCTGTGAGGTGTTTTTATTAGGTGTTTTATGGCTGAGGTGTTTTTAATTTCGTGGTGGTGAGGTGTTTTTAATTTCGTGGTGGTGAGGTGTTTTTAATTTCGTGGCTGGAAGGTGTTTTTATTAGGTGTTTTATAGCTGTGAGGTGTTTTTAATTTCGTGGTGGTGAGGTGTTTTTATTACGTGTTTTATGGCTGTGAGGTGTTTTTATTAGGTGTTTTATGGCTGTGAGGTGTTTTTAATTTCGTGGTGGTGAGGTGTTTTTAATTTCGTGGCTGGAAGGTGTTTTTATTAGGTGTTTTATGGCTGTGAGGTGTTTTTAATTTCGTGGTGGTGAGGTGTTTTTATTATGTGTTTTATGGCTGTGAGGTGTTTTTAATTTTGTGGCTGGAAGGTGTTTTTATTAGGTGTTTTATGGCTGTGAGGTGTTTTTAATTTCGTGGTGGTGAGGTGTTTTTATTAGGTGTTTTATGGCTCTGAGGTGTTTTTATTAGGTGTTTTATGGCTGTGAGGTGTTTTTATTAGGTGTTTTATGGCTGTGAGGTGTTTTTATTAGGTGTTTTATGGCTGTGAGGTGTTTTTAATTTCGTGGTGGTGAGGTGTTTTTAATTTCGTGGCTGGAAGGTGTTTTTATTAGGTGTTTTATGGCTGTGAGGTGTTTTTATTAGGTGTTTTATGGCTGTGAGGTGTTTTTAATTTCGTGGTGGTGAGGTGTTTTTAATTTCGTGGCTGGAAGGTGTTTTTATTAGGTGTTTTATGGCTGAGGTGTTTTTAATTTCGTGGTGGTGAGGTGTTTTTATTAGGTGTTTTATGGCTCTGAGGTGTTTTTATTAGGTGTTTTATGGCTGTGAGGTGTTTTTATTAGGTGTTTTATGGCTGTGAGGTGTTTTTATTAGGTGTTTTATGGCTGTGAGGTGTTTTTAATTTCGTGGTGGTGAGGTGTTTTTATTTCGTGTTTTATGGCTGTGAGGTGTTTTTAATTTTGTGGTGGTGAGGTGTTTTCAATTTCGTGGTGGTGAGGTGTTTTTATTAGGTGTTTTATGGCTGTGAGGTGTTTTTAATTTCGTGGCTGTAAGGTGTTTTTATTAGGTGTTTTATGGCTGTGATGTGTTTTTAATTTCGTGGTGGTGAGGTGTTTTTATTCTGTGTTTTATGGCTGTGAGGTGTTTTTATTATGTGTTTTATGGCTGTGAGGTGTTTTTAATTTCGTGGTGGTGAGGTGTTTTTATTATGTGTTTTATGACTGTGAGGTGTTTTCAATTTCGTGGTGGTGAGGTGTTTTTATTAGGTGTTTTATGACTGTGAGGTGTTTTTATTAGGTGTTTTATGGCTGTGAGGTGTTTTTATTAGGTGTTTTATGGCTGTGAGGTGTTTTTATTAGGTGTTTTATGGCTGTGAGGTGTTTTTAATTTCGTGGTGGTGAGGTGTTTTTATTAGGTGTTTTATGGCTGTGAGGTGTTTTTAATTTCGTGGCTGTAAGGTGTTTTTATTAGGTGTTTTATGGCTGTGAGGTGTTTTTAATTTCGTGGTGGTGAGGTGTTTTTATTAGGTGTTTTATGGCTGTGAGGTGTTTTTAATTTCGTGGCTGTAAGGTGTTTTTATTAGGTGTTTTATGGCTGTGAGGTGTTTTTTATTTCGTGGTGGTGAGGTGTTTTTATTACGTGTTTTATGGCTGTGAGGTGTTTTTAATTTCGTGGTGGTGAGGTGTTTTTAATTTCGTGGCTGGAAGGTGTTTTTATTAGGTGTTTTATGGCTGTGAGGTGTTTTTAATTTCGTGGTGGTGAGGTGTTTTTATTATGTGTTTTATGGCTGTGAGGTGTTTTTAATTTCGTGGTGGTGAGGTGTTATTATTATGTGTTTTATGGCTGTGAGGTGTTTTCAATTTTGTGGTGGTGAGGTGTTTTTATTATGTG
The DNA here is from genome assembly GCF_964187855.1 of Myxine glutinosa. Classification (NCBI taxonomy): domain Eukaryota; kingdom Metazoa; phylum Chordata; class Myxini; order Myxiniformes; family Myxinidae; genus Myxine; species Myxine glutinosa. The sequence continues at coordinate 44,070,411 of NC_136270.1, forward strand.
TTTTATGGCTGTGAGGTGTTTTTAATTTCGTGGTGGTGAGGTGTTTTTATTATGTGTTTTATGGCTGTGAGGTGTTTTCAATTTCGTGGTGGTGAGGTGTTTTTATTATGTGTTTTATGGCTGTGAGGTGTTTTTAATTTCGTGGTGGTAAGGTGTTTTTATTAGATGTTTTATGGCTGTGAGGTGTTTTTATTATGAGTTTTATGGCTGTGAGGTGTTTTCAATTTCGTGGTGGTGAGGTGTTTTTAATTTCGTGGCTGTAAGGTGTTTTTATTAGGTGTTTTATGGCTGTGAGGTGTTTTTAATTTCGTGGTGGTGAGGTGTTTTTATTAGGTGTTTTATGGCTGTGAGGTGTTTTTAATTTCGTGGCTGTAAGGTGTTTTTATTAGGTATTTTATGGCTGTGAGGTATTTTTAATTTCGTGGTGGTGAGGTGTTTTTATTACGTGTTTTATGGCTGTGAGGTGTTTTTAATTTCGTTGTGGTGGGGTGTTTTTAATTTCGTGGCTGGAAGGTGTTTTTATTAGGTGTTTTATGGCTGTGAGGTGTTTTTAATTTCGTGGTGGTGAGGTGTTTTTATTACGTGTTTTATGGCTGTGAGGTGTTTTTATTAGGTGTTTTATGGCTGTGAGGTGTTTTTAATTTCGTGGTGGTGAGGTGTTTTTATTACGTGTTTTATGGCTGTGAGGTGTTTTTAATTTCGTGGCTGGAAGGTGTTTTTATTAGGTGTTTTATGGCTGTGAGGTGTTTTTAATTTTGTGGTGGTGAGGTGTTTTTATTAGGTGTTTTATGGCTCTGAGGTGTTTTTATTAGGTGTTTTATGGCTGTGAGGTGTTTTTATTAGGTGTTTTATGGCTGTGAGGTGTTTTTAATTTTGTGGTGGTGAGGTGTTTTCAATTTCGTGGTGGTGAGGTGTTTTTATTAGGTGTTTTATGGCTGTGAGGTGTTTTTAATTTTGTGGTGGTGAGGTGTTTTTATTAGGTGTTTTATGGCTCTGAGGTGTTTTTATTAGGTGTTTTATGGCTGTGAGGTGTTTTTATTAGGTGTTTTATGGCTGTGAGGTGTTTTTAATTTTGTGGTGGTGAGGTGTTTTCAATTTCGTGGTGGTGAGGTGTTTTTATTAGGTGTTTTATGGCTGTGAGGTGTTTTTAATTTCGTGGTGGTGAGGTGTTTTTATTAGGTGTTTTATGGCTGTGAGGTGTTTTTATTAGGTGTTTTATGGCTGTGAGGTGTTTTTAATTTCGTGGCTGTAAAGTGTTTTTATTAGGTGTTTTATGGCTGTGAGGTGTTTTTATTAGGTGTTTTATGGTTGTGAGGTGTTTTTAATTTCGTGGCTGTAAGGTGTTTTTATTAGGTGTTTTATGGTTGTGAGGTGTTTTTAATTTCGTGGTGGTGAGGTGTTTTTATTAGGTGTTTTATGGCTGTAAGGTGTTTTTATTAGGTGTTTTATGGCTGTGAGGTGTTTTTAATTTTGTGGCTGTAAGGTGTTTTTATTAGGTGTTTTATGGTTGTGAGGTGTTTTTAATTTTGTGGCTGTAAGGTGTTTTTATTAGGTGTTTTATGGTTGTGAGGTGTTTTTATTAGGTGTTTTATGGCTGTGAGGTGTTTTTAATTTCGTGGCTGTAAGGTGTTTTTATTAGGTGTTTTATGGCTGTGAGGTGTTTTTATTAGGTGTTTTATGGCTGTGAGGTGTTTTTATTAGGTGTTTTATGGCTGTGAGGTGTTTTTATTAGGTGTTTTATGGCTGCGAGGTGTTTTTAATTTCGTGGCTGTTAGGTGTTTTTCTTAGGTGTTTTATGGCTGTGAGGTGTTTTTATTAGGTGTTTTATGACTGTGAGGTGTTTTTATTAGGTGTTTTATGCCTGTGAGGTGTTTTTATTAGGTGTTTTATGGCTGTGAGGTGTTTTTAATTTCGTTGTGGTGGGGTGTTTTTAATTTCGTGGCTGGAAGGTGTTTTTATTAGGTGTTTTATGGCTGTGAGGTGTTTTTAATTTCGTGGTGGTGAGGTGTTTTTATTACGTGTTTTATGGCTGTGAGGTGTTTTTATTAGGTGTTTTATGGCTGTGAGGTGTTTTTAATTTCGTGGTGGTGAGGTGTTTTTATTACGTGTTTTTATGGCTGTGAGGTGTTTTTAATTTCGTGGCTGGAAGGTGTTTTTATTAGGTGTTTTATGGCTGTGAGGTGTTTTTAATTTTGTGGTGGTGAGGTGTTTTTATTAGGTGTTTTATGGCTCTGAGGTGTTTTTATTAGGTGTTTTATGGCTGTGAGGTGTTTTTATTAGGTGTTTTATGGCTGTGAGGTGTTTTTAATTTTGTGGTGGTGAGGTGTTTTCAATTTCGTGGTGGTGAGGTGTTTTTATTAGGTGTTTTATGGCTGTGAGGTGTTTTTAATTTCGTGGCTGTAAGGTGTTTTTATTAGGTGTTTTATGGCTGTGAGGTGTTTTTAATTTCGTGGTGGTGAGGTGTTTTTATTAGGTGTTTTATGGCTGTGAGGTGTTTTTATTAGGTGTTTTATGGCTGTGAGGTGTTTTTAATTTCGTGGCTGTAAAGTGTTTTTATTAGGTGTTTTATGGCTGTGAGGTGTTTTTATTAGGTGTTTTATGGTTGTGAGGTGTTTTTAATTTCGTGGCTGTAAGGTGTTTTTATTAGGTGTTTTATGGTTGTGAGGTGTTTTTAATTTCGTGGTGGTGAGGTGTTTTTATTAGGTGTTTTATGGCTGTAAGGTGTTTTTATTAGGTGTTTTATGGCTGTGAGGTGTTTTTAATTTTGTGGCTGTAAGGTGTTTTTATTAGGTGTTTTATGGTTGTGAGGTGTTTTTAATTTTGTGGCTGTAAGGTGTTTTTATTAGGTGTTTTATGGTTGTGAGGTGTTTTTATTAGGTGTTTTATGGCTGTGAGGTGTTTTTAATTTCGTGGCTGTAAGGTGTTTTTATTAGGTGTTTTATGGCTGTGAGGTGTTTTTATTAGGTGTTTTATGGCTGTGAGGTGTTTTTATTAGGTGTTTTATGGCTGTGAGGTGTTTTTATTAGGTGTTTTATGGCTGCGAGGTGTTTTTAATTTCGTGGCTGTTAGGTGTTTTATGGCTGTGAGGTGTTTTTATTAGGTGTTTTATGACTGTGAGGTGTTTTTATTAGGTGTTTTATGCCTGTGAGGTGTTTTTATTAGGTGTTTTATGGCTGTGAGGTGTTTTTATTAGGTGTTTTATGGCTGTGAGGTGTTTTTAATTTCGTGGCTGTAAGGTGTTTTTATTAGGTGTTTTATGGCTGTGAGGTGTTTTTATTAGGTGTTTTATGGCTGTGAGGTGTTTTTATTAGGTGTTTTATGGCTGTGAGGTGTTTTTATTAGGTGTTTTATGGCTGCGAGGTGTTTTTAATTTCGTGGCTGTTAGGTGTTTTTCTTAGGTGTTTTATGGCTGTGAGGTGTTTTTAATTTCGTGGCTGTAAGGTGTTTTTATTAGGTGTTTTATGGCTGTGAGGTGTTTTTAATTTCGTGGTGGTGAGGTGTTTTTATTAGGTGTTTTATGGCTGTGAGGTGTTTTTAATTTCGTGGCTGTAAGGTGTTTTTATTAGGTGTTTTATGGCTGTGAGGTGTTTTTTATTTCGTGGTGGTGAGGTGTTTTTATTACGTGTTTTATGGCTGTGAGGTGTTTTTAATTTCGTGGTGGTGAGGTGTTTTTAATTTCGTGGCTGGAAGGTGTTTTTATTAGGTGTTTTATGGCTGTGAGGTGTTTTTAATTTCGTGGTGGTGAGGTGTTTTTATTATGTGTTTTATGGCTGTGAGGTGTTTTTAATTTCGTGGTGGTGAGGTGTTATTATTATGTGTTTTATGGCTGTGAGGTGTTTTCAATTTCGTGGTGGTGAGGTGTTTTTATTATGTGTTTTATGGCTGTGAGGTGTTTTTAATTTCGTGGTGGTGAGGTGTTTTTATTATGTGTTTTATGGCTGTGAGGTGTTTTCAATTTCGTGGTGGTGAGGTGTTTTTATTATGTGTTTTATGGCTGTGAGGTGTTTTTAATTTCGTGGTGGTAAGGTGTTTTTATTAGATGTTTTATGGCTGTGAGGTGTTTTTATTATGAGTTTTATGGCTGTGAGGTGTTTTCAATTTCGTGGTGGTGAGGTGTTTTTAATTTCGTGGCTGTAAGGTGTTTTTATTAGGTGTTTTATGGCTGTGAGGTGTTTTTAATTTCGTGGTGGTGAGGTGTTTTTATTCGGTGTTTTATGGCTGTGAGGTGTTTTTAATTTCGTGGCTGTAAGGTGTTTTTATTAGGTATTTTATGGCTGTGAGGTATTTTTAATTTCGTGGTGGTGAGGTGTTTTTATTACGTGTTTTATGGCTGTGAGGTGTTTTTAATTTCGTGGTGGTGAGGTGTTTTTAATTTCGTGGCTGGAAGGTGTTTTTATTAGGTGTTTTATGGCTGTGAGGTGTTTTTAATTTCGTGGTGGTGAGGTGTTTTTATTACGTGTTTTATGGCTGTGAGGTGTTTTTAATTTCGTTGTGGTGGGGTGTTTTTAATTTCGTGGCTGGAAGGTGTTTTTATTAGGTGTTTTATGGCTGTGAGGTGTTTTTAATTTCGTGGTGGTGAGGTGTTTTTATTACGTGTTTTATGGCTGTGAGGTGTTTTTATTAGGTGTTTTATGGCTGTGAGGTGTTTTTAATTTCGTGGTGGTGAGGTGTTTTTATTACGTGTTTTATGGCTGTGAGGTGTTTTTAATTTCGTGGCTGGAAGGTGTTTTTATTAGGTGTTTTATGGCTGTGAGGTGTTTTTAATTTTGTGGTGGTGAGGTGTTTTTATTAGGTGTTTTATGGCTCTGAGGTGTTTTTATTAGGTGTTTTATGGCTGTGAGGTGTTTTTATTAGGTGTTTTATGGCTGTGAGGTGTTTTTAATTTTGTGGTGAGGTGTTTTCAATTTCGTGGTGGTGAGGTGTTTTTATTAGGTGTTTTATGGCTGTGAGGTGTTTTTAATTTCGTGGCTGTAAGGTGTTTTTATTAGGTGTTTTATGGCTGTGAGGTGTTTTTAATTTCGTGGTGGTGAGGTGTTTTTATTAGGTGTTTTATGGCTGTGAGGTGTTTTTATTAGGTGTTTTATGGCTGTGAGGTGTTTTTATTTTGTGGCTGTAAAGTGTTTTTATTAGGTGTTTTATGGCTGTGAGGTGTTTTTATTAGGTGTTTTATGGTTGTGAGGTGTTTTTAATTTCGTGGCTGTAAGGTGTTTTTATTAGGTGTTTTATGGTTGTGAGGTGTTTTTAATTTCGTGGTGGTGAGGTGTTTTTATTAGGTGTTTTATGGCTGTAAGGTGTTTTTATTAGGTGTTTTATGGCTGTGAGGTGTTTTTAATTTTGTGGCTGTAAGGTGTTTTTATTAGGTGTTTTATGGTTGTGAGGTGTTTTTAATTTTGTGGCTGTAAGGTGTTTTTATTAGGTGTTTTATGGTTGTGAGGTGTTTTTAATTTCGTGGTGGTGAGGTGTTTTTATTAGGTGTTTTATGGCTGTGAGGTGTTTTTAATTTCGTGGTGGTGAGGTGTTTTTAATTTCGTGGCTGGAAGGTGTTTTTATTAGGTGTTTTATGGCTGTGAGGTGTTTTTAATTTCGTGGTGGTGAGGTGTTTTTATTACGTGTTTTATGGCTGTGAGGTGTTTTTAATTTCGTTGTGGTGGGGTGTTTTTAATTTCGTGGCTGGAAGGTGTTTTTATTAGGTGTTTTATGGCTGTGAGGTGTTTTTAATTTCGTGGTGGTGAGGTGTTTTTATTACGTGTTTTATGGCTGTGAGGTGTTTTTATTAGGTGTTTTATGGCTGTGAGGTGTTTTTAATTTCGTGGTGGTGAGGTGTTTTTATTACGTGTTTTATGGCTGTGAGGTGTTTTTAATTTCGTGGCTGGAAGGTGTTTTTATTAGGTGTTTTATGGCTGTGAGGTGTTTTTAATTTTGTGGTGGTGAGGTGTTTTTATTAGGTGTTTTATGGCTCTGAGGTGTTTTTATTAGGTGTTTTATGGCTGTGAGGTGTTTTTATTAGGTGTTTTATGGCTGTGAGGTGTTTTTAATTTTGTGGTGAGGTGTTTTCAATTTCGTGGTGGTGAGGTGTTTTTATTAGGTGTTTTATGGCTGTGAGGTGTTTTTAATTTCGTGGCTGTAAGGTGTTTTTATTAGGTGTTTTATGGCTGTGAGGTGTTTTTAATTTCGTGGTGGTGAGGTGTTTTTATTAGGTGTTTTATGGCTGTGAGGTGTTTTTATTAGGTGTTTTATGGCTGTGAGGTGTTTTTATTTTGTGGCTGTAAAGTGTTTTTATTAGGTGTTTTATGGCTGTGAGGTGTTTTTATTAGGTGTTTTATGGTTGTGAGGTGTTTTTAATTTCGTGGCTGTAAGGTGTTTTTATTAGGTGTTTTATGGTTGTGAGGTGTTTTTAATTTCGTGGTGGTGAGGTGTTTTTATTAGGTGTTTTATGGCTGTAAGGTGTTTTTATTAGGTGTTTTATGGCTGTGAGGTGTTTTTAATTTTGTGGCTGTAAGGTGTTTTTATTAGGTGTTTTATGGTTGTGAGGTGTTTTTAATTTTGTGGCTGTAAGGTGTTTTTATTAGGTGTTTTATGGTTGTGAGGTGTTTTTAATTTCGTGGTGGTGAGGTGTTTTTATTAGGTGTTTTATGGCTGTGAGGTGTTTTTAATTTCGTGGCTGTAAGGTGTTTTTATTAGGTGTTTTATGGCTGTGAGGTGTTTTTAATTTCGTGGCTGTAAGGTGTTTTTATTAGATGTTTTATGGCTGTGAGGTGTTTTTATTATGTGTTTTATGGCTGTGAGGTGTTTTCAATTTCATGGTGGTGAGGTGTTTTTATTAGGTGTTTTATGGCTCTGAGGTGTTTTTATTAGGTGTTTTATGGCTCTGAGGTGTTTTTATTAGGTGTTTTATGACTCTGAGGTGTTTTTATTATGTTTTATGGCTGTGAGGTGTTTTTATTAGGTGTTTTATGGCTGTGAGGTGTTTTTATTAGGTGTTTTATGGCTGTGAGGTGTTTTTATTAGGTGTTTTATGGCTGTGAGGTGTTTTTATTAGGTGTTTTATGGCTGTGAGGTGTTTTTATTAGGTGTTTTATGGCTGTGAGGTGTTTTTAATTTCGTGGCTGTGAGGTGTTTTTATTAGGTGTTTTATGGCTGTAAGGTGTTTTTATTAGGTGTTTTATGGCTGTGAGGTGTTTTTAATTTTGTGGCTGTAAGGTGTTTTTATTAGGTGTTTTATGGTTGTGAGGTGTTTTTAATTTTGTGGCTGTAAGGTGTTTTTATTAGGTGTTTTATGGTTGTGAGGTGTTTTTAATTTCGTGGTGGTGAGGTGTTTTTATTAGGTGTTTTATGGCTGTGAGGTGTTTTTAATTTCGTGGCTGTAAGGTGTTTTTATTAGGTGTTTTATGGCTGTGAGGTGTTTTTAATTTCGTGGCTGTAAGGTGTTTTTATTAGATGTTTTATGGCTGTGAGGTGTTTTTATTATGTGTTTTATGGCTGTGAGGTGTTTTCAATTTCATGGTGGTGAGGTGTTTTTATTAGGTGTTTTATGGCTCTGAGGTGTTTTTATTAGGTGTTTTATGGCTCTGAGGTGTTTTTATTAGGTGTTTTATGACTCTGAGGTGTTTTTATTATGTTTTATGGCTGTGAGGTGTTTTTATTAGGTGTTTTATGGCTGTGAGGTGTTTTTATTAGGTGTTTTATGGCTGTGAGGTGTTTTTATTAGGTGTTTTATGGCTGTGAGGTGTTTTTATTAGGTGTTTTATGGCTGTGAGGTGTTTTTATTAGGTGTTTTATGGCTGTGAGGTGTTTTTAATTTCGTGGCTGTGAGGTGTTTTTATTAGGTGTTTTATGGCTGTGAGGTGTTTTTATTCGGTGTTTTATGGCTGTGAGGTGTTTTTATTAGGTGTTTTATGGCTGTGAGGTGTTTTTAATTTCGTGGCTGTGAGGTGTTTTTATTAGGTGTTTTATGGCTGTGAGGTGTTTTTATTAGGTGTTTTATGGCTGTGAGGTGTTTTTATTAGGTGTTTTATGGCTGTGAGGTGTTTCTAATTTCGTCATGGTGAGGTGTTTTTATTATGTGTTTTATGGCTGTGAGGTGTTTTTAATTTCGTGGTGGTGAGGTGTTTTTAATTTCGTGCCTGTAAGGTGTTTTTATTATGTGTTTTATGGCTGAGGTGTTTTTATTAGGTGTTTTATGGCTGTGAGGTGTTTTTAATTTCGTGGTGGTGAGGTGTTTTTAATTTCGTGGCTGTAAGGTGTTTTTATTATGTGTTTTATGGCTGTGAGGTGTTTTTATTAGGTGTTTTATGGCTGTGAGGTGTTTTTAATTTCGTGGTGGTGAGGTGTTTTTAATTTTGTGGCTGTAAGGTGTTTTTATCAGGTGTTTTATGGCTGTGAGGTGTTTTTAATTTCGTGGTGGTGAGGTGTTTTTATTACGTGTTTTATGGCTGTGAGGTGTTTTTAATTTCGTGGTGGTGAGGTGTTTTTAATTTCGTGGCTGTAAGGTGTTTTTATTATGTGTTTTATGGCTGTGAGGTGTTTTTAATTTCGTGGTGGTGAGGTGTTTTCAATTTCGTGGTGGTGAGGTGTTTTTATTAGGTGTTTTATGGCTCTGAGGTGTTTTTATTAGGTGTTTTATGGCTGTGAGGTGTTTTTATTAGGTGTTTTATGGCTGTGAGGTGTTTTTATTAGGTGTTTTATGGCTGTGAGGTGTTTTTAATTTCGTGGTGGTGAGGTGTTTTTATTTCGTGTTTTATGGCTGTGAGGTGTTTTTAATTTCGTGGTGGTGAGGTGTTTTTAATTTCGTGGCTGTAAGGTGTTTTTATTAGGTGTTTTATGGCTGTGAGGTGTTTTTAATTACTTGGTGGTGAGGTGTTTTTAATTTCGTGGCTGTAAGGTGTTTTTATTAGGTGTTTTATGGCTGTGAGGTGTTTTTATTAGGTGTTTTATCGCTGTGAGGTGTTTTTATTAGGTGTTTTATGGCTGTGAGGTGTTTTTATTAGGTGTTTTATGGCTGTGAGGTGTTTTTAATTTCGTGGCTGTTAGGTGTTTTTCTTAGGTGTTTTATGGCTGTGAGGTGTTTTTAATTTCGTGGCTGTAAGGTGTTTTTGTTAGGTGTTTTATGGCTGTGAGGTGTTTTTAATTTCGTGGTGGTGATGTGTTTTTATTAGGTGTTTTATGGCTGTGAGGTGTTTTTAATTTCGTGGCTGTAAGGTGTTTTTATTAGGTGTTTTATGGCTGTGAGGTGTTTTTAATTTCGTGGTGGTGAGGTGTTTTTATTATGTGTTTTATGGCTGTGAGGTGTTTTTATTAGGTGTTTTATGGCTGTGAGGTGTTTTTAATTTCGTGGTGGTGAGGTGTTTTTAATTTCGTGGCTGGAAGGTGTTTTTATGAGGTGTTTTATGGCTGTGAGGTGTTTTTAATTTCGTGGTGGTGAGGTGTTTTTATTATGTGTTTTATGGCTGTGAGGTGTTTTTATTAGGTGTTTTATGGCTGTGAGGTGTTTTTAATTTCGTGGTGGTGAGGTGTTTTTATTTCGTGTTTTATGGCTGAGGTGTTTTTAATTTTGTGGCTGTAAGGTGTTTTTATTAGGTGTTTTATGGCTGTGAGGTGTTTTTATTAGGTGTTTTATGGCTGTGAGGTGTTTTTAATTTCGTGGCTGTTAGGTGTTTTTATTAGGTGTTTTATGGCTGTGAGGTGTTTTTAATTTTGTGGCTGTAAGGTGTTTTTATTAGATGTTTTATGGCTGTGAGGTGTTTTTATTATGTGTTTTATGGCTGTGAGGTGTTTTCAATTTCATGGTGGTGAGGTGTTTTTATTAGGTGTTTTATGGCTCTGAGGTGTTTTTATTAGGTGTTTTATGGCTCTGAGGTGTTTTTATTATGTGTTTTATGGCTGTGAGGTGTTTTTATTAGGTGTTTTATGGCTGTGAGGTGTTTTTATTAGGTGTTTTATGGCTGTGAGGTGTTTTTATTAGGTGTTTTATGGCTGTGAGGTGTTTTTATTAGGTGTTTTATGGCTGTGAGGTGTTTTTAATTTCGTGGTGGTGAGGTGTTTTTATTATGTGTTTTATGGCTGTGAGGTGTTTTTAATTTTGTGGTGGTGAGGTGTTATTATTATGTGTTTTATGGCTGTGAGGTGTTTTTAATTTCGTGGTGGTGAGGTGTTTTTATTATGTGTTTTATGGCTGTGAGGTGTTTTCAATTTTGTGGTGGTGAGGTGTTTTTATTAGGTGTTTTATGACTGTGAGGTGTTTTTATTAGGTGTTTTATGGCTGTGAGGTGTTTTTATTAGGTGTTTTATGGCTGTGAGGTGTTTTTATTATGTGTTTTATGGCTGTGAGGTGTTTTTATTAGGTGTTTTATGGCTGTGAGGTGTTTTTATTAGGTGTTTTATGGCTGTGAGGTGTTTTTATTAGGTGTTTTATGGCTGTGAGGTGTTTTTAATTTCGTGGCTGGAAGGTGTTTTTATTAGGTGTTTTATGGCTGTGAGGTGTTTTTAATTTTGTGGTGGTGAGGTGTTTTTATTAGGTGTTTTATGGCTATGAGGTGTTTTTATTAGGTGTTTTATGGCTGTGAGGTGTTTTTATTAGGTGTTTTATGGCTGTGAGGTGTTTTTAATTTTGTGGTGGTGAGGTGTTTTCAATTTCGTGGTGGTGAGGTGTTTTTATTAGGTGTTTTATGGCTGTGAGGTGTTTTTAATTTCGTGGCTGTAAGGTGTTTTTATTAGGTGTTTTATGGCTGTGAGGTGTTTTTAATTTCGTGGTGGTGAGGTGTTTTTATTAGGTGTTTTATGGCTGTGAGGTGTTTTTATTAGGTGTTTTATGGCTGTGAGGTGTTTTTAATTTCGTGGCTGTAAGGTGTTTTTATTAGGTGTTTTATGGCTGTGAGGTGTTTTTAATTTCGTGGCTGTAAGGTGTTTTTATTAGGTGTTTTATGGCTGTGAGGTGTTTTTAATTTCGTGGTGGTGAGGTGTTTTTATTAGGTGTTTTATGGCTGTGAGGTGTTTTTATTAGGTGTTTTATGGCTGTAAAGTGTTTTTATTAGGTGTTTTATGGCTGTGAGGTGTTTTTATTAGGTGTTTTATGGTTGTGAGGTGTTTTTAATTTCGTGGCTGTAAGGTGTTTTTATTAGGTGTTTTATGGTTGTGAGGTGTTTTTAATTTCGTGGTGGTGAGGTGTTTTTATTAGGTGTTTTATGGCTGTAAGGTGTTTTTATTAGGTGTTTTATGGCTGTGAGGTGTTTTTAATTTTGTGGCTGTAAGGTGTTTTTATTAGGTGTTTTATGGTTGTGAGGTGTTTTTAATTTTGTGGCTGTAAGGTGTTTTTATTAGGTGTTTTATGGTTGTGAGGTGTTTTTATTAGGTGTTTTATGGCTGTGATGTGTTTTTAATTTCGTGGCTGTAAGGTGTTTTTATTAGGTGTTTTATGGCTGTGAGGTGTTTTTATTAGGTGTTTTATGGCTGTGAGGTGTTTTTATTAGGTGTTTTATGGCTGTGAGGTGTTTTTATTAGGTGTTTTATGGCTGCGAGGTGTTTTTAATTTCGTGGCTGTTAGGTGTTTTTCTTAGGTGTTTTATGGCTGTGAGGTGTTTTTATTAGGTGTTTTATGACTGTGAGGTGTTTTTATTAGGTGTTTTATGCCTGTGAGGTGTTTTTATTAGGTGTTTTATGGCTGTGAGGTGTTTTTAATTTCGTTGTGGTGGGGTGTTTTTAATTTCGTGGCTGGAAGGTGTTTTTATTAGGTGTTTTATGGCTGTGAGGTGTTTTTAATTTCGTGGTGGTGAGGTGTTTTTATTACGTGTTTTATGGCTGTGAGGTGTTTTTATTAGGTGTTTTATGGCTGTGAGGTGTTTTTAATTTCGTGGTGGTGAGGTGTTTTTATTACGTGTTTTATGGCTGTGAGGTGTTTTTAATTTCGTGGCTGGAAGGTGTTTTTATTAGGTGTTTTATGGCTGTGAGGTGTTTTTAATTTTGTGGTGGTGAGGTGTTTTTATTAGGTGTTTTATGGCTCTGAGGTGTTTTTATTAGGTGTTTTATGGCTGTGAGGTGTTTTTATTAGGTGTTTTATGGCTGTGAGGTGTTTTTAATTTTGTGGTGGTGAGGTGTTTTCAATATCGTGGTGGTGAGGTGTTTTTATTAGGTGTTTTATGGCTGTGAGGTGTTTTTAATTTCGTGGCTGTAAGGTGTTTTTATTAGGTGTTTTATGGCTGTGAGGTGTTTTTAATTTCGTGGTGGTGAGGTGTTTTTATTAGGTGTTTTATGGCTGTGAGGTGTTTTTATTAGGTGTTTTATGGCTGTGAGGTGTTTTTAATTTCGTGGCTGTAAAGTGTTTTTATTAGGTGTTTTATGGCTGTGAGGTGTTTTTATTGGGTGTTTTATGGTTGTGAGGTGTTTTTAATTTCGTGGCTGTAAGGTGTTTTTATTAGGTGTTTTATGGTTGTGAGGTGTTTTTAATTTCGTGGTGGTGAGGTGTTTTTATTAGGTGTTTTATGGCTGTAAGGTGTTTTTATTAGGTGTTTTATGGCTGTGAGGTGTTTTTAATTTTGTGGCTGTAAGGTGTTTTTATTAGGTGTTTTATGGTTGTGAGGTGTTTTTAATTTTGTGGCTGTAAGGTGTTTTTATTAGGTGTTTTATGGTTGTGAGGTGTTTTTATTAGGTGTTTTATGGCTGTGAGGTGTTTTTAATTTTGTGGCTGTAAGGTGTTTTTATTAGGTGTTTTATGGCTGTGAGGTGTTTTTATTAGGTGTTTTATGGCTGTGAGGTGTTTTTATTAGGTGTTTTATGGCTGTGAGGTGTTTTTATTAGGTGTTTTATGGCTGCGAGGTGTTTTTAATTTCGTGGCTGTTAGGTGTTTTTCTTAGGTGTTTTATGGCTGTGAGGTGTTTTTATTAGGTGTTTTATGACTGTGAGGTGTTTTTATTAGGTGTTTTATGCCTGTGAGGTGTTTATATTAGGTGTTTTATGGCTGTGAGGTGTTTTTATTAGGTGTTTTATGGCTGTGAGGTGTTTTTATTAGGTGTTTTATGGCTGTGAGGTGTTTTTATTAGGTGTTTTATGGCTGCGAGGTGTTTTTAATTTCGTGGCTGTTAGGTGTTTTTCTTAGGTGTTTTATGGCTGTGAGGTGTTTTTAATTTCGTGGCTGTAAGGTGTTTTTATTAGGTGTTTTATGGCTGTGAGGTGTTTTTAATTTCGTGGTGGTGAGGTGTTTTTATTAGGTGTTTTATGGCTGTGAGGTGTTTTTAATTTCGTGGCTGTAAGGTGTTTTTATTAGGTGTTTTATGGCTGTGAGGTGTTTTTTATTTCGTGGTGGTGAGGTGTTTTTATTACGTGTTTTATGGCTGTGAGGTGTTTTTAATTTCGTGGTGGTGAGGTGTTTTTAATTTCGTGGCTGGAAGGTGTTTTTATTAGGTGTTTTATGGCTGTGAGGTGTTTTTAATTTCGTGGTGGTGAGGTGTTTTTATTATGTGTTTTATGGCTGTGAGGTGTTTTTAATTTCGTGGTGGTGAGGTGTTATTATTATGTGTTTTATGGCTGTGAGGTGTTTTCAATTTCGTGGTGGTGAGGTGTTTTTATTATGTGTTTTATGGCTGTGAGGTGTTTTTAATTTCGTGGTGGTGAGGTGTTTTTATTATGTGTTTTATGGCTGTGAGGTGTTTTCAATTTCGTGGTGGTGAGGTGTTTTTATTATGTGTTTTATGGCTGTGAGGTGTTTTTAATTTCGTGGTGGTAAGGTGTTTTTATTAGATGTTTTATGGCTGTGAGGTGTTTTTATTATGAGTTTTATGGCTGTGAGGTGTTTTTATTATGAGTTTTATGGCTGTGAGGTGTTTTCAATTTCATGGTGGTGAGGTGTTTTTAATTTCGTGGCTGTAAGGTGTTTTTATTAGGTGTTTTATGGCTGTGAGGTGTTTTTAATTTCGTGGTGGTGAGGTGTTTTTATTAGGTGTTTTATGGCTGTGAGGTGTTTTTAATTTCGTGGCTGTAAGGTGTTTTTATTAGGTATTTTATGGCTGTGAGGTATTTTTAATTTCGTGGTGGTGAGGTGTTTTTATTACGTGTTTTATGGCTGTGAGGTGTTTTTAATTTCGTGGTGGTGAGGTGTTTTTAATTTCGTGGCTGGAAGGTGTTTTTATTAGGTGTTTTATGGCTGTGAGGTGTTTTTAATTTCGTGGTGGTGAGGTGTTTTTATTACGTGTTTTTGGCTGTGAGGTGTTTTTAATTTCGTTGTGGTGGGGTGTTTTTAATTTCGTGGCTGGAAGGTGTTTTTATTAGGTGTTTTATGGCTGTGAGGTGTTTTTAATTTCGTGGTGGTGAGGTGTTTTTATTACGTGTTTTATGGCTGTGAGGTGTTTTTATTAGGTGTTTTATGGCTGTGAGGTGTTTTTAATTTCGTGGTGGTGAGGTGTTTTTATTACGTGTTTTATGGCTGTGAGGTGTTTTTAATTTCGTGGCTGGAAGGTGTTTTTATTAGGTGTTTTATGGCTGTGAGGTGTTTTTAATTTTGTGGTGGTGAGGTGTTTTTATTAGGTGTTTTATGGCTCTGAGGTGTTTTTATTAGGTGTTTTATGGCTGTGAGGTGTTTTTATTAGGTGTTTTATGGCTGTGAGGTGTTTTTAATTTTGTGGTGGTGAGGTGTTTTCAATTTCGTGGTGGTGAGGTGTTTTTATTAGGTGTTTTATGGCTGTGAGGTGTTTTTAATTTCGTGGCTGTAAGGTGTTTTTATTAGGTGTTTTATGGCTGTGAGGTGTTTTTAATTTCGTGGTGGTGAGGTGTTTTTATTAGGTGTTTTATGGCTGTGAGGTGTTTTTATTAGGTGTTTTATGGCTGTGAGGTGTTTTTAATTTCGTGGCTGTAAAGTGTTTTTATTAGGTGTTTTATGGCTGTGAGGTGTTTTTATTAGGTGTTTTATGGTTGTGAGGTGTTTTTAATTTCGTGGCTGTAAGGTGTTTTTATTAGGTGTTTTATGGTTGTGAGGTGTTTTTAATTTCGTGGTGGTGAGGTGTTTTTATTAGGTGTTTTATGGCTGTAAGGTGTTTTTATTAGGTGTTTTATGGCTGTGAGGTGTTTTTAATTTTGTGGCTGTAAGGTGTTTTTATTAGGTGTTTTATGGTTGTGAGGTGTTTTTAATTTTGTGGCTGTAAGGTGTTTTTATTAGGTGTTTTATGGTTGTGAGGTGTTTTTAATTTCGTGGTGGTGAGGTGTTTTTATTAGGTGTTTTATGGCTGTAAGGTGTTTTTATTAGGTGTTTTATGGCTGTGAGGTGTTTTTAATTTCGTGGCTGTAAGGTGTTTTTATTAGGTGTTTTATGGCTGTGAGGTGTTTTTAATTTCGTGGCTGTAAGGTGTTTTTATTAGATGTTTTATGGCTGTGAGGTGTTTTTATTATGTGTTTTATGGCTGTGAGGTGTTTTCAATTTCATGGTGGTGAGGTGTTTTTATTAGGTGTTTTATGGCTCTGAGGTGTTTTTATTAGGTGTTTTATGGCTCTGAGGTGTTTTTATTAGGTGTTTTATGACTCTGAGGTGTTTTTATTATGTTTTATGGCTGTGAGGTGTTTTTATTAGGTGTTTTATGGCTGTGAGGTGTTTTTATTAGGTGTTTTATGGCTGTGAGGTGTTTTTATTAGGTGTTTTATGGCTGTGAGGTGTTTTTATTAGGTGTTTTATGGCTGTGAGGTGTTTTTATTCGGTGTTTTATGGCTGTGAGGTGTTTTTATTAGGTGTTTTATGGCTGTGAGGTGTTTTTAATTTCGTGGCTGTAAGGTGTTTTTATTAGGTGTTTTATGGCTGTGAGGTGTTTTTATTAGGTGTTTTATGGCTGTGAGGTGTTTTTAATTTCGTCATGGTGAGGTGTTTTTATTATGTGTTTTATGGCTGTGGGGTGTTTTTATTAGGTGTTTTATGGCTGTGAGGTGTTTTTAATTTCGTGGTGGTGAGGTGTTTTTAATTTCGTGCCTGTAAGGTGTTTTTATTATGTGTTTTATGGCTGAGGTGTTTTTATTAGGTGTTTTATGGCTGTGAGGTGTTTTTAATTTCGTGGTGGTGAGGTGTTTTTAATTTCGTGGCTGTAAGGTGTTTTTATTATGTGTTTTATGGCTGTGAGGTGTTTTTATTAGGTGTTTTATGGCTGTGAGGTGTTTTTAATTTCGTGGTGGTGAGGTGTTTTTAATTTTGTGGCTGTAAGGTGTTTTTATCAGGTGTTTTATGGCTGTGAGGTGTTTTTAATTTCGTGGTGGTGAGGTGTTTTTATTACGTGTTTTATGGCTGTGAGGTGTTTTTAATTTCGTGGTGGTGAGGTGTTTTTAATTTCGTGGCTGTAAGGTGTTTTTATTAGGTGTTTTATGGCTGTGAGGTGTTTTTAATTTCGTGGTGGTGAGGTGTTTTTAATTTCGTGGCTGTAAGGTGTTTTTATTACGTGTTTTATGGCTGTGAGGTGTTTTTAATTTCGTGGTGGTGAGGTGTTTTTAATTTCGTGGCTGTAAGGTGTTTTTATTATGTGTTTTATGGCTGTGAGGTGTTTTTAATTTCGTGGTGGTGAGGTGTTTTTATTATTTGTTTTATGGCTGTGAGGTGTTTTCAATTTCGTGGTGGTGAGGTGTTTTTATTAGGTGTTTTATGGCTCTGAGGTGTTTTTATTAGGTGTTTTATGGCTGTGAGGTGTTTTTATTAGGTGTTTTATGGCTGAGGTGTTTTTATTAGGTGTTTTATGGCTGTGAGGTGTTTTTAATTTCGTGGTGGTGTGTTTTTATTTCGTGTTTTATGGCTGTGAGGTGTTTTTAATTTCGTGGTGGTGAGGTGTTTTTAATTTCGTGGCTGGAAGGTGTTTTTATTAGGTGTTTTATGGCTGTGAGGTGTTTTTAATTTCGTGGTGGTGAGGTGTTTTTATTACGTGTTTTTGGCTGTGAGGTGTTTTTAATTTCGTTGTGGTGGGGTGTTTTTAATTTCGTGGCTGGAAGGTGTTTTTATTAGGTGTTTTATGGCTGTGAGGTGTTTTTAATTTCGTGGTGGTGAGGTGTTTTTATTACGTGTTTTATGGCTGTGAGGTGTTTTTATTAGGTGTTTTATGGCTGTGAGGTGTTTTTAATTTCGTGGTGGTGAGGTGTTTTTATTACGTGTTTTATGGCTGTGAGGTGTTTTTAATTTCGTGGCTGGAAGGTGTTTTTATTAGGTGTTTTATGGCTGTGAGGTGTTTTTAATTTTGTGGTGGTGAGGTGTTTTTATTAGGTGTTTTATGGCTCTGAGGTGTTTTTATTAGGTGTTTTATGGCTGTGAGGTGTTTTTATTAGGTGTTTTATGGCTGTGAGGTGTTTTTAATTTTGTGGTGGTGAGGTGTTTTCAATTTCGTGGTGGTGAGGTGTTTTTATTAGGTGTTTTATGGCTGTGAGGTGTTTTTAATTTCGTGGCTGTAAGGTGTTTTTATTAGGTGTTTTATGGCTGTGAGGTGTTTTTAATTTCGTGGTGGTGAGGTGTTTTTATTAGGTGTTTTATGGCTGTGAGGTGTTTTTATTAGGTGTTTTATGGCTGTGAGGTGTTTTTAATTTCGTGGCTGTAAAGTGTTTTTATTAGGTGTTTTATGGCTGTGAGGTGTTTTTATTAGGTGTTTTATGGTTGTGAGGTGTTTTTAATTTCGTGGCTGTAAGGTGTTTTTATTAGGTGTTTTATGGTTGTGAGGTGTTTTTAATTTCGTGGTGGTGAGGTGTTTTTATTAGGTGTTTTATGGCTGTAAGGTGTTTTTATTAGGTGTTTTATGGCTGTGAGGTGTTTTTAATTTTGTGGCTGTAAGGTGTTTTTATTAGGTGTTTTATGGTTTTGAGGTGTTTTTAATTTTGTGGCTGTAAGGTGTTTTTATTAGGTGTTTTATGGTTGTGAGGTGTTTTTAATTTCGTGGTGGTGAGGTGTTTTTATTAGGTGTTTTATGGCTGTAAGGTGTTTTTATTAGGTGTTTTATGGCTGTGAGGTGTTTTTAATTTCGTGGCTGTAAGGTGTTTTTATTAGGTGTTTTATGGCTGTGAGGTGTTTTTAATTTCGTGGCTGTAAGGTGTTTTTATTAGATGTTTTATGGCTGTGAGGTGTTTTTATTATGTGTTTTATGGCTGTGAGGTGTTTTCAATTTCATGGTGGTGAGGTGTTTTTATTAGGTGTTTTATGGCTCTGAGGTGTTTTTATTAGGTGTTTTATGGCTCTGAGGTGTTTTTATTAGGTGTTTTATGACTCTGAGGTGTTTTTATTATGTTTTATGGCTGTGAGGTGTTTTTATTAGGTGTTTTATGGCTGTGAGGTGTTTTTATTAGGTGTTTTATGGCTGTGAGGTGTTTTTATTAGGTGTTTTATGGCTGTGAGGTGTTTTTATTAGGTGTTTTATGGCTGTGAGGTGTTTTTATTCGGTGTTTTATGGCTGTGAGGTGTTTTTATTAGGTGTTTTATGGCTGTGAGGTGTTTTTAATTTCGTGGCTGTAAGGTGTTTTTATTAGGTGTTTTATGGCTGTGAGGTGTTTTTATTAGGTGTTTTATGGCTGTGAGGTGTTTTTAATTTCGTCATGGTGAGGTGTTTTTATTATGTGTTTTATGGCTGTGGGGTGTTTTTATTAGGTGTTTTATGGCTGTGAGGTGTTTTTAATTTCGTGGTGGTGAGGTGTTTTTAATTTCGTGCCTGTAAGGTGTTTTTATTATGTGTTTTATGGCTGAGGTGTTTTTATTAGGTGTTTTATGGCTGTGAGGTGTTTTTAATTTCGTGGTGGTGAGGTGTTTTTAATTTCGTGGCTGTAAGGTGTTTTTATTATGTGTTTTATGGCTGTGAGGTGTTTTTATTAGGTGTTTTATGGCTGTGAGGTGTTTTTAATTTCGTGGTGGTGTGTTTTTAATTTTGTGGCTGTAAGGTGTTTTTATCAGGTGTTTTATGGCTGTGAGGTGTTTTTAATTTCGTGGTGGTGAGGTGTTTTTATTACGTGTTTTATGGCTGTGAGGTGTTTTTAATTTCGTGGTGGTGAGGTGTTTTTAATTTCGTGGCTGTAAGGTGTTTTTATTAGGTGTTTTATGGCTGTGAGGTGTTTTTAATTTCGTGGTGGTGAGGTGTTTTTAATTTCGTGGCTGTAAGGTGTTTTTATTACGTGTTTTATGGCTGTGAGGTGTTTTTAATTTCGTGGTGGTGAGGTGTTTTTAATTTCGTGGCTGTAAGGTGTTTTTATTATGTGTTTTATGGCTGTGAGGTGTTTTTAATTTCGTGGTGGTGAGGTGTTTTTATTATTTGTTTTATGGCTGTGAGGTGTTTTCAATTTCGTGGTGGTGAGGTGTTTTTATTAGGTGTTTTATGGCTCTGAGGTGTTTTTATTAGGTGTTTTATGGCTGTGAGGTGTTTTTATTAGGTGTTTTATGGCTGAGGTGTTTTTATTAGGTGTTTTATGGCTGTGAGGTGTTTTTAATTTCGTGGTGGTGTGTTTTTATTTCGTGTTTTATGGCTGTGAGGTGTTTTTAATTTCGTGGTGGTGAGGTGTTTTTAATTTCGTGGCTGTAAGGTGTTTTTATTAGGTGTTTTATGGCTGTGAGGTGTTTTTAATTACTTGGTGGTGAGGTGTTTTTAATTTCGTGGCTGTAAGGTGTTTTTATTAGGTGTTTTATGGCTGTGAGGTGTTTTTATTAGGTGTTTTATGGCTGTGAGGTGTTTTTATTAGGTGTTTTATGGCTGTGAGGTGTTTTTAATTTCGTGGCTGTTAGGTGTTTTTCTTAGGTGTTTTATGGCTGTGAGGTGTTTTTAATTTCGTGGCTGTAAGGTGTTTTTATTAGGTGTTTTATGGCTGTGAGGTGTTTTTAATTTCGTGGTGGTGATGTGTTTTTATTAGGTGTTTTATGGCTGTGAGGTGTTTTTAATTTCGTGGCTGTAAGGTGTTTTTATTAGGTGTTTTATGGCTGTGAGGTGTTTTTAATTTCGTGGTGGTGAGGTGTTTTTATTATGTGTTTTATGGCTGTGAGGTGTTTTTATTAGGTGTTTTATGGCTGTGAGGTGTTTTTAATTTCGTGGTGGTGAGGTGTTTTTAATTTCGTGGCTGGAAGGTGTTTTTATGAGGTGTTTTATGGCTGTGAGGTGTTTTTAATTTCGTGGTGGTGAGGTGTTTTTATTATGTGTTTTATGGCTGTGAGGTGTTTTTATTAGGTGTTTTATGGCTGTGAGGTGTTTTTAATTTCGTGGTGGTGAGGTGTTTTTATTTCGTGTTTTATGGCTGAGGTGTTTTTAATTTTGTGGCTGTAAGGTGTTTTTATTAGGTGTTTTATGGCTGTGAGGTGTTTTTATGAGGTGTTTTATGGCTGTGAGGTGTTTTTAATTTTGTGGCTGTTAGGTGTTTTTATTAGGTGTTTTATGGCTGTGAGGTGTTTTTAATTTTGTGGCTGTAAGGTGTTTTTATTAGATGTTTTATGGCTGTGAGGTGTTTTTATTATGTGTTTTATGGCTGTGAGGTGTTTTCAATTTCATGGTGGTGAGGTGTTTTTATTAGGTGTTTTATGGCTCTGAGGTGTTTTTATTAGGTGTTTTATGGCTCTGAGGTGTTTTTATTATGTGTTTTATGGCTGTGAGGTGTTTTTATTAGGTGTTTTATGGCTGTGAGGTGTTTTTATTAGGTGTTTTATGGCTGTGAGGTGTTTTTATTAGGTGTTTTATGGCTGTGAGGTGTTTTTATTAGGTGTTTTATGGCTGTGAGGTGTTTTTAATTTCGTGGTGGTGAGGTGTTTTTATTATGTGTTTTATGGCTGTGAGGTGTTTTTAATTTCGTGGTGCTGAGGTGTTATTATTATGTGTTTTATGGCTGTGAGGTGTTTTCAATTCCGTGGTGGTGAGGTGTTTTTATTATGTGTTTTATGGCTGTGAGGTGTTTTTAATTTCGTGGTGGTGAGGTGTTTTTATTATGTGTTTTATGGCTGTGAGGTGTTTTCAATTTCGTGGTGGTGAGGTGTTTTTATTAGGTGTTTTATGACTGTGAGGTGTTTTTATTCGGTGTTTTATGGCTGTGAGGTGTTTTTATTAGGTGTTTTATGGCTGTGAGGTGTTTTTATTAGGTGTTTTATGGCTGTGAGGTGTTTTTAATTTAGTGGTGGTGAGGTGTTTTTATTATGTGTTTTATGGCTGTGAGGTGTTTTTAATTTCGTGGTGGTGAGGTGTTTTTATTATGTGTTTTATGGCTGTGAGGTGTTTTTAATTTCGTGGTGGTGAGGTGTTTTTAATTTCGTGGTGGTGAGGTGTTTTTATTATGTGTTTTATGGCTGTGAGGTGTTTTCAATTTCGTGGTGGTGAGGTGTTTTTATTAGGTGTTTTATGGCTCTGAGGTGTTTTTATTAGGTGTTTTATGGCTGTGAGGTGTTTTTAATTTTGTGGTGGTGAGGTGTTTTCAATTTCGTGGTGGTGAGGTGTTTTTATTAGGTGTTTTATGGCTGTGAGGTGTTTTTAATTTCGTGGCTGTAAGGTGTTTTTATTAGGTGTTTTATGGCTGTGAGGTGTTTTTAATTTCGTGGTGGTGAGGTGTTTTTATTAGGTGTTTTATGGCTGTGAGGTGTTTTTATTAGGTGTTTTATGGCTGTGAGGTGTTTTTAATTTTGTGGCTGTAAGGTGTTTTTATTAGGTGTTTTATGGTTGTGAGGTGTTTTTAATTTCGTGGTGGTGAGGTGTTTTTATTAGGTGTTTTATGGCTGTAAGGTGTTTTTATAAGGTGTTTTATGGCTGTGAGGTGTTTTTAATTTTGTGGCTGTAAGGTGTTTTTATTAGGTGTTTTATGGCTGTGAGGTGTTTTTAATTTCGTGGCTGTAAGGTGTTTTTATTAGATGTTTTATGGCTGTGAGGTGTTTTTATTATGTGTTTTATGGCTGTGAGGTGTTTTCAATTTCATGGTGGTGAGGTGTTTTTATTAGGTGTTTTATGGCTCTGAGGTGTTTTTATTATGTGTTTTATGGCTCTGAGGTGTTTTTATTAGGTGTTTTATGGCTCTGAGGTGTTTTTATTATGTGTTTTATGGCTGTGAGGTGTTTTTATTAGGTGTTTTATGGCTGTGAGGTGTTTTTATTAGGTGTTTTATGGCTGTGAGGTGTTTTTATTAGGTGTTTTATGGCTGTGAGGTGTTTTTATTAGGTGTTTTATGGCTGTGAGGTGTTTTTAATTTCGTGGCTGTAAGGTGTTTTTATTAGGTGTTTTATGGCTGTGAGGTGTTTTTATTAGGTGTTTTATGGCTGTGAGGTGTTTTTATTAGGTGTTTTATGGCTGTGAGGTGTTTTTAATTTCGTGGCTGTAAGGTGTTTTTATTAGGTGTTTTATGGCTGTGAGGTGTTTTTATTAGGTGTTTTATGGCTGAGGTGTTTTTAATTTCGTCGTGGTGAGGTGTTTTTATTATGTGTTTTATGGCTGTGAGGTGTTTTTATTAAGTGTTTTATGGCTGTGAGGTGTTTTTAATTTCGTGGTGGTGAGAGGTGTTTTTAATTTCGTGGCTGTAAGGTGTTTTTATCAGGTGTTTTATGGCTGTGAGGTGTTTTTAATTTCGTGGTGGTGAGGTGTTTTTATTACGTGTTTTATGGCTGTGAGGTGTTTTTAATTTCGTGGTGGTGAGGTGTTTTTAATTTCGTGGCTGTAAGGTGTTTTTATTAGGTGTCTTATGGCTGTGAGGTGTTTTTAATTTCGTGGTGGTGAGGTGTTTTTAATTTCGTGGCTGTAAGGTGTTTTTATTACGTGTTTTATGGCTGTGAGGTGTTTTTAATTTCGTGGTGGTGAGGTGTTTTTAATTTCGTGGCTGTAAGGTGTTTTTATTATGTGTTTTATGGCTGTGAGGTGTTTTTAATTTTGTGGCTGGAAGGTGTTTTTATTACGTGTTTTATGGCTGTGAGGTGTTTTTAATTTCGTGGTGGTGAGGTGTTTTTAATTTCGTGGCTGGAAGGTGTTTTTATTAGGTGTTTTATGGCTGTGAGGTGTTTTTAATTTCGTGGTGGTGAGGTGTTTTTATTATGTGTTTTATGGCTGTGAGGTGTTTTCAATTTCGTGGTGGTGAGGTGTTTTTATTAGGTGTTTTATGGCTCTGAGGTGTTTTTATTAGGTGTTTTATGGCTGTGAGGTGTTTTTATTAGGTGTTTTATGGCTGTGAGGTGTTTTTATTAGGTGTTTTATGGCTGTGAGGTGTTTTTAATTTCGTGGTGGTGAGGTGTTTTTATTAGGTGTTTTATGGCTGTGAGGTGTTTTTAATTTCGTGGTGGTGAGGTGTTTTTAATTTCGTGGCTGTAAGGTGTTTTTATTAGGTGTTTTATGGCTGTGAGGTGTTTTTAATTTCGTGGTGGTGAGGTGTTTTTATTAGGTGTTTTATGGCTGTGAGGTGTTTTTAATTTCGTGGTGGTGAGGTGTTTTTAATTTTGTGGCTGTAAGGTGTTTTTATTACATGTTTTATGGCTGTGAGGTGTTTTTAATTTCGTGGTGGTGAGGTGTTTTTAATTTCGTGGCTGTAAGGTGTTTTTATTATGTGTTTTATGGCTGTGAGGTGTTTTTAATTTCGTGGTGGTGAGGTGTTTTTATTATGTGTTTTATGGCTGTGAGGTGTTTTCAATTTCGTGGTGGTGAGGTGTTTTTATTAGGTGTTTTATGGCTGTGAGGTGTTTTTATTAGGTGTTTTATGGCTGTGAGGTGTTTTTATTAGGTGTTTTATGGCTGTGAGGTGTTTTTAATTTCGTGGTGGTGAGGTGTTTTTATTTCGTGTTTTATGGCTGTGAGGTGTTTTCAATTTTGTGGTGGTGAGGTGTTTTTAATTTCGTGGCTGTAAGGTGTTTTTATTCGGTGTTTTATGGCTGTGAGGTGTTTTTATTAGGTGTTTTATGGCTGTGAGGTGTTTTTAATTTCGTGGCTGTGAGGTGTTTTTATTAGGTGTTTTATGTCTGTGAGGTGTTTTTAATTTCGTGGCTGTAAGGTGTTTTTATTAGGTGTTTTATGGCTGTGAGGTGTTTTTAATTTCGTGGTGGTGAGGTGTTTTTATTAGGTGTTTTATGGCTGTGAGGTGTTTTTAATTTCGTGGCTGTAAGGTGTTTTTATTAGGTGTTTTATGGCTGTGAGGTGTTTTTATTATGTGTTTTATGGCTGTGAGGTGTTTTCAATTTCGTGGTGGTGAGGTGTTTTTATTACGTGTTTTATGGCTGTGAGGTGTTTTTATTAGTTGTTTTTATGGCTGTGAGGTGTTTTTAATTTCGTGGTGGTGAGGTGTTTTTATTAGGTGTTTTATGGCTGTGAGGTGTTTTTAATTTCGTGGCTGTAAGGTGTTTTTATTAGGTGTTTTATGGCTGTGAGGTGTTTTTAATTTCGTGGCTGTAAGGTGTTTTTATTAGGTGTTTTATGGCTGTGAGGTGTTTTTAATTTCGTGGTGGTGAGGTGTTTTTAATTTCGTGGCTGTAAGGTGTTTTTATTAGGTGTTTTATGGCTGTGAGGTGTTTTTAATTTCGTGGCTGTAAGGTGTTTTTATTAGGTGTTTTATGGCTCTGAGGTGTTTTTATTAGGTGTTTTATGGCTGAGGTGTTTTTATTAGGTGTTTTATGGCTGTGAGGTGTTTTTATTAGGTGTTTTATGGCTGTGAGGTGTTTTTAATTTCGTGGTGGTGAGGTGTTTTTATTAGGTGTTTTATGGCTGTGAGGTGTTTTTATTAGGTGTTTTATGGCTGTGAGGTGTTTTTAATTTTGTGGTGGTGAGGTGTTTTCAATTTCGTGGTGGTGAGGTGTTTTTATTAGGTGTTTTATGGCTGTGAGGTGTTTTTAATTTCGTGGCTGTGAGGTGTTTTTATTAGGTGTTTTATGGCTGTGAGGTGTTTTTAATTTCGTGGCTGTAAGGTGTTTTTATTAGGTGTTTTATGGGTGTGAGGTGTTTTTAATTTCGTGGCTGTAAGGTGTTTTTATTATGTGTTTTATGGCTGTGAGAGGTGTTTTCAATTTCGTGGTGGTGAGGTGTTTTCATTATGTGTTTTATGGCTGTGAGGTGTTTTTAATTTCGTGGTGGTGAGGTGTTTTTATTAGGTGTTTTATGGCTGTGAGGTGTTTTTAATTTCGTGGTGGTGAGGTGTTTTTATTAGGTGTTTTATGGCTGTGAGGTGTTTTTAATTTCGTGGCTGTAAGGTGTTTTTATTAGGTATTTTATGGCTGTGAGGTGTTTTTAATTTCGTGGCTGTAAGGTGTTTTTATTATGTGTTTTATGGCTGTGAGGTGTTTTCAATTTCGTGGTGGTGAGGTGTTTTTATTAGGTGTTTTATGGCTCTGAGGTGTTTTTATTAGGTGTTTTATGGCTGTGAGGTGTTTTTATTAGGTGTTTTATGGCTCTGAGGTGTTTTTATTAGGTGTTTTATGGCTCTGAGGTGTTTTTATTAGGTGTTTTATGGCTCTGAGGTGTTTTTATTAGGTGTTTTATGGCTCTGAGGTGTTTTTATTAGGTGTTTTATGGCTGTGAGGTGTTTTTAATTACTTGGTGGTGAGGTGTTTTTAATTTCGTGGCTGTAAGGTGTTTTTATTCGGTGTTTTATGGCTGTGAGGTGTTTTTATTAGGTGTTTTATGGCTGTGAGGTGTTTTTATTAGGTGTTTTATGGCTGTGAGGTGTTTTTAATTTCGTGGTGGTGAGGTGTTTTTAATTACTTGGTGGTGAGGTGTTTTTAATTTCGTGGCTGTAAGGTGTTTTTATTAGGTGTTTTATGGCTGTGAGGTGTTTTTAATTTCGTGGTGGTGAGGTGTTTTTATTACGTGTTTTATGGCTGTGAGGTGTTTTCAATTTCGTGGTGGTGAGGTATTTTTAATTTTGTGGCTGTAAGGTGTTTTTATTAGGTGTTTTATGGCTGTGAGGTGTTTTCAATTTCGTGGCTGTGAGGTGTTTTTATTAGGTGTTTTATGGCTGAGGTGTTTTTATTAGGTGTTTTATGGCTGTGAGGTGTTTTTATTAGGTGTTTTATGGCTGTGAGGTGTTTTTAATTTCGTGGTGGTGAGGTGTTTTTATTAGGTGTTTTATGGCTGTGAGGTGTTTTTATTAGGTGTTTTATGGCTGTGAGGTGTTTTTAATTTTGTGGTGGTGAGGTGTTTTCAATTTCGTGGTGGTGAGGTGTTTTTATTAGGTGTTTTATGGCTGTGAGGTGTTTTTAATTTCGTGGCTGTGAGGTGTTTTTATTAGGTGTTTTATGGCTGTGAGGTGTTTTTAATTTCGTGGCTGTAAGGTGTTTTTATTAGGTGTTTTATGGGTGTGAGGTGTTTTTAATTTCGTGGCTGTAAGGTGTTTTTATTATGTGTTTTATGGCTGTGAGAGGTGTTTTCAATTTCGTGGTGGTGAGGTGTTTTTATTATGTGTTTTATGGCTGTGAGGTGTTTTTAATTTCGTGGTGGTGAGGTGTTTTTATTAGGTGTTTTATGGCTGTGAGGTGTTTTTAATTTCGTGGTGGTGAGGTGTTTTTATTAGGTGTTTTATGGCTGTGAGGTGTTTTTAATTTCGTGGCTGTAAGGTGTTTTTATTAGGTATTTTATGGCTGTGAGGTGTTTTTAATTTCGTGGCTGTAAGGTGTTTTTATTATGTGTTTTATGGCTGTGAGGTGTTTTCAATTTCGTGGTGGTGAGGTGTTTTTATTAGGTGTTTTATGGCTCTGAGGTGTTTTTATTAGGTGTTTTATGGCTGTGAGGTGTTTTTATTAGGTGTTTTATGGCTCTGAGGTGTTTTTATTAGGTGTTTTATGGCTCTGAGGTGTTTTTATTAGGTGTTTTATGGCTCTGAGGTGTTTTTATTAGGTGTTTTATGGCTCTGAGGTGTTTTTATTAGGTGTTTTATGGCTGTGAGGTGTTTTTAATTACTTGGTGGTGAGGTGTTTTTAATTTCGTGGCTGTAAGGTGTTTTTATTCAGTGTTTTATGGCTGTGAGGTGTTTTTATTAGGTGTTTTATGGCTGTGAGGTGTTTTTATTAGGTGTTTTATGGCTGTGAGGTGTTTTTAATTTCGTGGTGGTGAGGTGTTTTTAATTACTTGGTGGTGAGGTGTTTTTAATTTCGTGGCTGTAAGGTGTTTTTATTAGGTGTTTTATGGCTGTGAGGTGTTTTTAATTTCGTGGTGGTGAGGTGTTTTTATTACGTGTTTTATGGCTGTGAGGTGTTTTCAATTTCGTGGTGGTGAGGTGTTTTTAATTTTGTGGCTGTAAGGTGTTTTTATTAGGTGTTTTATGGCTGTGAGGTGTTTTCAATTTCGTGGCTGTGAGGTGTTTTTATTAGGTGTTTTATGGTTGTGAGGTGTTTTTAATTTCGTGGTGGTGAGGTGTTTTTATTGGGTGTTTTATGGCTGTGAGGTGTTTTTATTAGGTGTTTTATGGCTGTGAGGTGTTTTCAATTTTGTGGTGGTGAGGTGTTTTCAATTTCGTGGTGGTGAGGTGTTTTTATTAGGTGTTTTATGGCTGTGAGGTGTTTTTAATTACTTGGTGGTGAGGTGTTTTTAATTTCGTGGCTGTAAGGTGTTTTTATTAGGTGTTTTATGGCTGTGAGGTGTTTTTATTAGGTGTTTTATGGCTGTGAGGTGTTTTTATTAGGTGTTTTATGGCTGTGAGGTGTTTTTAATTTCGTGGTGGTGAGGTGTTTTTAATTACTTGGTGGTGAGGTGTTTTTAATTTCGTGGCTGTAAGGTGTTTTTATTAGGTGTTTTTTGGCTGTGAGGTGTTTTTATTAGGTGTTTTATGGCTGTGAGGTGTTTTTATTAGGTGTTTTATGGCTGTGAGGTGTTTTTATTAGGTGTTTTATGGCTGTGAGGTGTTTTTAATTTCGTGGCTGTAAGGTGTTTTTATTAGGTGTTTTATGGCTGTGAGGTGTTTTTAATTTCGTGGTGGTGAGGTGTTTTTATTACGTGTTTTATGGCTGTGAGGTGTTTTTATTAGGTGTTTTATGGCTGTGAGGTGTTTTCAATTTCGTGGTGGTGAGGTGTTTTTAATTTTGTGGCTGTAAGGTGTTTTTATTAGGTGTTTTATGGCTGTGAGGTGTTTTCAATTTCGTGGCTGTGAGGTGTTTTTATTAGGTGTTTTATGGTTGTGAGGTGTTTTTAATTTCGTGGTGGTGAGGTGTTTTTATTAGGTGTTTTATGGCTGTGAGGTGTTTTTATTAGGTGTTTTATGGCTGTGAGGTGTTTTCAATTTTGTGGTGGTGAGGTGTTTTCAATTTCGTGGTGGTGAGGTGTTTTTATTAGGTGTTTTATGGCTGTGAGGTGTTTTTAATTTCGTGGCTGTGAGGTGTTTTTATTAGGTGTTTTATGGCTGTGAGGTGTTTTTAATTTCGTGGCTGAGGTGTTTTTATTAGGTGTTTTATGGCTGTGAGGTGTTTTTAATTTCGTGGCTGTGAGGTGTTTTTATTAGGTGTTTTATGGCTGTGAGGTGTTTTTAATTTCGTGGCTGAGGTGTTTTTATTAGGTGTTTTATGGCTGTGAGGTGTTTTTAATTTCGTGGCTGTGAGGTGTTTTTATTAGGTGTTTTATGGCTGTGAGGTGTTTTTAATTTCGTGGCTGTGAGGTGTTTTTATTAGGTGTTTTATGGCTGTGAGGTGTTTTTATTCGGTGTTTTATGGCTGTGAGGTGTTTTTAATTTCGTGGTGGTGAGGTGTTTTTATTAGGTGTTTTATGGCTGTGAGGTGTTTTTAATTTCGTGGCTGTAAGGTGTTTTTATTAGGTGTTTTATGGCTGTGAGGTGTTTTTAATTTCGTGGCTGTAAGGTGTTTTTATTATGTGTTTTATGGCTGTGAGGTGTTTTTATTAGGTGTTTTATGGCTGTGAGGTGTTTTTAATTTCGTGGCTGTAAGGTGTTTTTATTATGTGTTTTATGGCTGTGAGGTGTTTTTATTATGTGTTTTATGGCTGTGAGGTGTTTTTAATTTCGTGGTGGTGAGGTGTTTTTATTATGTGTTTTATGGCTGTGAGGTGTTTTTAATTTCGTG
Source organism: Myxine glutinosa (assembly GCF_964187855.1). Classification (NCBI taxonomy): domain Eukaryota; kingdom Metazoa; phylum Chordata; class Myxini; order Myxiniformes; family Myxinidae; genus Myxine; species Myxine glutinosa. The sequence goes on from NC_136270.1 coordinate 44,099,314, forward strand.
GCTGTAAGGTGTTTTTATTAGGTGTTTTATGGCTGTGAGGTGTTTTTAATTTCGTGGCTGTAAGGTGTTTTTATTAGGTGTTTTATGGCTGTGAGGTGTTTTCAATTTCGTGGTGGTGAGGTGTTTTTATTAGGTGTTTTATGGCTCTGAGGTGTTTTTATTAGGTGTTTTATGGCTGTGAGGTGTTTTTAATTCCGTGGCTGTAAGGTGTTTTTATTAGGTGTTTTATGGCTGTGAGGTGTTTTTATTAGGTGTTTTATGGCTCTGAGGTGTTTTTATTATGTGTTTTATGGCTGTGAGGTGTTTTTAATTTCGTGGCTGTAAGGTGTTTTTATTAGGTGTTTTATGGCTGTGAGGTGTTTTTATTAGGTGTTTTATGGCTGTGAGGTGTTTTTATTAGGTGTTTTATGGCTGTGAGGTGTTTTCAATTTCGTGGTGGTGAGGTGTTTTAAATTAATTGGTGGTGAGGTGATTTAAATTACGTGGTGGTGAGGTGTTTTGGATTATGTGGTGGTGAGGTGTTTTGAATTACGTGGTGGTGAGGTGTTTTGAATTACGTGGTGGTGAGGTGTTTTGAATTACGTGGTGGTGAGGTGTTTTGAATTACGTGGTGGTGAGGTGTAATCGTCCCAAACTTCCAATCTGCACCTTCCCCTCCCCTATGTATGTGCTGAGGGGTTCTTTCTTGAAAAAAAAACATTCAACCGAAATCTTCAACCTAAATTGTTTATAAAAATGTAATATCACAAACACAACAAATACATTTGTGCAAAATAATTGTTTGTATTATGATTGGTGAAAATCATGACAACACAAACTCAGGTGCAGTGATTAGCCTCAGCTAAAATAAGCCCGTTCCTCAGTAACGACGCGTGGTGAGGCGAGCGCAGCGAGCTGAGCCAAGCTCGTGTATGTATGTATGTATGTATGTATATATACGAGCTGAGGTACCCGGCTTCGCCCGGGTTGAATAAGAATAAGACAAATATATGATGAAAAGAACATGTATATTTTAGAGCAATATCACAGTACATTGCCTACATGACGTTTTGTCTGGCGCCTGATTTCGCATCGCTCCAGGTTCTTCACCTCGCTTCAACCATTTTCACAACCATCCAGACGTCAATCTGGATTCTGGTGTGTGTGTGTAACGTGGATTTTGAGTGGGAATTTGCGGTTCGTCGATTGGGCGCCGTTGAACGTCCATACCCGAAGGTGTGATTTCCCAGCCGCCTCTTGAGGACACTTTTGCTCATCTTTGGCAGTGTGACTGTCAACCGAGCGGGATTCAGGTCTCGATACAACATCGTTCTGACGATCGCTTCAACATCACCCGTCCCACAGTACCCGAGCCGTCCCACGGTACCCGAGCCGTCCCACGGTACCCGAGCCGTCCCACGGTACCCGACCCGTCCCACGGTACCCGACCCGTCCCACGGTACCCGAACCGTCCCACGGTACCCGAGCCGTCCCACGGTACCCGACCCGTCCCACGGTACCCGACCCGTCCCACGGTACCCGAGCCGTCCCACGGTACCCGAACCGTCCCACGGTACCCGAACCGTCCCACGGTACCCGACCCGTCCCACGGTACCCGAGCCGTCCCACAGTACCCGACCCGTCCCACAGTACCCGACCCGTCCCACAGTACCCGACCCGTCCCACAGTACCCGACCCGTCCCACAGTACCCGACCCGTCCCACAGTACCCGAGCCGTCCCACAGTACCCGACCCGTCCCACAGTACCCGACCCGTCCCACAGTACCCGACCCGTCCCACAGTACCCGAGCCGTCCCACAGTACCCGAGCCGTCCCACAGTACCCGAGCCGTCCCACAGTACCCGAACCGTCCCACAGTACCCGAACCGTCCCACAGTACCCGAGCCGTCCCACAGTACCCGAGCCGTCCCACAGTACCCGACCCGTCCCACAGTACCCGACCCGTCCCACAGTACCCGACCCGTCCCACAGTACCCGACCCGTCCCACAGTACCCGACCCGTCCCACAGTACCCGACCCGTCCCACAACACCCGACCCGTCCCACAACACCCGACCCGTCCCACGTACCCGACCCGTCCCACGTACCCGACCCGTCCCACGTACCCGACCCGTCCCACAGTACCCGACCCGTACCACAACACCCGACCCGTACCACAACACCCGACCCGTCCCACAACACCCGACCCGTCCCACAACACCCGACCCGTCCCACGTACCCGACCCGTCCCACGTACCCGACCCGTCCCACAGTACCCGACCCGTACCACAACACCCGACCCGTACCACAACACCCGACCCGTCCCACAACACCCGACCCGTCCCACAACACCCGACCAGTCCCACAACACCCGACCAGTCCCACAACACCCGACCAGTCCCACAACACCCGACCAGTCCCACAACACCCGACCAGTCCCACAACACCCGACCAGTCCCACAACACCCGAACAGTCCCACAACACCCGACCCGTCCCACAACACCCGACCCGTCCCACAACACCCGACCCGTCCCACAACACCCGACCCGTCCCACAACACCCGACCCGTCCCACAACACCCGACCCGTCCCACAACACCCGACCCGTCCCACAACACCCGACCCGTCCCACAACACCAGACCCGTCCCACAACGATTGAAATGGCAGACTTTGCAGCACCGAGTCAGCTCTGACTGGAGCTAAAAAGCTTTGGACTCTCACAATCGGCAAAGCCAGAGGAGCCCAGGGCCTGGAAGCAGGATGAGGGGAGGTCAGAGGGTACGTTAGTCATTACTGCACATCGGATTTTTATGTGAAAAAAGAAAAAATATTTTTTCACATAAAACTGCTTTTTTGTGCGCAAAAAAATTATTTTGCTATTTTTGGGGAAAATAATTTATTTCGCCCTTTTTCGGGAAAAATAACATAAAATGCCCTTTTTGGTCGAAAATGTCTGTCAACGCTAAAAAAATTAGGGAATTTTTCGAAATTTTTAACTGCGATCGAAATTTTTAGCTGCGATCGATCTCAAAAAAAAAACGTTGCGTCCACTTGCGTGCGTTGCGTCCCCAGCGTGTACAGCAGTGAGGCGGTGTACTACAGTGAGAGAGTGTACACAAAGTGTGAACAAGTCTCCTATCAAGATGAGTGCTGCTCTTCGTGACAAGTGGCTGAAGGAATTCAACGCTGGCGGCGATGGGGCCACCTTCAAGTACGTGTCGAGTGACACGGCTTTCTGTCGAGCTTGTGAAAAGACTTTCCGGGCGAAACAGAAGTCTGAGCTAGCCCAACATGTCCGAGGAGACCGCCACAAGAGCAACTTGGCCTTGAAGAAGAAGAGGACGGTCACGCAAGCCACCATGGAGGACTTTGGTGGCGGAAAGAGGCACAAGTGCGACGTCGTGGCTCAGGAGCTGTGCCAGGCCATGCTGGCCGCTGGCATCCCATGGTCGAAATTGGAAAACCCTGCCCTCCGGTCGTTCCTGGAGAAGCACATCACTCTCCAGATCCCCGATGAAAGCTGGATTAGAAAGCACTACCTCGACAAGTGCTACGACGAGGCCTTGGCGGGGATCCGTGCCGACCTCGGACAGCAGCCCATCTGGCTGTCCGTCGACGAGACGACCGATTCGGCAGGTCGATATGTGGCCAACATCATCACGGGACGCTTGTCCAAGGAGGGGTACTTTCGTCCCCACCTCGTCCAGTGCATGTTTCTGGAGAAGACCAACTCCGGGGAGATCGTGCGCGCAGTCAATGACACGCTGCGCTATCTTTGGCCTGATTTCAAGCCGGAGTGCCTCAAGGTCCTCGTCAGCGACGCCGCGGCCTATATGATCAAGGCCGGCCATGCCCTGAAGGAACTCTTCCCGGACTTGCTGCATGTGACTTGCGTTGCCCACGCGCTCCACCGTGTCTGCGAGACAGTCCGAGAAATGTTCAAGGACGTCAACGACCTGATTGCCACGACGAAGAAGGTGTTCGTCAAAGCCCCGTCACGTGTTGTCCTTTGGAAGGAGCAGCAGCCCAATCTTTCGCTCCCCCCGGAGCCCATTCTGACTCGGTGGGGGACGTGGATCGACGCCGCGGTGTTTTACGCCGAGCACTTCGAGGCCGTCAAGGACATTGTGGACCAGCTGAACGATGACGACGCGATGGCAATCCGGAGTGCCAAGGACCTGTTCGGAAAGGCGGACATCAAGCTCAGTTTGGTCTTCTTAAATGCCCACGTGTCGTTCATCCCGAAGATCCTTAAGCAGCTGGAGGAGGCCGGCATGGAGCTGGCCAAGGCCTTCCAGCTCCTTGATCAGGCCAAGGAGGAGCTCGAAAAGATCTGAGGCTGCCGTAAGGAGATCCTGCTCACCAAGTTCATGGCGGTGCTGCAGCGCAATCCCGACATTGGTGTGCTGAGGACAGTGGCTTTGATCCTGGATGGAGATTAGCACGGATCTGAGGTTGGTGTGCCGGCTGGAGTCAAGCTTGCCGACATCCCCCTCTTGAGGTACTGCCCCATCGTCAGCGTCGACGTGGAAAGGTCCTTCTCCGTCTACATAAACGTCCTCACCGACCGCCGACACCGCCTCACCAAGGAGAACATTACCAGGATAATGATTTCAAACACCTACTTTAACCGTTCCTAAAAGGGTCTTGTCAATTTCTTCTAGTCCTCTACTTATCAAACAATGCGGTTGCAATAAAGGTACCTGAACGTCATTTTTTACCTGTTTACTAGCCCAGAGTGCTTAATGTTGTGCAGGAAAAAGCTTACCATTTTTTGTTCTTTTTTTGACTGATTTCTGAAAAATTTGGTAATAATAAAAAATGAATAAAACGGGGGAAAAAAATATTTCGGGATTTTTTCACATTAAAAAAAAAAAATTCCGCTTTTCAAAACATAAAAGGCCTATTTTCTTAACATAAAAATCCGTAGTCTAGTCATTACCGTGTCTGGGCGAGAAGGACTTGCACGGATATGGGTTTGGGAGATTGTGGCTTGGGTCAGATTCCCAGAAGGAATTCGTAGCAATGCCGTGAACCACGATGCCGTGAACCACGATGCCGTGAACCACGATGCCGTCCATGGGCATTTCCACTGTGAACACCAACGTGCATTTCCTGGGTTTCACCTGCGCTCCTGCAGCGCCGCACTCTTCCACATTTGGGGAAGGTGGAGATTAAATCTACCGTCGTTGGTTAACCAAAAAAATATTTCCAACAGTTGAAATAATTATTGTTTCCAACAGTTGGAATTTAATGAAATTTGAATTCGAATAAAATCTCAACTAAAAAAAAAACCGTTTATTAGTTCTTGGCGCGAAAAAATGGCGTGCATTTTGTCATTATGTGCGACTTTACGTCACTCCTACGGATGTGAAAACATTTGTTTTCCTTAAAAATATATTTAAAATAAATAAAAAGTACATAAATTAACAATAAAATAAGCTAAAAAACAATTTAAATACATTAAAAAACAATTTAAAAAGAAAAAGCACATTAAAAATATATAAATATGTACGTACAGTATACTGTACATACGCGCAACCGCTGCTTCGCATTCACAACAGAGGCGACGTCCAGTATTCCTTTACTCTGTCTGTGTTAGCCATGGGTCCGAAGAAGGATAATGCTAGTGTTTCCAAGCGTAATGTGGTTACGATGGACGATAAGGTAAATCTGATTAAAAGGTATGGAAAAGGTGGAAAAGTGTCGGTGATAGCGCATAGACCTCATCGCGAATCGGAACCGCAATGCATCATGGGATCGGAAAGGGGCAAATCGCCGCCACAAACTACACCACGGAATTGCAGCTGGCGCGGTTTTTTAAACCATTGATATTAAAATAAAAAGTCGCCTATAACCACCGGGATTTTATGCTGATTCCGAATCTGTGTCCAAAACTTTTCTCCGATGTGTAGTTCTTGAGTTATAAGCGGACATCAAGACAGACAGACAGACACTCCTCCTTTATATATAGATATATAGATATATAGAATATAGATAGAGAGATATATATATATATATATATATATATATATATATATATATAGAAGATAGATATATATATACACACAGACTTGGCATTTAATATAGAATTTTTTTTTGTGGGGGTGAACTTACTTTTCAAGATGTCTTCGAACCAAAAGTTCATTGGAATTATGTTGAAATTATTCTAGATTTTGTTAATGTGACCTTTAAAAGAAACAAAAACCACATTTGACATTTTGAAACAAATAAATTGATCCTTGAAAGTGTTGTAAACTGATATCGAACTCAATTCATGGACAGTACTGTGTTAAACTTCTGTACGTTTTCCAGAAGTATCTCTTTATTTTGCACATTAGCCAAAAAATTTTTAAACAAAAACAAAAGTTAAATTATGACTGGGATTACTGACAGTAAAATTACAGTTCAGTACTTCGTGTAACCCCCACGAGCATTCAGGAGAGCACGTACACGTTGAGGCATGCTGTTCACGAGATTTGCCAAGGTTTGGACAGGAATCGCTTGCCATGCAGTAACAATACTGCTGCAATTGATGCACAGAGGTCGGCTGCTGGTCCAAGTGGTCGATTTGACATGTTAATTCTGCCCACAAGTTCTCTATCGGATTCATATCTGGGGACATCGCAGGCCACTCCATATGCTCGACACCACGGTCAGCAAGAAAGTGTTGGATCATGCGAGCACGATGAGGCCGTGCATTGTCATCTTGGAAGAAAAGGTTTCCTCGAAAGGCTGCACGAGCAAATGGAAGCAATGTTTCTTCCAGAATGGCCCTGTACTTGAACTGGTTCAGGTTTCCATTCAGAACAACCAGGTCAGTTTTGCCCCCTGCATGAAAAGCAGCCCAAAGTCACCCCACCACCTCCAGCTTGGACTATTGGCACTATACAATCTTTGTTGCAGTCTTCATGCACTTGTCTGCGAACTCGGACGTGGCCATCTTGACGATAGACCAGAAATCTAGACTCGTCACTGAAGATCACGTGATTCCAGTGTCCTGGCTGCCATTGATGGTGCTCTCTGGCCCACTGCAATTTTCACTGGCGGTGTTGTCTGGTCACTGGTCAGGCGTGGCTTTCTCAGGGGACGCCTGGCACAATATCCTGCTTGAACCAGTCATTGGTTGACTAGCCTTCTGGATACAGGCACATTTGTCAGTTGCTGCCACTCAGCCCGAAGCTGACTTGGTACGGCCATTGCGGACTAACCAGTCGAGCTGGCGATCATCCCTCCTTGTGGTTCTGCGGGGACGTCCTGGCCTCGGTATTGGAGTAGGGACACCCCTCTGAGCATTTCGTTTCAGGATCTTTGACACCTGACCTTGAGTGATGCCATACTGCCGAGCAATAGCACGCTGTTTCATGCCGTAATTTCGTAAAGCCACCACTCCATGACAAACAGCATTGTCGAGTTGATGGACCATCTCCAGAGGAAGCGGCAATAACTTTTGGAGACGTGCAGCAGTTGTTTTCCACTAATACAGAACGCAACAACCCTTGTATACCCGACTGTGAAGCCAATCATCAAATGCACCTGTCCGTACATTTTGCCACGCCACCTGTGATATAATCCTGTTGTTGACTTTTGCTGCAACAGACAGTGACATGGGTTTTATTTTTTTATTTTTTTTATTTTATTTTTGTATACAAGATCGAGGCTCGTGAAAGAGCGAACATTAATCACACAGAAAGACAAACAGACACACAAAACAAATAACATCGGGAGCGGTAGACAAGATGGGGAGAGAGGGGGAAGGACACAAACACAACATTTGAGAGCAGGGACCGAGAGACATGGAGACATCAAGAGAACTGTGGGAGGGAGAGGGCTTTGGGGGGGAGGCATGGGAAGGGGGGGGGGGGGTGGGAGAGGTATAAAACATATGGACACTGCCAAGACTTCCAGGAAAGAAGTTGGAATTTCAAACAAGGTGGATCTGGGGTGAATTAGTGGGGGTAGAAAAGATCAAGGTTTTGGATGGGGGAAGATAAGAGATGGTGGTGAACAGCTGTTTTCAAGACCTGGAGGGAGGAGTGTGATTGAAGTGAGTGTGGGAGTTTGTTCCAGAGGCGGGAGAAAAGAGGAATGAAAGAGTGAAGGTGAGCAGAGAGCCGAGATTTCGGCAGTTTAACCATCAGAGGGTGGCTGGCAGATCTTGTGCGACCTGTAGGAATATTTGGGGGACAGAGCACAGAGAGAGCTGGGGGAGCAAGGCCGGAGAGGTTCTTTTAACAAGTAAATCACCAAAGTGTAAAAGAAACTCACCAGATTGATATACTCAGTTAAGAAAGTAAACCCAAGTCAAGAAAAAAAAAAAAATTCCATATTAAATGCCAAGTCTGTGTGTATATATATATATATACCACCTTTAGAGGCCATTTTTCCCCGCAAGGCGGGGGTTGGCCTTTTTCAGGCACCGTGGTTGTTGTTGTTTTTGTTGGTCCCCTTTTTGAAGCAATGTTTTACGGCCGGATGCCCTTCCTGCCGCCAACCCTTTTTGTCGCCTTTTACGACAAGCAGGGAATTACCAGTGAACTGGTACTCAATTTGCCGACCTCGGAAGGATGACAGGCTGGGTCAACCCCCCCCCCCCCTGGCGTTAATTCAGCGATCGACCGGGATTCGAACCCCAGGATCCTAGGATCCTAAGCTGGCACCCTAGCCGCGAGCCCAACACCAGGTGTATATGTATGTATGTATGTATGTATGTATGTATGTATGTATGTATGTATGTAATATATATATATATATATGTATGTATGTATGTATGTATGTATGTATGTATGTATGTATGTATGTAATATATATATATATATATATATATAGATATATATATATATAGTGGACATGAGAATGGTTTTTTTTTTTTGTTGTTGTTGTGTAAATAGTTGTAAAAATATCGCCCTCCTTCAGTGTTGTATAAAGATCAAAGGGCGTTCCCGTAGTTAATTCCATAAAGCATACACGAAGGACACCATATATCCCTGTTCAGTAGTTATATCCTTATTATGTGTATTAGGCTAAGGATTTGTCTTCCATTAATTTGACACTCCATTGCACTGCATTAAATAAAGTAGATCCCTCCGACATGGCATCTTCCAAGTGCCAGGTTTAGCCACTTTACTGCATTTCATCTGCCGTCCACTTTGCTGCATTTCATCTGCTGTCCACTTTGCTGCATTTCATCTGCCGTCCACTTTGCTGCAATTGCCAACTGCATTTTGGGCGGTTTTCTTCATTCGCCATTGCTGCCCTTTGGCTGGGGCTAGCGCAAATCGCCCCCAAAACCACCATTGGCCACGAGGCAAGGTCGGGGAAGAACGGCGTGTCTCCACCTCGTCATAGAGGGGAGGAGTGAACCAGCCCTTGCCGACCAACCCAGAACGAGGGGTTGGCTTTAGAGGGTGGAGAGAGAACGTTTGGGGGAGGTTCGCAAAAGGGTCAAGGGTGGGGCTTATATAACCCGAGGCAGAGGCCCCCAGAGAGAGTCGAGGAGGGTGGAGATCAGAACACCGAAAAGCCAGGAAGTGGTTGGACTGGGTTGGACTAAGAAAGAGAGAGGAGAGGACCCGTCACGCCAGACCCCCCACCAGCGCGTCGCGTCGGCTCCACCAAGCAGCTCCGACCCGTGATCCCGCGCACACGACAGGATCGGTGGCATCGGCGGCCGTCGAGGTCCAGCCCGACGTCCCGTGCGGGATCAAGCTCCAGCCAGCCCCGTGCCTTCCTCCCCCTCCAGCCACCCACCTCCTTCCAGCCAATCCACTCTGCAATTCCCCGTGTGAGTCCGTCTTTGTTTGTCTTGTCCCTGGGTATTAATTAAGCCTGTTTTGATAAGCTATCGATTTTCAATGTGTCTCTGAGTTCTTCTGTAAATTATTTTATTATCCTTCCTTCTTCCTTGGTTTCTTTGGTCCTGTAAATAGCAAATAAATTATATTCGTATTGCAAACCCTTTTTGTCTTCTTCTTCTTCACATCCGTGTCGCCTTTGTCTTTTCCCTATTGAATATCTGTGGCGCGATTTTGGCCAACGTTCAGGAATCGGGTTAGTCGGGGTAACTGTTCGGGCGCGGCGGCCATCCGCTCGGCAAACAACATCCTAGCCGTGTCCGTAACAATATATATATATATATATATATATATATATATATATATATATATATATATATATACATATATATACATATATATATACAGTATATATATATATATATACAACAACAACATACATTTTAAGGCCATTTTCCCTGCCAGAGCAGGGGTTAGCCTTGGGGTCCCCATGACAATCTTCTCCATTTTGCCCTATTTTCTGCATCTCTCCTTGTTAACCCCCTTGCCCGCATTTCTTCTTCCACCATCTTTAGCCAAGTCTTTCTCGGTCTTCCCCGTCCTCTACTTCCTTCTACATTCATTTCCATCACTCTTCTCAACCAGTCACTTTCATCCTTCCTCAACACATGACCGAACCATCTCAACCTGTTCCTCTTCACAACATCAATCACAGGCTCTATTCCCATCATTTTCTGCAATTCATCATTTGTCTTCCTCTCTCTCAACGATACTCCGCACATAAATCGAACCATTCGCATTTCCACCCTTTCCAGCCTTCGTTGTTGCTCTACGTTCATTACCCATGTCTCGCTCCCATAAATCATAACACTTCTCACACATGCAGCATACACCTTTCCCTTCAGCTTGAACGACACTCCCCTCTTCATCAGCACGCCACTCAGTTCGCGAAACTTCTTCCATGCACATCTCACTCTCGCAACCGTTGCCGAGTCTGATCCACCTTCTCCATTCAGCATGTCTCTGAGGTAGCAAAATGTTTTCACACCTTCCAGCTTCACGCTGTCTCCAAGATCCAACTCAACATTTCCTCCATCTGCAGCTCCCTCTGTGCACACCTTACATTTGAATGTAGCTGCCACACTGGTTACTGACCCTCTCAGACCACAACATTTTTGATGAACCCACTCAGCGCACATTGTACATTGAATGGAGTTCACTCCGACACCCTTCCTGCACACAGCACATGGCCACTTCCCAGTTCTTTCCACCTCACCACATGCTTTACCACTTGCCATCACCTTCGTCTTTCCGATATTCACATTCAGACCTTTTGCCTCCATACATTCCTTCCACTTGTTCATCTTTTCCTTCAGTCCATCCATACTTTCCGCAATCAACACGATCATCTGCATACAACAACTCCCACGGTAAACCCTCCTTTACGTTCAGAGCCAGCACCTCCATCACAGCTACAAATAGTAGTGGACTTAGTACCGACCCCTAATGCACTCCCACCTTCACCTCAAACTCACCACTGTTCCCGTCCTTCGTCCTTACAGCTGTGCACGCTCTTTTGTACATTGCCATCACTACTCTGATCAACCATTCCTCCACTCCTAACTTCCTCAATGCCCATGTCAATACTTCATGTGGAACCCGATCAAATGCTTTCTCCAGATCAACAAACCCAAGAAACAACTTCTTCCTCTTCTCCATGTACTTCTCCTGCACCTGCCTCACAATAAAGAGCACGTCTGTCGTTCCTCTTCCTGGCATAAATCCAAACTGCATTTCGTCGATCTTCACCTTCTTCCTTATCCTCCTCTCCAACACCCTTTCCAATACCTTCATTCCATGCTCCAATAACTTTATCGCTCGGTACGAGCCACACTCCAGAGGGTCACCTTTCCCCTTGTATAGAGGGACGAGGGTACTCAGTTCCCAATCCACTGGAATGCGGCCTTCTTTCACCACCAGATTACAGATCTCTGTCATTCTCTTCACACCCCAAATTCCTGCTGCCTTCAACATATCTCCCACAACTCCCGTCGGCCCTCCCGCTTTTCTACTCTTCATTCCTTTTATCGCTTCCTCAACTTCCTTCTCAGTTATCTTCTCTGCCGGGCCTAAAACTGGTTTACTCTCTTTGTTGCCATCCCATTCATTCTCTGTATTCAACAGCATTTCCATATATCTTTTCCATCTTCCTTTAATTCCATCTGGGTCCACAACGATTTGTCCCACTTCATCCTTCAAGCAACTCACCCCCATCACATCACACCTCTCTTTCGCTATCTGCTTTGCAATACTGAATACCGCTTTCTGGCCCTCTTCCGAATCCAAGCGTTCTCCGAACATTTTCCTACATGCCTCCTGCGCCTTTAATACCTCTTTCTTTGCAGCCTTCTTGGCTGCCTTATAACTTTCATGCTCTGCTTTTTCTGCTCCCGTACCCGTCGCCTTCTGCCACTCCTTGAACTTCTTCCTCTTCTCGTCAATCCTCTTTCCAAATTCATCATCCCACCACCATGTTTCCGAGTGCCTCGGTGGTCCTTTTGTCCATCCACATACCTCACCAACGGCTCCCAACAGACTATCTTTCATTGACATCCAACCACTTTCAAGCTCAACCACATCATCCTCGACCCTACTCAAATATACATATATACCCGAACCCTAACCCTACTACTCAAATATACATATATATATACATATATATATATATATATATCTATATATATATATATATATATATATATATATATATATATATATATATATATATATATATATATATATATATAATATATATATACAGTTGCGGTTTTGAAATAAAGGTTAACTTCCCCTCTTTTTTGTTAGTTAAACCACAACATAAAGCCTCGCGATAGTTCAGTTATTTTTTCGTAAATGTAAGCGTAGCCCTTTCCTGTGTTTAGATTTGCGTTGAGTAGGCTAGTGAGATTAGGTGTTCTTTTGTCGCTTTGGTTTTGGTTTAGCGCTGAAATACCACGCGGCAGGCCTGAACAAGTCGACCGAGGCCGAAGGAAGGTGGGGCAGGAGTTGGCGGTAAGCACGAGCCGCCAATCAGGGCTCGAGGGGAGTGGCCTACCACTGCGGCAGGAGGCGGGGCTTGGAACATTCGGGTAAGGTTGGGGAGGTGCCATATAAGGTCCTGCCCCGAGCCCATTAAGATGAGATGAGTTCAGTTCTGAGATGAGTTCCGAGTCAGATGAGTTGCGCAGCCCAAGAGTTGAGTGGAGAGCTCAGAGTTCCGAGACGGCAGAACGTATGAGATCAAGAGAACGAACGGCACGAGAAGGCAGAACGAATTGAATTGCCTCGTTGTACACGAACTTTGCCCTGTTCCCCACGCTCTGCGCAGTATTAATCGCGCGCTGTAAAGAACGACCCATGCCGGGCCACAGACGCGCGATTTCCCTCCTGCCTGCCTTCGCCGGGATACGTGCCGTGACCGCCAGAGGGCCACGCCGGGTGAGCTGTCCCGGAGCGACCGAAGCAGGCGCGTTTGTCGCGCGAACATCCTTCCTCCATCTCCCCGTGTATGTGAGTGGGCCCATTGTCTGGGTTAAGTAAGACTGACTAAGTTCTGCTCTGTGTCCCTTTCCTTCTTCAAATCATTGTGCATAGTGTAAATAAATCCTGTTCTTTCTTCTGATTTGACCGTCCTGTCTCTTCCATCATTGGCTTCGCATGGTACGAATAAAACAGCTCTAATCGGGTTCCAATAGAAAAGTAACAGCACGAGTCACGTGATACGCATTCCGCTCGGGCGTACTCGATTAAGCGTGGCTCGTGCGAGGCTCGATCCCCGCTTCCGTTGTGGCGTGGGTACCAAGGGTACGTGCAAATTTGTCCCGAAACCCTTTTCCACGTTTGCCCGGAAGTGGCGACTCGGTCTCGCGGACCCAAAGACAAAAAAAGGGGTTTAATCCCCCCTTTGTAACAGGAACGGGCTTCCGCAACAATAAATAAATAAATATATATATATATATACTGTGTATATATATATATATATATATATATATATATATATATTTATATATATATATATATATATATATATATATATATATATATATATATAGATATATATATATATATATATATATATATATATATAACTGTGAGAAATAGTAGAAACTCCACAGTACGAGCAGGGCGTCTCATTTGCATTGAATAAATAATCGGGAGATTAAATCAGACGCGGACGTAGCTTCAGGACTTCGATCTTTAATTTTTGACAAACTTTCGACCAACAAAGGTCTTCTTCTTCGTCTACAAAAACAACAGGCATGTATATCAGTCAAGTATGTATAGTGATATGTGTGTAAGATGTTGATATGTGTAGAAAATGCATACAAAAGGAAGAGCCATGCCAAAGCTCACTCACCGTCCCCAAGTTCAACGGAAGTGAAGCGCAGCTTCCAGTTACCGTTTGCGTTACAGTTCCGGTGCACGTGCATATACAAATATAGAGATACATACATACATAAACACACAAGCATATATTCATATACCATTTATATTTATATAATATATTTATATAAATGACATATAAAGGTAGAATGAATGAATGGGTGAATGTATGAATGAATGAATGAATGAATGAATGGGTTACGGTTAATGATTTGATTGGGTTGATGTAGGAACATTCTTTAATCATCAAAATTTATGCCATGATGGATTTTTGTCTGAAGTTTATGTATCCAAAAGGACTCACGTTTCAGAATCGTGATTTGTGATTGATTCAATGGCAGAGATTTGAATGTCATTTATAGAGTGATCCGGTTGATTAAAGTGTATCGTGTAAGGTAGAGATTTGCCCTGACTGGTGTGGAAGTTGTTGATTTCTGACCGGGTGTTATTAAATCGTGTGTAGAGTGTATTCTCAGTTTTTCCAACATATTGTTTGTTGCACTTATGGCAAGTGATTAGGTATATGACCCATGAAGACCCATCACCTCCGATATGAACTGCAAATCTACGGTGAGTGAGCTTTGGCATGGCTCTTCCTTTTGTATGCATTTTCTACACATATCACACATCTTACACACATATCACTATACATACTTGACTGATATACATGCCTGTTGTTTTTGTAGACTAAGAAGAAGACCTTTGTTGGTCGAAAGCTTGTCAAAAATTAAAGATCGAAGTCCTGAAGCTACGTCCGCGTCTGATTTAATCTCCCGATTATATATATATATATATATATATATATATTTCAATTCACACATTTCAAAAATACTTCGAAGAGGGTTTATCCGGGAGTTTGTGGCCTAACATCATGATACGTGCTTTCTGCATCAACGAGTGAACATGGATCAAAATATTAAGCTATATGCAGGACAGATGAAAGGTTGACTGCTTTTCAAATGCCATCCTTTGCTGCTAATGATGAGCACATTTTCAAATGTCATCAAACGACATAGGAAGTGTGCACACTCCTTACAGCATACAGATACTATCTACCTGAGCTGGAAGATTGAAGGCCCACCTTTGTGTTTTATAATCATCCAAGGCTTGTGGAGCAGCTTGTTCATATTGTCGTGTTCCTGGAGTTAAACACCTCTGGGGATGGACAGTCGATCGAGCTTAAACTCTGAGGCGTTCAGTCAACAATGGCGGACCGTCTTTATACGCGCGAGGATTTGGGAGGGGGGGGGGCGGTGGGGGTTGGGGGGAGGCTCTTACCTGCACAAATTCCCCTGGATGTCCTTGAGCCACTATAACCAATTCAACCGACACGGAATTAAAGCTCAACAATAAAAGGGTTTGATTAAAATAATGTTAGGGAACAAAATGCACAGTAACTAAAATCCTAAATGGAGTGCCCACATACGGACTCGTAAAACAACACAAGGGGATAAATAAATGTGAAAATAATTTGTGGTGTTTGTGAGGTGCGTTTGCCTGCACCCCACCTGGCGTCCGTGACCGCCCGGAGCCGTCAAAGGTCCCGCGTCCCTGCGGGGGAAACACACGCCCTAGCCCGAAGTCTGTTCGCCTGCCAACCGCAAACGTGAAACGAGCAGGGCCTCGTTCCACCCTCGTTTCATGTTCCACAACACTCCAAAGCTTCTCAGTTGTCCCCAGCCATCGCAAAGTCAGCACCAACGAACCATTGACAGAATGCGTACGCTCGCAATCACATCCACAAAGTCAGGAACAGAGTGTGGTGTGCGAATGTCACCACCAAGAACGAGCCCGAACTCCTACCGCACACAACAAGGACCCAGCGCAAGCGGAGGGATCCGAACTGTTCGTTATGGAAGTCGGGACCAAGAGTGGAAATAAATGCGACCGCTCGCATCAACTCGAGACACAAAGAGCAGCAGTACCAATGGCAACAGGGAAGTGCGGCCATTCACAATCGACCCCAGCGCAAGAGGTATAACTCCGTCTGCTCATGATGACGGCCCCATCGTAAGAGAGAAAACGTCGGGGACATCGCTCTTTTGTTCCCCGGGCTCTTACATCATCCGATGACGTACGCGCGTGCTCCAATCAGCGGGTCCATCTCCTTGCTCTATGGCCGTCCTGACCAATCGTTCCTCGGGGTGTGGCCTCATGGCCACTTGCCAGCCTTTGTGATGACCCGGTCGGTGGTATCAGCGGTAGCTGAATGTCCTGTTTCCTGCTACTTTTATTTAGTGTTATTTTTAGGTGTGGAGTGCATGGTGGGTGTGGTTTGTGCAATAACGAACAAAGGAGAAATCACAGAGGCCATTTACATACAGGGAATTTACCCTTAACCCCTACCTAATCAACATAACCCCACCCCTCGCCATGGGGACAAAGATACGACCTTACACGACATCTGGCCTGACTTATGTACATCAAGGTGGCTACACGACATACGGAGCACACTACCCTACACAATCCTACCTAGCCCTCAGGTAATCCATTGCCTACCCCCTCACAAATGTAACAATATTATGTGTAGGATAAAGACATTGGTAGACAACAGTGTACTATGACATACATGCATTACATGAACATTAGTAGACCATGGACTAACATGTGCTATGTGGGATTTGAACCTGGATTCTCTGCATCACGTTTTTGGCTGAGCACGGGGTTCAGATTGTCACAGTAATAGGCCAAACAAGTTTAATATGATTCCAGAGTGACCTTTCATGGCAGTCCCACCACGACTGTCAATTTTTAGCATCATTATGTTAATGAAGTGTCCCCACAAACGTGCACCATTCAGAGCTGATGTTCTGGTCACATGATAGGGGACAGCGTTTAGTAACCATTACAGTTGCATCTTTTACATATTTTACCATCAACTCGTCCATAACATCACCATCGCATTATTGGACAAGTCTACATCATTATTATGAAAGGCAAGTTTCATGATTTTTATAACTGAAGAAAATTAACTTTATTTTATGTTCTCAATAATCCTTTTACTCGTAAAAATAAATAGAACAAAAACAATGCACAAACATGTTATAGTTTGGACAAATTTTAAAGTTGAAGCTCCAAACACAATTTTCTCCATTAACCCCCAACTTTGTGGATTTGCAGTTCATAGAGGTTATGTTCCTGAAAATCCCCGCGAACGGCAAGGCCTTCCCGTATATACTTGAACACGGCACGATGTATCGTGTTCTATGAACTCTTTAGTTCCTCGTGTGAAGGAAATGGGTTTGTACATGTATGAGCGAGGTTCAGAGGTACACTACCGGTCAAAAGTTTTAGAACACCTCAATTTTTCCAGTTTTTATTGAAATTTAAGCAATTCAAGTCCAGTGAATAACCTGAAATGGTACAAAGGTAAGCAGTAAGACAGACAGACCATTATAACCCTTAAAAGTGTTGGTATTTCCTTTGGAGAAATTGCAAAGAAAGCCAAGGTGTCAGTGAGTAAAGTTTTCTACACCATCAAAAGGCACTTGGAAACTGGAGGAAACTCTGACAGGAAGAGGTCTGGCAGACCCAAAGCCACAACAGAATCAGAAGACAAGTTTCTGAGAGTTAACAGCTTGTGTGATAGGCGGCTCACAGGACAACAGCCTCAAGCACAGCTTAACACTGGTCGAAGTAAGCAAGTCTCAGTTTCAACTGTGAAGAGAAGACTTCGAGCTGCAGGTTTGACACGTTGAGTGGCAATAAGAAAGCCATTGCTAAGATGACAAAATAAGAAAAAGAGGCTTGCCTGGGCCATGAAGCACCGCCAGTAGACTATATTGAAGACTGGAAGAAGGTCTTATGGACCGATGAATCAAAATTTGAAATCTTTGGTTCATCACGCAGGGTTTTTGTACACCGTCGAATGGGTGAAAGGATGGTTCCTTAGTGTGTGACACCAACTGTCAAACATGGAGGAGGAAGCGTGATGGTCTGGGGCTCTTTTGCTGGATCCAGAGTCGGCGACTTGCACAGAGTGACTGGCACCCTGAAGCAAAAGGGCTACCACAGCATTTTGCAGTGCCATGCAATACCCTCTGGTATACGCCCAGTTGGTCAGGGGTTCATCCTACAGCAAGATAATGACACTAAACACACCTCCAGGCTATGTCAAAACTACCTTCGAGGAAAAGAACAAGACGGTAGACTTCAAATCATGGAATGGTCAGCACATTCTCCAGACTTAAACCCCATCGAGCTGGTTTGGGATGAACTGGACAGAAGGGTGAAAGCAAAGCAACCTACAACTGCAACACATTTGTGGGAACTTCTGCAACAGTGTTGGGAAGAACTTCCCGAGCAATATTTGATTTCCATTGTATAAAGAATGACACGAGTGTGTTCGGCGGTTATATCTGGAAAAGGTAGCTACTTTGCCGCGTCAAAAATTTAAATTAAATTTTGTTAAACAAAATGATTCTATGATTTCTTTTTATCTCCAATTGTTTATCTGTTCTATGCTTAATTTCAGAGTACATTGAGACATTCAACTACATAAATTTCAATAAAAACTAGAAAATTTGAGGCGTTCTAAAACTTTTGACCGGTAGTGTATCTTGTGCTCCGATACAAATATATTGTCACAAATTACACTCAAAATACCTGTACTGTACACATCTCCTGTAGTCCGGCAGCTAAGCTAAATATAGCATAACAATTGTGCATTTTGTGAGGAAAGCACCAAATTTGGCACACTAGTAGACTATCATATTATGAAAAGATCTGGATATTGGGCCATCTCAGATTCAGAGATTTGATTTTTGCAAGATTTGCAGATTTTGCAGATTTGCAAGCTGAGATTGCAACGCCAGAGACGGCCGACTCCTTCCTGCGAGCTGCCCACGTCACCTGCACAAGAAGAGCTCATCAAATCACTGCAGCGGCACTGCACATCCTGCAACACCGTGCGTATGAACGCCACTGTATGACATATGTTGATGATGCAGAAGACCTGCCTGAGTTCGAAAACTGGTGTCACCAGAGAGGAGAAGACATTCCCAACTTTCAGTACTGGGCAACTGTGCTGGAACTAGAGATGTTGGTACTGGTCTATGTGCGTTCTCTGCGGCAGGCTTCATTCACGACGTACCTTGATGCCCTGACGGAACTGGTCCCATGGTTCCATGCCTTAGACCACACACACTATGCCAGGTGGGTCCCCGTTCACCTGAGGGACATGGTTGCACTCCCAATGAAGCACCCAGATGTAGCCAGAGAATTCAGGGCTGGCAACTTCACTGTACAGAAGACGAAGAAGGTGTTCTCTTCGATCCCAATCGAATCTAAATCTTGCAAAAATCAAATCTCTGAATCTGAGATGGCCCAATATCCAGATCTTTTCATAATATGATCGTCTACTAGTGTGCCAAATTTGGTGCTTTCCTCACAAAATGCACAATTGTTATGCTAAGTTGCCCCACTACTGTGAGTCCTTGCAGCAGAGAATTTTTTCTTCATCACAACACATTTGTTTTTATCTTACCTGTGAGAAAAGCAGGTGCAATGGGTGTCTCCGACAGATGCTGTGCAGCAACTGGCGTGGAAGGGACGGCAGTTCTGCTGATCTCGAGGTGCTGTGAAGTCCCTTCTTGTCCAATCGGTGTCGAGCCACATCCACCGCCATATTGGGGGAAGTAAAATCCAAATCAAAAGCTGTACTGGCAGGGATGGAACATCGGAACGAACTTTGGCCGGAATTATACATAGTCAGGAATGTGTTCTTCTTGCGAACATGAATATCTAGGTGCTTAAAAGCATTCGACTGTTTATGATTCAATCCAGAAATTCCCTCTTTACCCTCCTTTGGAGGTAATGAAGGAACTTTGATGCATTTAATTTCGTTACTGTAAAAATGTATGCATAATGTTATGCTTCAAATCTCATTTCACTCATTTCAGCATATGGGTTCTGGCTGGTCACAGCACTCTGTCTGTGTATAGTATAATTAGAACATTTTCGTACCATGTTACGAATGCAGCATTTGACGCGACTATATTCCAGATGTTGACATTTTTTATTAAAATGCTTGAGATTTCCCTTTTCTTCCTTCTCCGTAAAATTTAATGTGTTTCTTTTAAATCCCATTTTTCGTTCCATTTGAGACTAGATGGTATTCATAGAATACTTACCCTGTGCAGTCAACATGTTGCGAGCCAACTCTTCTGTTTTCGAACATTTTTTTTTTCTTTGATCCAATATGGCTGCCAGACCATGTGAGCGATGACATCATACATTTATATTCTCAAATAGAATTGTTGCATAGATCACGCTCAATACATTTCAAACTGATTAGACTAAGTGTTGTCCCTGTCGAATTATGTCATAATTATGGCACCAATGATGTCATCGTTAACACCTATTCCCCATATATAGTTATTTACAATGAGCTAGGTTTCAATTTTCTCCATGCAGTGGTTTTGGAGATAGAGGTACAACATTTTTCAGTTTATCCAAGATGGCGCCTGTACCACATGACCGATGACGTCATGATTATCATTAAAATATTCCACAGGATGAGGCGCTCCTATGGTGAAAATTTCGTGCCCACCATCAGACCAACAGTTGCTGAGAACAAAAAATCACAATGATCGGATGTGTTGTACTTGTTGAATTATGACGTCATAACGAAGGCACCGGTGACATCATTAACATATCTTATTCCCCAAGGGCAGTACTTGACAATCAGCCATGTTTCAATTTTTTCCATGGAGCCGTTTCGGAGATATAGAGGTGCAACTTTTTTCGATTTTTTTCCAAGATTGCGTCTGTACCACGTGACCGATGATGTTATAATTTTCATTTAAAAATTTCTACAGGAGGAGCCGCACATATTCTGAAAATTTTGTGTCCATCGGTCTAACATTTGCAGAGGAATTTTTGTTTTATTCATACTGATCAGATCAAGCGTTGTACTTGTCGAATTATGACGTCATAATTAAGGCACTGATGACATCACCATCAACGTATCTTATTCCCAATGGCGAGTACTTGACAATGAGCCATGTTTCAATTTTTTCCATTGAGCGGTTTGTGAGATATAGAGGTGTAACGTTTTTCCAATATGGCGTCCATACCACGTGAACTATGACGTCATAACTATGAATAAAAAAATTATACAGGCGGAGGCGCTTCTATGGTAAAATTTCGTGTTAATTGGACCAACGGTTGGCGAGAAATGAATTTTTTAAATGCAGACATGGCACACGTATGCACCTGAATGCTTAACCCCGCTTTTCGCTTCGCGAGCGCGGGGTAAAAATTAACTTGTCATCTCTAACAAATTCACTATCTAATCATAGGGCCTTTATTTTACCTATTTAATTGCCCCATTAACAAATCCCAATATTTGAAGATTACAACAACTGAAAGCAACACGACAGCTTCATTCTCCACTTGTTGCTTCATTCTCTTCCCATGAAATGTCTGGGACAGAGAGAACAGACGGGTCCCGTCATGCAATACGACTCGTCACCCCGAGCTGCCCTGAGGTCTGACATCGAAGGTAAATGCAGTCAGTGCAATGTTGGTCAGAAGACCTTTACAAATTGGATCAACAAAAGCTGCCTGAACGTCATGCACAATGTCACACATGTAACAACACCTGACGTTTAATAAACCGTCATACCGTGTGCTTTCTGGACAGCTTTAAAAAACATTGTCGCGCGATTGCCCCTCGGTTAAGACCGGGAAAATCACGAATAGCCAAAACGAGCTTTAATTCCGAGGCGACATTCAATGGCGGATTTTCCTATACATATGTGCGTGGTAAAGAAGGAAAGGGGAAGAAGCTGCGAGATTTACCTGACGCGATCTCGCCGGGCAGTCTTCAACCTGCAGGAAATTAAACTCACACAAACACGGGATTTTGAATAGAAAAGAAAATAATAAAAAGGTTTATTTAATAAATATCGGACAATGGAACGCGACGATAAATAACTATAACCTAGGTTGGGACGTCCCCACTCACATACTTCACATACAGAACAGGGGAATGAATAATAAAATTAACGTTTCGTTGTGTTTGTGAATGCGAGCTTATCTCAGTCTGGCAGTGTCGGGGATCGTCTGGCTCGATTGCGTCGTCTGACGCAGCTCCAGTCAGCGGGAAGTAGGCCTCGTTCCGCCCCCTTTCGCGCTCCACCAGGCCCACGGACGCCGCTGCACGCCAAGCCTCGTGTCCCCGCGCGATCGTTCATGAGGTCCGTGCATGAATGCCAGGTAAGAGAATCGTCGGTGCGCCAACGTACCTCCAACGTCCAACGAGCGAGGGTCCAACAGTGACAAGGTCCAACACAAGAGAAGGTCCAGCGCAAAAGGACAGTCCAGGGCAAGATGGCAAAGGGAAGAGATCCAACTCAGAGGGACAGTCCAACACAAGAGGGCAAAGGGAAGGGAGGCAGAGGTGAAGAGAGGCAGAGGCGAAGGGGCGAAGAGAGATCAAGGAAGAGCGGCAGAGGCGAAGAGAGAAAATGTCGGTCTACGCTCTCTTTTATCAGATGTCCTCTGACGTCACTGGCTCTTCCTCCTCCAACCAGCGCGTCACTTCTAGCCTTCCCGAATCTTCCAATCTCATCCGTCCCCTCCCATTGGCCGAGCGCTTGGCGCTCTGCTCCCATGCCAATGGTCGGTGGCCAATCACAAGTCCTTCTTTACTCTCCAATCGGTGCTCTTGGTGTTGGTCGCCCCTCCCCCTCCTGTCAATCACGAGTTCTCCTGGGCGTGGCTCTCGGCCCGCCTGTGCGATGTCTGATCGCCATGGCGTACCACTGCGTGGCCGCTTCCTGCTTGTCTCTTCGGTCAGTCATTGTGGCGGTGCGAGAATTAATTAATGTGGTGCACTAATGGATCTATCTCCTGCATAAGAGTGCGTTGCCATATGGGACACCGGGATAATTACAGGTTTCACACATGTGAGAATTAGCCTAATCCCTACAACTATTTAACACATGATCATCCTTGTATGATCACAGATATACACTTAATCCGACAAACCGCCTAAACAAAAATTACAGGTGAGGTTTCCCTATCACGACAGACAAAGCACCTACCTATGCAGATGTACCTAAATCTATATATCCTACGACCGCAGCACTGACATAACAATATATTAAACAAATACAGATACATTCAAAGTACACCACCTCCATGCCGAATAAATAAATACCATATCAACAAGCGCATCACAATGTCACCTTGCAGCACATTGAGAGGGAATTGGGAGGGAGTGGTTTAAAATAATGAATTGTGTAATTAAAACAAATAAATATTAATCGTAAAATAATTAATTTCTTAATCAATTTACTAACAAGTACAGATACATTCAAAGTACACCGCCCCCATGCCAAATAATTTAATATCCCACAGGAGGGAGAGGTGTACAATAATTGATTGATTAATTGTATAATTAAAATCAATAAAAGATTATCACAAAATATTTTCTTAATCAATTGGCTAATAGCATAACTAAACCACTAGTGCTTCATCCGAAGATGTATCTTTTAGAAATTTAATTAAATAAGTCATTAATAAAAAATTAAATAATTAATTGATTAATCAATAAATAATTAATCGATTAAATGATTAATCAATAAATCAAAAATATCCTTGATAGCCACATCACTTGGTCACTGTCATGTCCAAATATTAGCTTCCTAGCTCAAAAGGTGCCTGAGATATTGCCCAGATGAGAAAGAAAATAAATAAATGATTAATAATGAAAACAAATAAATAAGTCATTAAAAAATTAAATTATTAATCAATTTGCTAATATAACACATAAACCACCACCATTTCCTCAGAATCTAACTTAAAAAAATATATATTTAGTCATTAATCAAATAATCAAATAATTAATCGATTAATTAATAAATCAAAAATGGTCTTTGCAGCCAAATCACCTGGTCATTGGCATGTCCAAATATCAGCTTCCTAACTCAAAAGGTGCCTGAGTTAATGGTCAGAAGAGAAAGGAAATTTAATTAATTAAATAAGTACTTTATGAATTGCTAATAATTAAGTAACTCCTCAATTAATTGATTAATCAAAAAACAGAAAATACCCTTTTTGACAAAGGACATGCTCACTATTGTGCTGAAATTTCAGCTTCCTAGCTCAAAGGATGGCTGAGATATCACCCGGACAAACAAACAAGACGTCATGCGTAGCACGATCCTTGCAAAATCCCCCCCCCCCCCCCCCCCAAAGGTTTTCCATTGATACAGCAACTTGGCCATTTCATGAAGATTATAATTTACGATCTTGATCAAAGCTCGGGTCAACAGGATGAAAAGTGACGATTTTTCAGATGAAAAATGATGATTTTAGAAGTTTGACCTTGAGTTGACCTTTTGACATTTTGACCTCAAATAGTTGGTTTTCAAATTCAGTGAGGCAATACACAAATGCTGTTCTATTTTCAAGTCAATCAGATGAGAATTGACGGTTTTTCAGATGAAAAGTGATGATTTTGGAAGTTTGACCTTGAATAGACCTTTGACCTATTGACCTCAAATAGTATGTTTCCCAATTTAGTGGCTCGATATGCAAATGCTGTTCAATTTTCAAATCGGTTGAGAATTGACGATTCTTCAGATGAAAAATGATGGTTTTGGAAGGTTGACCTTGAGTTGACCTTTGACCTTTTGACCTAAAAATAGTTGGTTTCCCAATTTATTGACTCAATATACAAATGTTATTCAATTTTCAAGTCAATCGGATTTAACATGGCGATTTTAGAATCTGGCCCAATGTGTGCCGTCGCTCAGATGGACGTCAAACTGGTCTGCCGACATGAGGTGGTGAACGTTATGCCTAAGTCACACATAGGCGGATATTTTGGCGACTACCGGCGACTGCCGGCGATCAAGATTTTTCGGCGACCACTGGCGATTTCGGGCGGTCAAATATGGTCAGGCGGCAGTATGGCGACTGCAGGCGGCCACATTGCGACTGCATTGCGACGACGCCCCGAGTGGGATGGCGACTGTCGAAGATCGACGACGACTGCATTGCGGATGCACGGCGGCAGCGTGGCGACAGTCTGGCGGCTAGATTACGACCGATGGCGGATCGCAGCGACTGCATTGGGGCCGGGTGGCGGTTTACTCCGACGTCCGCAAGACTGCAATAAGACCGCCGGCGATTGGAGACGATTCACACAACTTTTTAAATCTTTATTTCTCTATTTTACATTTCACTTTATTCATTTCAATGATGTATAGTGTAGCAGCATAGCAAACCTGTTGTGCATTTTGTGATACAAGCACCAAATTTGGCACAAATGTACATTAATATGTTGCGAACATTTTCAGATATTGGGCCACTTGAAATTCTCTTTATGTCCGCCATATTGGATTTCAAAATGGCCGCCACTTGAAATCTACATTTGCTATTATCTCTGGACGTAATGCAGCTATTGACTTGATTCTGGTATCTAAATGTATGTTTTTGGGGCAAGGAATCCAATGGTACCAATTTCAACTTAATATTATCTATCACAGTCTGTTATATAATTTTATTTGGAAATTATCTAGGCAAATATTGGATTCAACACAATACTTTGAAAAGAATGTCTTAGTTCTGTAAATGTCTTAGGTATAATACTGACATGCTACATGGTCTAGTATTTGAGGCTAGGTGTACTGGTATCTGAGGCTAGGTATATACCGGTACTGAAGATACGTGTACATAAACAGTGTCATGTTAACAAGTTCAGCATTGCCACAAGTACATGTATGTTGTTGACTCATCGTCATGTGCAGTCCCCTTCACACACACAGAGGGCTGTGCACTGAAGGGCAGCCTTTTTGCACTTGCAGTGCCTCACACACCCTTTCTTGCACTTGCAAGAAACCAGCTCAATGCAGCTGTGAGCTGCCTCAGTTAGCCTGGTCCAGTAAGGTGTGTACTGTCCTTCTCCAGTCCTTGACCAACCCCAGTTGGTTGGTGGAGGGAGCTCTGGTGCTGGCAGCAGTATCTGACCCCACACATGTCCACCTTGATACACTGCCCTCTTGACATGTTCCTCCAGAGCTGCCTTCGTTGGAGGGATGAGCTGCACATTGTTCTTCCTTGCGGAGTTTCCTCCTGGCCTTGTCAATGTCTGTGCATTTGCTGGTTCGATCATACAACAGGATCACGAACCTCTCGATGATGCGCATTGCATCGTCTGGTATGTCACGAGGTGCAGAGGACAGCAGCAGCAGCGCCTCTGAGTTCTGGCAGTACCGTCCAGACTGCCCACGCAGTGTTCTTGCCATGTCTATGAAAACTAGACACAGTGTCGCATCCAGTTAGAGCGTGGAACATTGGCAGTGCACGAGCCTTCTCTCGTCCCAATCCAGCTGCTATTTCGTGTGCTGCTAGGTATCGGAAACTCTGGCCTGTTCCGAATGCCAGCCACAGTTTGTCTTCTGGTTGCAACTCCTGTGCCGGGGACACTGCCAGCACCACAACATCGGTGTCTACAGTCCGGATGAGTATTGCATGGTGTCCATGCTGGACTGCGTGAGATGCATGCAGCAACATCCGACTGTCAGCCTCTTCATGGTTACATGGGGCGAGTGAGGTCAGATCTGGCAGTAGTGGCTTGCTGAGCACTGCCTCTCCATCAGTAATGACGAGTTGCTTGTCCTCCTGGTCAAACCATTCCATGAGAGCTGCTGAGAGGAACCTGAACAGCTCGGTCTTGTTGCTGTCCACTCGTAGGAAGTTCTGCCAGTTTCCTGGTATGGCTGCGGCAGCCACCACACGTCTCCGCACACCTTGTCCCCGCTTTGCACGTGTACTACCTTTCAGTGAATCAGCAAGGTAAGTATCCCAGACCAGATCCAGGCGTGACACTGTTTGCAGCTTCGTGGACATATATGGGATGAAGATCTGTTGTGCATACTCTTCAAAGGTCTTTGATGCAGCCGGCTTCAGCATCTGGACGATGGCTGCTCCATCAAGCACAATACAGGTCGTGACAGGAGTCTCTGTCTTTGCGTCGGAGACTTCTTCCAAGCATGTGAGGAGATCACTCTTGGTACCAGTGCAGAGGCTTCCACCATCAGACAATGCAGGAGGACATGCCTGATTCTCGTGACAAAAGAACTCCTCAAGGTTTCCATCCCTCGCCTGGCAGCCAATGTACAGGCGTGCGAAGAGTTCACGGTCATTCTTGATGGAGGCGAGCTGTTGCTGACCTTTGCTCTGGCTTCTTGGAGTGGAAGTGCTGAACACCTTCAGCTTGTTACGAGGAATGGGTGCGTCCACTGCCTTTGTTCTGTCCAACAGACACTCTCTGGTGAAAGCCTCGAACTGCTCTTGGCCAATCCTCTTGGCATTCATCACGGTCTCCACAGCAGCAGGATCTGCGATCTCCTTTGTGTCCAGTTTGACTACATCCTGACTCTCCTCCTCGAATGGGTTGCCCATCTCCTCTATGACACCGACGAGAGAGCGAACATCTTTCACAAATGAGGCCTGTACACTTGGCGTCTGATCATGATGACGTGTCTGCTGTTTGCCGTCTCCAGTGTTGGTTCCCATCCTGGAATTCTTCGATCACCCTGGCAACTTCTGGTCCCGCAACCATCCAGCGACGTAGGGCACTAGGGTTGTCAGTGAGCCCAACTGCTCCACCGTCTCCTTTGATGCAGGCATTATTCTGCTCATGTGCCTGGTCAATCGGGATTGAAGAGAACACCCTCTGTGTTTTCTGAACGGTGAAGTGGCTTTCCCTGAATTTCCTGGCTACATCTGGGTGTTTGATGGTGAGTTCGGCCATGTCCTTCAGGTGCACTGGTATCCACCTAGCATAGTGGGTGTAATCCAGTGCATGGAACCAGGGGACCAGCTCTGTCAGAGCATCGAGGTACATCATTAACGATCCCTGCCTGAGAGAACGCACATACACTAGAACCAATAGTTCTAGTTCCAGCACGGTTGCCCAGTAGTGAAACTGGGGGATGTCTTCTCCTCTCTGGCAACACCAGTCTTCAAACTCCGGAAGGTCCTCTGCATCCCTGGTTTCCCCCAGACAGTAGTGGTTGTAGGCACGGTGTTGCAGGATGTACAGTGCTGCTGCAGTCACTTGATGTGCTCTTCTTGTGCGCAAGACATGGGATGCTCGCAGGAATGAGTCTGCTGTCCCTGCTGTCGCAATCTCGGCTTGCACAAGTGCTTGCACCCAACCACTCCCTTTCAGCCAGTCCCCCAGTGTCCTCAGTGCCGCCATTTCTATGTGGAGGCCACCAAACATCACCACTATCTGGTCTTCACCATAGCTCTCTGGCCACTTCCACTGTATCTGCTTGGCCAAAGCAAACAGTGGCTGATCAACGGTGACCACTGGTGTCTGTCCAGGATTCAGGTGTTCCACAGCATTCTTCACGACGTCCATTGAGTGCCGGATCATGGCCACTGTGTGGGCACTCTCCAGGAAGAGTGGAAGCAGCGACGTGGGGCAGATGACTCGAGCATCTGGTGGCTGTCGGCTGGCATGAAATGCAGCCCAAGATGTGTTGTCATTGTCCACTGTACCAGTGTCTTTATGTACACGTATCTTCAGTACCGGTATATACCTAGCCTCAGATACCAGTACACCTAGCCTCAAATACTAGACCATGTAGCATGTCAGTATTATACCTAAGAAATTTACAGAACTAAGACATTCTTTTCAAAGTATTGTGTTGAATCCAATATTTGCCTAGATAATTTCCAAATAAAATTATATAACAGATTGTGATAGATAATATTAAGTTGAAATTGGTACCATTGGATTCCTTGCCCCCAAAAACATACATTTAGATACCAGAATCAAGTCAATAGCTGCATTACGTCCAGAGATAATAGCAAATGTAGATTTCAAGTGGCGGCCATTTTGAAATCCAATATGGCGGACATAAAGAGAGAATTTCAAGTGGCCCAATATCTGAAAATGTTCGCAACATATTAATGTACATTTGTGCCAAATTTGGTGCTTGTATCACAAAATGCACAATTCTTTTGAATATTTGGGCTAAGCCGCCCCACTAGTATGACATGAAGCATAAAGATGTTTGATGTACAATAAGAAAGTTAATAAAGATGTATCATTGTAATGTAATAATCAAACTTTTCTGCAGGGAGAGAGAATGGAAATAAAGTCCAACAAATTATTTCCACTGGTCCCAAGTCCCAAAAATAAAGTTCCCAAAAGTCCCAAGTCCAAACAATAAAGCCATATCCTTGTCGGCACCACAGGACCTCACTCCACGGAGACCCTCACACCATCCTGTCTTGCCATGGAATCGTGGTATGTCGTAATGCGGTCGCCAGGCAGTCGTATCCCTGTCGCCAATGGCCGTAACTCGGCCGCCACTAGTCCTACTGCTGTCGTCGTCAGTCTCCCATAGCCGCAGGGGAGACGTGGTAGTTCTTCTGTAGTCGATATGCAGCCGCAACAGTGTCGGCCCGTCGTCGGGAAGATGCCGCAGGAAGGCCGTATGGCATTCGCATCTCTGCCGTGCTAGCTGGTGGGGCGATGCTGGGGCGATTGCGGAAGACTATGAGCGACTGGGTTGCGGCCGCTTTACGCTCTTATTACGGATACCGACGACAGCATGGCGGTTCCATCACGACAGCATGGCGGATTTTTTTCCATTGCGACTGAGCGCGCCGTTTTTAAACATTTTAAAAACTTTTTGGCCCCTTTGCGGCTCTTGCCGACTGCAGCCGACCTGGGGAGGATAACCACGACTACAGGCGACCGTCCATTACGGTTTCATTACGATTGTCGGCGGGTGGTGGCGATTTTTTCAGTCGCCAGTAGTCGCCGACAAATCCGCCTATGTGTGACCTAGGCATTAACGATCCCACGGTGTCCTTCACAAAGAGTATGTGAGCTATCACGGGCATCCTGACCAGTGACCAAATTACAAATTCCTCCTCTGACCAGCAGAGGGTGCTGCATCACCGGCGTGGATGATCCGATCCAAACCGTGTCACTGTTTCAAAAAGATTTGCTGCTCTTGGCAAAAGGACATCAGAAGGTTTTCTCTTATCAGAAGAAGCGAAAAGGGTTGCCTTATGTCCGTGAAGTTAGCACCCGTTACCCTTTACCCGAATCAAAGGTAGGGTTGTACAATTACAAAAATGGGGGGTGTTGTGGATTTATTTGCACAAAAGGCGGGTGCGAATGCGTAAATAGGGTAAATTATGGACTATGGTAATCTGATAATGGTTCGAATCCTGTAAAAGCAAAAGAAACACAATGTAAAAAGCAAATAGGGCAATGGTTCGAATACAGTAATGGTTTGAATACGGTAATGGTTTGAATACGGTAATGGTTTGAATACGGTAATGGTTCGAATACAGTAATGGTTTGAATACGGTAAAGGTTTGAATACGGTAATGGTTTGAATACGGTAATGGTTTGAATCCTGTAATGGTTTGAATACAGTAATGGTTTGAATACAGTAATGGTTTGAATACGGTAATGGTTTGAATACGGTAAAGGTTTGAATCCAGTAATGGTTTGAATACGGTAATGGTTTGAATACGGTAAAGGTTTGAATACGGTAATGGTTTGAATACGGTAATGGTTTGAATACGGTAATGGTTTGAATACGGTAATGGTTTGAATACGGTAATGGTTTGAATACGGTAATGATTTGAATACGGTAAAGGTTTGAATACGGTAATGGTTTGAATACGGTAATGGTTTGAATACGGTAAAGGTTTGAATACGGTAATGGTTTGAATACGGTAATGGTTTGAATACGGTAATGGTTTGAATACGGTAATGGTTTGAATACGGTAATGATTTGAATACGGTAATGGTTTGAATACGGTAATGGTTTGAATACGGTAATGGTTTGAATACGGTAATGGTTTGAATACGGTAATGGTTTGAATACGGTAATGGTTTGAATACGGTAATGGTTTGAATACGGTAATGGTTTGAATCCTGTAATGGTTTGAATACGGTAATGGTTTGAATACGGTAAAGGTTTGAATCCAGTAATGGTTTGAATACGGTAATGGTTTGAATACGGTAAAGGTTTGAATACGGTAATGGTTTGAATACGGTAATGCCTTGAATACGGTAATGGTTTGAATACGGTAATGGTTTGAATACGGTAATGGTTTGAATACGGTAATGGTTTGAATACGGTAATGGTTTGAATACGGTAATGGCTTGAATACGGTAATGGTTTGAATCCAGTAATGGTTTGAATACGGTAATGGTTTGAATACGGTAAAGGTTTGAATACGGTAATGGTTTGAATCCGGTAATGGTTTGAATACGGTAAAGGTTTGAATACGGTAATGGTTTGAATACGGTAATGGTTTGAATACGGTAATGGTTTGAATACGGTAATGCCTTGAATACGGTAATGGTTTGAATACGGTAATGGTTTGAATACGGTAATGGTTTGAATACGGTAATGGCTTGAATACGGTAATGGCTTGAATACGGTAATGGTTTGAATCCAGTAATGGTTTGAATACGGTAATGGTTTGAATACGGTAAAGGTTTGAATACGGTAATGGTTTGAATCCGGTAATGGTTTGAATACGGTAAAGGTTTGAATACGGTAATGGTTTGAATACGGTAATGGTTTGAATACGGTAATGGTTTGAATACGGTAATGGTTTGAATACGGTAAAGGTTTGAATCCAGTAATGGTTTGAATACGGTAATGGTTTGAATACGGTAAAGGTTTGAATACGGTAAAGGTTTGAATACGGTAATGGTTTGAATACGGTAATGGTTTGAATACGGTAATGGCTTGAATACGGTAATGGTTTGAATCCGGTAATGGTTTGAATACGGTAATGGTTTGAATACGGTAATGGCTTGAATACGGTAATGGTTTGAATCCGGTAATGGTTTGAATACGGTAATGGTTTGAATACGGTAATGGTTTGAATACGGTAAAGGTTTGAATACGGTAATGGTTTGAATACGGTAAAGGTTTGAATACGGTAATGGTTTGAATACGGTAATGGCTTGAATACGGTAATGGTTTGAATACGGTAAAGGTTTGAATCCGGTAATGGTTTGAATACGGTAATGGTTTGAATACGGTAAAGGTTTGAATACGGTAATGGCTTGAACACGGTAATGGTTTGAATACGGTAATGGCTTGAATACGGTAATGGTTTGAATACGGTAATGGTTTGAATCCGGTAAAGGTTTGAATCGGGTAGAGGTTCGATTCGGGTCAGGGTTCGATTCGGGTCAGGGTTCGATTCGGGAAAGGGTTTGATTCAGGAGAGGGTTTGATTCGGGTGAGGGTTTGATTCGGGTGAGGGTTTGATTCGGGTGAGGGTTTGATTCGGGTGAGGGTTTGATTCGGGTGAGGGTTTGATTCGGGTGAGGGTTTGATTCGGGTGAGGGTTTGATTCGGGTGAGGGTTTGATTCGGGTAAGGGTTTGATTCGGGTAAGGGTTTGATTCGGGTAAGGGTTTGATTCGGGTAAGGGTTTGATTCGGGTGAGGGTTTGATTCGGGTAAGGGTTTGATTCGGGTAAGGGTTTGATTCGGGTGAGGGTTTGATTCGGGTGAGGGTTTGATTCGGGTGAGGGTTTGATTTGGGTAAGGGTTTGATTCGGGTAAGGGTTTGATTCTGGTCAAGGTTTGATTCGGGTCAAGGTTTGAATCGGGTCAAGGTTTGAATCGGGTAAAGGTTTAATTCAGGTCAAGGTTTGATTTGGGTCAAGGTTTGATTCGGGTCAAGGCTTGATTCGGGTAAGGGTTTGATTCGGGTAAGGGTTTGATTCTGGTCAAGGTTTGATTCGGGTCAAGGCTTGAATCGGGTAAGGGTTTGAATCGGGTAAGGGTTTGATTCGGGTAAGGGTTTGAATCGGGTAAAGGTTTGAATGGGGTAAAGGTTTGAATAGGGTAAAGGTTTGAATAGGGTCGATGTTTGAAAATGGTAAAGGTTTGAATAGGGTAAAGGTTTGAATAGGGTAAATGTTTGAATCGGGTAAAGGTTTGAATAGGGTAAAGGTTTGAATAGGGTAAAGGTTTGAATAGGGTCGATGTTTGAAAATGGTAAAGGTTTGAATAGGGTAAAGGTTTGAATCGGGTAAATGTTTGAATAGGGTAAATGTTTGAATAGGGTAAAGGTTTGAATAGGGTAAAGGTTTGTATAGGGTAACGGTTTGAATGGGGTCCAGGTTTGAATAGGGCAAAGGTTTGAATAGGGTAAAGGTTTGAATAGGGTAAAGGTTTGAATAGGGTAAAGGTTTGAATAGGGTAAAGGTTTGAATAGGGTAAAGGTTTGAATAGGGTAAAGGTTTGAATAGGGTAAAGGTTTGAATAGGGTCGATGTTTGAATATGGTAAAGGTTTGAATAGGGTAAAGGTTTGAATAGGGTAAAGGTTTGTATAGGGTAAAGGTTTGAATAGGGTAGAGGTTTGAATAGGGTCGAGGTTTGATTCAGGTAAGGGTTTGATTCGAATAAGGGTTTGATTCGGATCAGGTTTGATTCGGGTCAAGGTTTGATTCGGGTCAAGGTTTGAATCAGGTCAAGGTTTGAATCGGGTCAAGGTTTGAATCAGGTCAAGGTTTGAATCGGGTCAAGGTTTGAATCGGGTCAAGCTTTGAATCGGGTCAAGCTTTGAATCAGGTCAAGCTTTGAATCAGGTCAAGGTTTGAATCGGGTCAAGGTTTGATTCAGGTCAAGGTTTGATTCAGGTCAAGGTTTGATTCAGGTCAAGGTTTGATTCAGGTCAAGGTTTGATTCGGGTCAAGGTGTGATTCGGGTCAAGGTTTGATTCATGTCAAGGTTTGATTCGGGTCAAGGTTTGATTCGGGTCAAGGTTTGAATCGGGTAAAGGTTTGAATAGGGTAAAGGTTTGAATCGGGTCATGGTTTGATTCGGGAAAGGGTTTGAATCGGGTCAGGGTTTTATTCGGGTAAGGGTTTGATTCGGGTTCGGATTTCATTCGGGTAAAGGTTTGATTCGGGTAAAGGTTTGATTCGGGTGAGGGTTTGATTCGGGTAAGGGTTTGAATAGGGTAGAGGTTTGAATAGGGTAGAGGTTTGAATAGGGTAAAGGTTT
This sequence comes from Myxine glutinosa, assembly GCF_964187855.1. Classification (NCBI taxonomy): domain Eukaryota; kingdom Metazoa; phylum Chordata; class Myxini; order Myxiniformes; family Myxinidae; genus Myxine; species Myxine glutinosa. The sequence goes on from NC_136270.1 coordinate 44,133,568, forward strand.
GAATAGCGTAAAGGTTTGAATAGGGTAAAGGTTTGAATAGGGTAAAGATTTGATTCGGGTAAGGTTTAATTCGGCAAAGGGTTTGAATAGGGTCGAGGTTTGATTCGGGTAAGGATTTGAATCAGGTAAAGGTTTGATTCGGGTAAGGTTTAATTCGGGTAAGGGTTTGAATTGGGTCGAGGTTTGATTCGGGTAAGGATTTGAATCAGGTAAAGGTTTAATTCGGGTAAGGGTTTGAATAGGGTCGAGGTTTGATTTGGGTAAGGATTTGAATCGGGTAAAGGTTTGATTCGGGTAAGGTTTAATTCGGGTAAGGTTTAATTCGGGTAAGGGTTTGAATAGGGTCGAGGTTTGATTCGGGTAAGGATTTGAATCAGGTAAAGGTATAATTCGGGTGAGGGTTTGAATAGGGTCGCGGTTTAATTCGGGTAAGGGTTTGAAAAGGGTCGAGGTTTGATTCGGATAAGGGTTTGATTCGGGTAAGGGTTTGATTCGGGTAAGGGATTGATTCGGGTAAGGGATTGATTCGGGTAAGGGTTTGAATCGGGTAGAGGTTTGAATCGGGTAAAGGTTTGAATCGGGTAAAGGTTTGAATAGGGTAGAGGTTTGAATCGGGTAAAGGTTTGAATAGGGTAAAGGTTTGAATAGGGTAAAGGTTTGAATAGGGTCGAGGTTTGAATCGGGTAAAGGTTTGAATCGGGTAAAGGTTTGAATCGGGTAAAGGTTTGATTCGGGTCAAGGTTTGATTCGGGTCAAGGTTTGATTCGGGTCAAGGTTTGATTCGTGTCAAGGTTTGATTCGGGTCAAGATTTGATTCGGGTAGAGGTTTGAATAGGGTAGTGGTTTGAATAGGGTAGACGTTTGAATAGGGTAGAGGTTTGAATAGGGTAGAGGTTTGAATAGGGGAGAGGTTTGAATAGGGTAGAGGTTTGAATAGGGTAGAGGTTTGAATAGGGTAGAGGTTTGAATAGGGTAAAGGTTTGAATAGCGTAAAGGTTTGAATAGGGTAAAGGTTTGAATCGGGTAAAGGTTTGATTCGGGTAGGGTTTAATTCGGGAAAGGGTTTGAATCGGGTCGAGGTTTGATTCGGGTAAGGATTTGAATCAGGTAAAGGTTTGATTCGGGTAAGGTTTAATTCGGGTCAGGGTTTGAATACGGTCGAGGTTTAATTCGGGTAAGGGTTTGAAAAGGGTCGAGGTTTGATTCGGGTAAGGGTTTGATTCAGGTCAGGGTTTGATTCCGGTAAGGGATTGATTCGGGTAAGGGATTGATTCGGGTAAGGGTTTGATTCGGGTAAGGGTTGATTTGGGGAAGGGTTTGATTCGGGTAAGGGTTTGATTCGGGTGAGGGTTTGATTCGGGTGAGGGTTTGATTCGGGTGAGGGTTTGATTCGGGTGAGGGTTTGATTCGGGTGAGGGTTTGATTCGGGTGAGGGTTTGATTCGGGTGAGGGTTTGATTCGGGTGAGGATTTGATTCGGGTGAGGGTTTGATTCGGGTGAGGGTTTGATTCGGGTGAGGGTTTGATTCGGGAAAGGGTTTGAATCAGGTAAGGGTTTGATTTGGGTAAGGGTTTGATTCGGGTGAGGGTTTGAATCGGGTAAGGGTTTGATTCGGGTAAGGGTTCGATTCGGGAAAGGGTTCGAATAGGGTAAAGGTTTGAATAGGGTAAAGGTTTGAATAGGGTAAAGGTTTGAATAGGGTAAAGGTTTGAATAGGGTAAAGGTTTGAATAGGGTAAAGGTTTCAATCGGGTCGAGGTTTGAATAGGTAAAGGTTTGAATGGGGTAAAGGTTTGAGTAGGGTAAAGTTTAAATAGGGTAAAGGTTTGAATAGGGTGAAGGTTTGAATAAGGTAAAGGTTTGAATAGGGTAAAGGTTTGAATAGGGTAAAGGTTTCAATCGGGTCGAGGTTTGAATAGGTAAAGGTTTGAATGGGGTAAAGGTTTGAATAGGGTAAAGGTATGAATCGGGTCGAGGTTTGAATAGGTAAAGGTTTGAATGGGGTAAAGGTTTGAATATGGTAAAGGTTTGAATCGGGAAAAAGGTTTGAATAGGGTCAAGGTTTGAATATGGTAAAGGTTTGAATAGGGTAATGGTTTCAATCGGGTCGAGGTTTGAATAGGTAAAGGTTTGAATGGGGTAAAGGTATGAATCGGGTCGAGGTTTGAATAGGTAGAGGTTTGAATGGGGTAAAGGTTTGAATAGGGTAAAGGTTTGAATAGGGTAAAGGTTTGAATAGGGTAAAGGTTTGAATAGGGTAAAGGATTGAATAGGGTAAAGGTTTGAACAGGGTAAAGGTTTGAATACGGTAAAGGTTTGAATAGGGTAAAGGTTTGAATCGGGTAAGGGTTTGATTCGGGTTAGGATTTGATTCGGGTAAAGGTTTGATTCGGGTGAGGGTTTGATTCGGGTAAGGGTTTGAATAGGGTAGAGGTTGGAATAGGGTAAAGGTTTGAATAGCGTAAAGGTTTGAATTGGGTAAAGGTTTGAATAGGGTAAAGGTTTGAATAGGGTAAAGGTTTGATTCGGGTAAGGTTTAATTCGGGAAAGGGTTTGAATAGGGTCGAGGTTTGATTCGGGTAAGGATTTGAATCAGGTAAAGGTTTGATTCGGGTAAGGTTCAATTCGGGTAAGGGTTTGAATAGGGTCGAGGTTTGATTCGGGTAAGGATTTGAATCAGGTAAAGGTTTAATTCGGGTAAGGGTTTGAATAGGTTCGAAGTTTGATTTGGGTAAGGATTTGAATAGGGTAAAGGTTTGATTCGGGTAAGGTTTAATTCGGGTAAGGGTTTGAATAGGGTCAAGGTTTGATTCGGGTAAGGATTTGAATCGGGTAAAGGTTTAATTCGGGTAAGGGTTTGAATAGGGTCAAGGTTTGATTCGGGTAAGGGTTTAATTCGGGTGAGGGTTTCAATAGGGTCGAGGTTTAATTCGGGAAAGGGTTTGAATAGGGTGGAGGTTTGAATCGGGTTAAGATTTGAATAGGGTAGAGGTTTGAATAGGGTAAAGGTTTGAATAGGGTAAAGGTTTGAATAGGGTAGAGGCTTGAACAGCGTAAAGGTTTGATTCGGGTAAGGGTTTGATTCGGGTAAGGGTTTGATTCGGGTAAGGGTTTGATTCGGGTGAGGGTTTGATTCGGGTGAGGGTTTGATTCGGGTGAGGGTTTGATTCGGGTGAGGGTTTGATTCGGGTGAGGGTTTGATTCGGGTGAGGGTTTGATTCGGGTGAGGGTTTGATTCGGGTAAGGGTTTGAATCGGGTAAGGGTTTGATTCGGGTAAGGGTTTGATTCGGGTGAGGGTTTGATTCGGGTGAGGGTTTGAATCGGGTCAGGGTTTGATTCGGGTTTAGGGTTTGATTCGGGAAAGGGGTTGAATAGGGTAAAGGTTTGAATAGGGTAAAGGTTTGAATAGGGTAAAGGTTTGAATAGGGTAAAGGTTTGAATAGGGTAAAGGTTTGAATAGGGTAAAGGTTTGAATTGTGTAAAGGCTTGAATAGGGTGAAGGTTTGAATAGGGTAAAGGTTTGAATCGGGTAAAGGTTTCAATCGGGTCGAGGTATGAATAGGTAAAGGTTTGAATGGGGTAAAGGTTTGAATCGGGTCGAGATTTGAATAGGTAAAGATTTGAATGGGGTAAAGGTTTGAATATGGTAAAGGTTTGAATCGGGTAAAGGTTTGAATAGGGTAAGTTCAGTTTCAAACAAAGGAAACTTCCGAGCCATTTTGTGATGATATCTCAAACAAAGGAAACTTCCTAGCCATTTTGAGATGATATCTCAAACAAAGGAAATTTCCTCGCCATTTTGAGATGATATCTCAAACAAAGGAAATTTGCTAGCCATTTTGTGATGATATCTCAAACAAAGGAAACTTCCCAGCCATTTTGTGATATCTCAAACAAAGGAAACGTCCTAGCCATTTTGAGATGATATCTCAAACAAAGGAAATTTCCTCGCCATTTTGAGATGATATCTCAAACAAAGGAAATTTCCTAGCCATTTTGAGATGATATCTCAAACAAAGGAAACTTCCGAGCCATTTTGTGATGATATCTCAAACAAAGAAAATTTCCTAGCCATTTTGGGATGATATCTCAAACAAATGAAATTTCCAAGCCATTTTGTGATATCTCAAACAAAGGAAACTTCCCAGCCATTTTGCGATGATATCTCAAACAAAGGAAATTTCCGAGCCATTTTGTGATGATATCTCAAACAAAGGAAACTTCCGAGCCATTTTGTGATGATATCTCAAACAAAGAAAACTTCCTAGCCATTTTGTGATGATATCTCAAACAAAGGAAATTTCCGAGCCATTTTGAGATGATATCTCAAACAAAGGAAACTTCCTAGCCATTTTGAGATGATATCTCAAACAAAGGAAATTTCCGAGCCATTTTGAGATTATATCTCAAACAAAGGAAACTTCCGAGCCATTTTGTGATGATATCTCAAACAAAGAAAACTTCCTAGCCATTTTGTGATGATATCTCAAACAAAGGAAATTTCCGAGCCATTTTGAGATGATATCTCAAACAAAGGAAACTTCCTAGCCATTTTGAGATGATATCTGAAACAAAGGAAATTTCCTCGCCATTTTGAGATATGTCAAACAAAGGAAATTTCCTAGCCATTTTGTGACGATATCTCAAACAAAGGAAACTTCCTAGCCATTTTGAGATGATATCTCAAACAAAGGAAATTTCCTCGCCATTTTGAGATATGTCAAACAAAGGAAACTTCCTAGCCATTTTGAGATGATATCTCAAACAAAGGAAATTTCCTCGCATTTTGAGATATGTCAAACAAAGGAAATTTCCTAGCCATTTTGTGACGATATCTCAAACAAAGGAAACTTCCTAGTCATTTTGAGATGATATCTCAAACAAAGGAAATTTCCTCACCATTTTGTCATGATATCTCAAACAAAGGAAACTTCCTAGCCATTTTGAGATGATATCTCAAACAAACGAAACTTCCTAGTCATTTTGAGATATCTCAAACAAAGGAAATTTCCGAGCCATTTTCAGATGATATCTCAAACAAAGGAAACTTCCTCGCCATTTTATATCTCAAACAAAGGAAATTTCCTAGCCATTTTGAGATGATATCTCAAACAAAGGAAATTTCCTCGCCATTTTGAGATATGTCAAACAAAGGAAACTTCCTAGCCATTTTGAGATGATATCTCAAACAAAGGAAACTTCCGAGCCATTTTGTGATGATATCTCAAACAAAGAAAACTTCCTAGCCATTTTGAGATGATATCTCAAACAAAGAAAATTTCTGAGCCATTTTGAGATGATATCTCAAACAAAGGAAACTTCCTAGCCATTTTGAGATGATATCTCAAACAAAGGAAATTTCCGAGCCATTTTGAGATTATATCTCAAACAAAGGAAACTTCCTAGCCATTTTGAGATGATATCTCAAACAAAGGAAATTTCCTAGCCATTTTGTGACGATATCTCAAACAAAGGAAACTTCCTCGCCATTTTGACATGATATCTCAAACAAAGGAAACTTCCTAGTCATTTTGAGATGATATCTCAAACAAAGGAAATTTCCTCGCCATTTTGTCATGATATCTCAAACAAAGGAAACTTCCTAGCCATTTTGAGATGATATCTCAAACAAACGAAACTTCCTAGTCATTTTGAGATATCTCAAACAAAGGAAATTTCCGAGCCATTTTCAGATGATATCTCAAACAAAGGAAACTTCCTCGCCATTTTGTGATATCTCAAACAAAGGAAATTTCCTAGCCATTTTGAGATATCTCAAACAAAGGAAATTTCCTCGCCATTTTGAGATATGTCAAACAAAGGAAACTTCCTAGCCATTTTGAGATGATATCTCAAACAAAGGAAACTTCCCAGCCATTTTGTGATGATATCTCAAACAAAGAAAACTTCCTAGCCATTTTGTGATGATATCTCAAACAAAGGAAATTTCCTAGCCATTTTGAGATGAGATCTCAAACAAAGGAAATTTCCGAGCCATTTTGAGATTATATCTCAAACAAAGGAAATTTCCTAGCCATTTTGTGATGATATCTCAAACAAAGGAAATTTCCAAGCCATTTTGAGAGGATATCTCAAACAAAGGAAAGTTCCAAGCCATTTTGAGATGATATGTCAAACAAAGGAAACTTCCTAGTCATTTTGTGATATCTCAAACAAAGGAAATTTCATAGCCATTTTGAGATGATATCTCAAACAAAGGAAATTTCCTAGCCAGTTTGAGATGATATCTAAAGCAAAGGAAACTTCCTAGTCATTTTGAGATGATATCTCAAACAAAGGAAATTTCCTTGCCATTTTGTGATGTCTCAAACAAAGGAAACTTTCTAGCCATTTTGTGATGATATCTCAAACAAAGGAAATTTCCTAGCCATTTTGAGATGATATCACAAACAAAGGAAACTTCCTCGCCATTTTGAGATGATATCTCAAACAAAGGAAATTTCCTCGCCATTTTGAGATGATATCTCAAACAAAGGAAATTTCCTAGCCATTTTGAGATGATAACTCAAACAAAGATATCTCAAAACTTCTCCCTCTTCCAAATCCTGGTGGCGTCTGGTCAAATCTGTTTCTGGTGTTTGTTCCCCCTCCATCCCCTCCCTCACCTCAAATGGCCACACGGCTGACTCCGCACGTGAAAAAGCTGAATGCCTCAACTCTGTGTTTGCCTCTAAATCTTGTGTCCCAAACCCATCCCTCTCTGTACCCACCGTACCCAGTCGTACCCAGTTGCTCCTGGACTCTGTGTCCTTTCCTCCTGACAAGGTGGAAAAGTTTCTGTCAACCCTCGACTCGGATTCTGCAACTGGACCTGACGGCATCAGCCCACGGGTCCTAAAATCCTGTTCTTCCGCTCTTTCACTCCCTCTCTCTGTTCTCTTCACCCTCTCTTTTGCTCAAGGTCATCTTCCATCTGCTTGGAAATCTGCCAACATCACCGCTTTGCACAAAAAAGGTGCAAAAACAGATCCCAGCAACTACACACCAATCAGCCTTCTCCCAATTATCAGCAAAGTCATGGAATCCATCATTGCTTCAGATATGAAATCTTTCCTCTTCTCCAATGGCTTGATCTCTGATCATCAATTTGGTTTCAGACCTGGACACTCTACTCTGGACATGCTACTTCTGCTTTCTCAACAATGGATGGAGGTCCTCAATGCCAAACAGGAAATTAGAGCAGTCTCCCTTGACATATCACGTGCCTTCGATACGGTCTGGCACCCCGCTCTGCTCACCAAACTCTCCTCTTTTGGTATCCATGGAAATCTCCACGCATGGCTGGCGGACTTCCTCTCTAGTCGTAGTCAGCGTGTGGCCCTGAATGGGTTTCTCTCATCTCCTCTTCCTGTTCAGGCTGGAGTTCCCCAAGGCAGTGTTCTGGGCCCCGTGCTTTTTCTGGTCTTCATCAATGATCTCTCTGACTCTCTTGAAAATCCTCTGTATCTCTTTGCTGATGACTCTACTCTCTGTCGCTCCATTCTTCATCCCTCAGATCGGCAGTCTGCAGCCTCCTCACTCTCTGCAGACCTGGACAAAATCACAGACTGGGCAAACAAGTGGAACATGTCTTTCAATCCTGACAAATCTCACACTCTTACGATGTCTCTCCGAAAAGACCGACTGGACAACCCTCCCATCCACTTTCTGAATAATCCTCTCCAAGAAGTTCTGTCACTCAAGCTTTTGGGTCTCACTATCTGCCATGATCTTTCCTGGGAAAACCACATTTCAAATCTGGCCTCCACAGCCAGTCGCCGACTGGGCATCCTCCGTCGTGCGAAGTCCTTCCTTGGCACACCTGAGCTCCTCACCACATACAAGGCTTTCATCCGCAGCTCAATGGAATACTGCTCTCCCCTCTGGGCTGGTGCTCCTGCCTCACACCTAGCTGATCTTCACGCTGTTGAAACCAAAGCATTCAGAATCATTGGAATCTCCCGCGATGAAGCTAACTCCAAGGGCCTCTCACTCACTCACCGCAGGCAGGTTGGTGGTCTTTCTGTCTTCTACCGACTCCTCTCTGGCCTTGCCCCCCCAGCTCTCTCTGGGCTCTGTCCCGCAAATATTCCTACAGGTCGCACAAGATCTGCCTGCAACCCTCTTATGGTTAAACTGCCAAAATCAAGACTCTCTGCTCACCTTCACTCCTTCATTCCTCTTTTCTCCTGCCTCTGGAACAAACTCCCTCACTCTCTTCAATCCCACTCCACCCTCCAGGTCTTTAAAACAGCTGTTCACCACCATCTCTTATCTTCCCCCATCCAAAACCTTGATCTTTTCTACCCCCGCTAATTTCACCCCAATTCCACTTTTTTGAAATACCAACTTCTGTCCTGGAAGTCCTTGGTGTCCTTGTGTTTTATACTTCTCCCTCCCCCCTTCCCACGCCTCCTCCCCCCAAGCCTTCTCCCTTCCACACATCTCCCTGCTCTCAAATGTTGTGTTTGTGTGCTTCCCCTTCTCTCCCCATCTTGTCTTCCGCTCCCTCTTTTTATATATTTTGTTTGTCTGGTTGATTTGTTTGTGATGTAAATGTTAGCTCTTTTACGAGCCTCGATTCAGTATACAAAAAAAAAGAAAAAAAAAAAAGGAAATTTCCTAGCCATTTTGAGATGACATCTCAAAAAAAGGAAATTTCCTCGCCATTTTGAGATGATATCTCAAACAAAGGAAATTTCCTAGCCATTTTGAGATAATATCTCAAACAAAGGAAATTTCCTAGCCATTTTGAGATAATATCTCAAACAAAGGAAATTTCCTAGCCATTTTGAGATAATATCTCAAACAAAGGAAATTTCCTAGCCATTTTGAGATGATATCACAAACAAAGGAAACTTCCTCGCCATTTTGAGATAATATCTCAAACAAAGGAAATTTCCTAGCCATTTTGAGATGATATCTCAAACAAAGGAAACTTCCTAGCCATTTTGAGATGATATCTCAAACAAAGGAAACTTCCTAGCTATTTTGAGATGATATCTCAAACAAAGGAAATTTCCTAGCCATTTTGAGATGACATCTCAAACAAAGGAAACTTCCTAGCCATTTTGAGATGATATCACAAACAAAGGAAACTTCCTCGCCATTTTGAGATGATATCTCAAACAAAGGAAACTTCCTAGCCATTTTGAGATGATATCTCAAACAAAGGAAATTTCCTCGCCATTTTGTGATGATATCTCAAACAAAGGAAACTTTCCAGCCATTTTGAGATGATATCTCAAACAAAGGAAACCTCCCAGCCCAGCGCTATAGTTTCACGCACCTCCCAACCCCCCACCCCCCACCCCCCCGTCTTGAAATTCCTGGATCCGCCCCTGGGCCTAATGCAGAATGGGCAGGATTGGCCTAATGCGGAACGGGCAGGACAGACCCAATGTGGAACGAGCAAGATGGGCCCAATGCGGAATGGGCAGATGGGCCTATTGCGGAATGGGCAGGATGGGCCTAATGCGGAAGGGGCAGGATAGGCCTAATGAGCCAAATTGCCTTTTTATCATTTACTAGTACACCCGCTCACTTAGGGAGCGGCAAAAACGGTCATTCCGCTTTGGTGTATGTAGATTACAGTCGATCTATGATCGGGTCTCAAGAATATTGGGTGTGTGTTCATTTACCAACTTTCTTGTGGAGAGATCGCCAAGTCGTTTAAGCATTCGAGCAAGCATTGCATTCAAAACCGTTAAGGAACGTCTGGCTTGGCAAGCACTAGCTAACTGCTTGGTAAAGGAGCACAACCCGAGCTTCTCCCTTTCATTTTCATATCAAACAGCAGGAGCAAGTTTCGAAAGTTCGCTACGAAAAATGTCCCGGTAGCGGCAGAAAGGGCCATGTTTTTAACCCAACATTTGTGGGTTATATAGAGTACCATCGATCTTTGCTCAGTTCTCTAAGTAAACCTTACTTCACGGATGTCGTGATTCCTCCAAATTTCTTCATTTGGTGTTATAAAGAGCATTAGCGACTGTTTAAAAAGCTAAGCATACGTGTTTGTGGTGTATAATATTTTCACTTCCCGCAGAAGCCGTTGCTCCCACAGAAATGCCATTATAACTAGAAGCTATTTTTTCACGTTATCACTGCAGGAAAAACGCCTTGGGGAAGTGGGACATTATTTGTATTAATATTGTTTTGTAATAACATTAACAATATGCGATCATCATTAATTTTGTTATTAAAAGCGTCTTTGGAAAAACGCCATAATAAAGCTAATTTAACATTTATATACACCTCAACACGCAACGCCATTGATGGCAATGGCGGGGAAAAGCTGTTCGGGGGAGAAAACCCCCTTGGGGAGGGGGACAAATGAATGCGCTTTCACCTTCATTATGTAACCCTTGGTAATCCTGTCAAGTTTGGTTGAGATTGGAAAAGTAAGGACGGAATGTATTGGCGTCAAAAATTCATCAGACAGACACTAAATGGCGTATTTTAGTACGATGATGATAGAATGACAATTTGGCTCCTCTTTCTTACTTGTTACACATCATCTCAGCTTTCACATAAACCATGAAAACAACAAAATGTTAATTCAGGTATATTGCACACCGTGCAAGGAAAAGAAAGAATTTAACTCACCTTGCCTTTTGTAACGACAGTGCATATGGAACGCCTTACACTGCGGTCTTGGGGAAGAGTGACATGGGACGGGTCTTTTCATGTCTTGCTTTGCTGCAAATTTTATTGGTCGAGATGGTGTAAAGGTTTCCTGAAGTTGGGAATTTTCAACACTCTAGAAATTGTTTCATCACCTTCCCCAGATCTTTGCCTCCTCACAATTCTATCTCGGAGTTCTCCAGACAGTTCCTTGGATTTCATGGTAGAGTTTCTGCTCTGACATTCACCGTCAACTGTGGGACCTTATGTACATAGGAGGTGTTTCTTTCTAAATCATGTGCAATCAACTGAATTGGCCACAGCACAAAGACAACTCCAATCAAGTTGTTAGAGACATCTGAAGGATGATCAAAAGAAATTGGATGCACCTGAGCTCAGCTGAACAATTTACAGTTTGTATCCCACTGATAGGTCGGATCTAGATCCGGACCTGCACCAAAATCTAATCGGGTTGTTCTTGTTACCTTACCAACTAATCCACCTAGTTTTGTCATAACTCATCCCCAAAATATTGAAATATCAAGTTATATTTCGTTTTTGGCCCAATCACTCAATGGTGAGAAATCACTTTCGAGATTTTAAAAATTCTCGTGTATAAATCAGGGTCTGGGTCTTCACCAAAATCTAATTGATTCGTTCTTGTCACATTCCCAACCTATCCACCAAGTTTCATCCAAATCCATTCATAACTTTGACATATTGTGTTACATATAATTTTGGCTATAATCACTCAATAGTGAAGAATCACTTCAATAATTATCGGTTGTGGATCCGGATCTTCACCGAAATCGAATCAAGTCGTCGTCGTTATTACACACCCAGGTGTCCACCAAATGTTGTCGAATCTTTCCACAACTTTTTGAGATATCCTGCTTATGGACAGACAAAGAGACAGACAGGGGTGAAAACACAACTTCAAACAACTTTATTTGTTTTCTAATAACAAAATGGACCACAGTTTGGTGTTCGTAAAAGTTCAGTAGATCATACAAGTCCATAAAGAAATAAGCAATCGGTGATTGAGATAAAAGCAATAAATTCAGCACAAAGACAAAGTGTGGGTTAAATACAAAGTGTTGTCCACAAATGATAATAACTAAGAAATTGGATGGGTAGTTAAACATGAAACGATGCTGTTCAAAAGTTACAAATATCAGGGTAATCGACAACATAAGGTTCATCAGAAATGATGCAAATAAATGTTCCATTTATACCATTAAAACAGAATTTTGTCCAATTCTGTCCAATTGAGTACCCGTTCACTGGTAATTCCCTGCTTGTCGTTAAAGGCGGCAAAAAGGGTTGGCGCCAGGAAGGGCATCCGGCCGTAAAACATTGCTTCAAAAAGGGGACCGAAAAACAACAACTACCACGGTTCCCGAAAAAGGCCAACCCCCGCTTGCGGGGAAAAATGGCCTCTAAAGGTGGTTTTTTTTTAGTTTTTTTAAAATCATATTGTTGAGACGTTAACCTGAGGGAAACTCCCAAATAATACAGAGAGGAAACAAACATGTTTAAAATAGGCCATTTCAGTCCAATCTGAACGAAATTTGGGGTACCTCGATATTCAGAAGATAGCCGGTCAGGTCCACCAAGCAGGAAGAGAAGCTACATTTTCAAGAAAGGCAGTTGGTTGAAACATTTAAGCTGCACAGCAAAGATGCAGAAACTGCAAAACCAAGAGCACAGTAAGGCACGGACGCATTGCCCAGATAGACACTCGGGCCCGAATTTACGAAAGGCGTTTAAGAGTTAGACGTGTGTTGAATCGCCGCTCAAAGCGGAGTGCGATGATCGCCGCTCAAAGTTAATCGCCTATCGCCGAAGAGCGATTTTCTAGTGCACGATCAAAACCTCACCACTAACCTTTAAATAACAAAGAAACTTCAACACATTGGTGAGGATGTGTTTAAGGCCTTGAAACAAGAATTAGACAAAAATGGTACAGTTAGAACTGCAGTTTGACTCTCATGTACTTCCTGGCAGTTTAGGTAACTTTGGAATCACTATTAGGGTATGGAAGGAGTGGCGAAACGTCACCAGATCTGGATATATAATAAATAGATAGCTACTAATTAATTTTATACTGTGTATACAAGCCAAACAGTCTATCATAGAACATGATAGATGTTACAATAACCATCACCAATCACTTCAATCCAGACTACCCAGAATAACATACATGTGGGAACCATAGCTCGGATACAGAGATTGTACACATGGATGGATGGATGAGTAGAAGGAAGGATGGATGTATGAGTAGGAGGGATGGATGGATGAGTAGGAGGGATGGATGGAAGAGTAGAAGGAGGGATGGAGGAGTAGAAGGAGGGATGGATGAGTAGAAGGAGGGATGGATGAGTGGATGGAGGAGTAGAAGGAGGGATGGGTGGAAGGAAGGATTGGTGAGTAAAAGTAGGGATGGATGAATGGAAGAAGGGATGGATAACCTCGAAGGACGGATGGATGTGTCTCTCAAATAGTTCGGCGGATATGTGGCCAAATATAGGAGGATTGTGGCTTTGGTGGTAAAAGCACCAAAATTGGCACATTTGAAGGTTATTATATACTAAACGATTTCAGATATAGGGCCAAGCTCAATTTTTTCCCTGGATGCCCAGAAATGGCAGAATCCAATATGGCCGCCGTTCAAATTGTGAGAAATTATGAAGTCTAATATCTTCGCCAATAAATGACATAACAAGACGAATATAGTATCTATTTATATGTTTTCAGCTATGATGAATTCAATGGAATCATCGTTTTGATGATAACATGTACACAAATCAATATGTCAGACAAAATATGTAAATTAGTTCGTGAAAAAATGGGAAATGCAGCAATTTTTCAAGGTTTAGAAAATAATTTAACACACATGTACAAACAATCACATACTTTATTGTCAAAGAATATGACACCATAATATATAACCATGTGTGTATACCTTATCACATACATGTATATCGTTATTCAAAACACGAACATAGAAATGAACAATATTTTTTTAATGTGACCAGACGAGGAACAAAACAGCATATCAACAAAATAAGCAAAACAAAATGTTGAATAGACCATATATATCAAAGAAAAAATCTAGCACTGAGTAGCACACTTATTGACACATTTACTGTATAAAAGAACGTAATTTTTGTATATAATTATAACTGATACCAATAACTGGACAAAACCTACACTACGAATCATTTGGTAATTACATACGTGTAGATCTACGTGTCCACACAAATCAAGAATAGTTAGCAACGGAACAACTAAACAACACAACTTAATGGCTATCATTATGATCACAATTACCAGCGCAGTTGCAGAGTGACGTGCACTTCAGATCAGCTTTGACACATTTGCAGAGTCCCCTGCATCCCTTCTTACAGCCACACCATAGCAACTCTGAACAGGACACTGCTGCTTCTGGCAACAATGTCCACAATGGCTCCCATCCTCGTGAAGTATTCTTTTTCCATCCCAATGACTCTGGCGAAGGAACATCTGGAGCTCGTATGTGTGCCTGCCCCCAAACATGTCCTCCCTGGTAAATGGCACGTTTTGCGTGCTGCAAAAGCGCTGCGCTAGTTGGTGGGATGGCATCGATGGATCTTGCTTTGGTAGTGAATAGATGTCTCCTGGCTGAGTCAGCAGTAGCTTCAAAACTCGTTCTGTCATATAGCAGCACTACGTACGACTCTAGTACTGACATACAATCATCATTGAAGCTTGCTGGCATTGCAACAAGTTCCGCAAATACTGCAGTAACTGCATTGAATGATTTCCATGTGTCAAAGGCAGTTGTCTTGCCCCTTCCAGCAAAGGAAGAGACCGTGTCACAACCGGTGAATGCGTGGAACATGGGAAGAGCTCGTGCCTTTTCTGCACCCAAAGATGTGGCGATTTGATGAGCTGGGATGTATCGAAGGTGTTTGCCAGTACCAAACGCTATCCAAAGTTGCGTGTTCTCGAGTTGCACAACAGTCGAGACAGCCAGGATGACGACTGTACGCAGCATCAGGATGGCGCAGCATCAGGATGGCACGACAGGATGACGTGTCCACTGTACGCAGCATCAGCCTGCGATAACCTTTCTCTGCTGCATCCATGACGTGCAGAAACATTCTGGTGTCGGCCTCTTCGTGAGTACAAGGTGCCAACGATGAGACATCCTGATGAACACGAGAACAAAGCACATTCTCGCCGCATGTTGAGAACACTTCCTTCTCTGTCGAAAGATTTTCCACCACTTGATGTGCCAAGAAATCAAAGAGCTCAGTCTTGTTGTCCTCTATTCTCAGAAACTCCTGCCAGTTTCCTGGGATTGAGTTGGCTGTTGTGACACGCCTTCTGATGCCCTTTCCTCGTTTCTCTCTTGTTGTATACTTTAGACTATCTTGGCGATACACATCCCAAATAATGTCAACTCTGTTGGATTTTGCCAACTGTGCCTTGATGTACGGCAGCAACACTAGTGTGGCGTAGTCTTGGAAGGTTTTCGCTCCCACTGACCTCAGCATATTGACGATAGCAGCTCCATCCAGTATGATGACGTCGACTGTTGGCGCCTCGCCTTCAGATGTACAAAGCTTCTCTAGACAGTCGGTTAGATCCGCTTTGGTACCAAGCCGTAGTTTTCCCAACTGAGACAAGGCTGGCGGGTATGCATGGTTTTCATGCTTGAAAAAGTTTTCCAAATCACCGTCACGTGTTTGGCATGCGATGTAAAGCCTGGAGAACAGTGCACAGTCACTCTTGAGCGATGCTACCATCTGTGTCGCTTTGGATGGAGTCCTTGTGGGTGGCCGGCTGAACAAGGCCAATCTGTTTTTGGGAATCGTATCCGATACAGGTGTTGTTCGCTCAATTAACCGCTGAGTGACATAGCTGTCATATTGGTCCTGACCCAGCTTCTCTATCCCACGAAAAGTTTTCGCAACAGCTTGATCTGGGATGTCTCTGGTATCTAGAACCAGAAGGTCGCCACTGTCTTCCATGAATGGATTACCGAGGTCTTTGATTACTTGCACAAGAGCCATGATTTCGCTGGCAAAGGAGACTTGTGCGGATGGTGTATGCTCATGATGCCTGACTTGGTCTTTCCCAGTGTTGTTATCCGAGCAAACTGTTTCGAAACTGTCTATAGCCCTCGCGATTTCTGGTCCAGCTACCATCCACCTCAGTAGAGCTCTAGAATTTTGCATCAACCCGATTGCCCCACCATCTCCCTTGACGATTTTGTTGTTTTGTTCATGTGCTTGGTCGATAGCCATGGCTGAGAATGGGCGAGTCGTCTTATGAACAATGAAGCTGCCTTGATCGAACTCCTTTGCTACTTGGGGAAGTCGTTGGTGTAGTGTTGTCATATCACGTATGTGCACGGGAACCCATCGAGCATAGTGAGTGTGGTCCAAGGCAAAGAACCAAGGAGCTAATGCCTTCAGCACAGGAACGTAGAGTGAAAAGTTACCATCACGAAGTGACCGGACATAGACCAGGAGGAGACATTCCAGGTGCATGACCATATACCAGTAGTGGAACTGTGGAGAAACCTCAGCTTGCTTCACACACCAATCATCAAACGACAGTGGTGCACTTGTTTCCATGCTATACACATCATAAGCTGTGTGGAGCAAAATTAATAATGCACTGGAGGTGACTTGGTGTGCATGTCTAGTGCGCTTGACATGGGCACCTTTGAGAAAGGAGTCAACCGTTCCTGCTGTCGCAATACCTGCTTGGGTAAGAACATTTGTCCAGCCACTGCCATCCAGCAAATCCCCGAGAGTGGTCAAAGCAGCCATTTCTATATGCAACCCTCCAAGTAGGATGACAAAGTTCTCTTCGCCGTACACTTCTGGCCAGTTCCATTGGATGAGCTTTGCGATCGCGAACAAAGGCTGATCTACTGTGAGCACAGGAATCTGCCCAGGGTTCAGATGTTCGACAGCTTGTTTGATAACATCCATCGAATGACGAATCATAGCCACTGACTTTGAGTCGTCCGGGAACAATGGCAGAAGTGATGTGATGGTGACATCGAAGTTACGTGATTGGTTTTTATTCGAGTGGAATGCAGCCCAAGCAATCGGATTATCAATATTTTGGACCTGTTGATTTATGAGTCGCTGTGTTTTTCTGCCATTTCGTCTCGTCTTCAAGAGCAGCCTCCAGAGGAGCAGTGTTACTTGTGAGTGGACCTGTCGTCTCTGGGATTTCTGGATCTTTCTTTCTAACTGCCACTGGAGTCAGGATCGTGTAGGTTTCCGGAAGTTGTGGTATCTTCTTGTTTGTTGTCCCTGGTTGTAAGTTAGCTTAACTCAATAGGTCAGTTTGGGCATCATGGCATCATGCAGAGAGGCACGTACCGTTGCAACTTCATCACAGAAGAAACATACATCACCTTGAGAAGGTAGGTCTTTTCGTGAAAACTGTCGCCGCGTGTAAGGGCGATCTTGGGTGTCATTTTCACATGGAGGTATTGCAGTTGTCTGAAGTCGTGCTAGACGACTTGAAGAACACTTCAAATGGTAAGATGAGTGCCACTGAGCGCTATGTTTGGCAAGTGTCTGAGGGATACCATCGCCATCATCTAATTGTGCTATGTCCACGCCAACTGGCTGTTCACCTAATTCTCGAAACGTTGTTAAATTGTCACCCACACGGTCGTACCCAGCGTCCCAGCCCCAACATCTGTCCTCTTCGATTTTGCTGGGCACTGGAGAGGCTCTGAAGAATGTTCTTGGCAAAGGGCACAACGACTCCAATCGATGGGAGGATAGCCAACTGCCGATGTAGATGGTTGCAGACTGACATCTTGTACGATCTTACATCGCTTCTTCGCCGGCATGGTGGATTCTACTTCTGATCAGTCACCTGAAATAAGATAAGTATTATATTAATATATATTATATTATATATATATATATGTTATATATATTATATATATATATTATTAATATATATTATATATATATATTATAATATATAATGTATATTCTATCTGAAAGCATGTACAACAAGTCGTACAACATGATAAATTGTCATATTTATGCATCGGCCACGACATATTTATCATGAATATCAGCTTAATCGGGATTTTAATGCCTTTTAGCGACAAATGAGTGGTGCCATTGGCTTCCTTATGTGTGAAAACATATAAAACGATATGTTATTCATGTCTATGTGATATATATTCAGAAAGATATGACGTAAAATAGATTTTCACGATTCAGATGGCGGCCATCTTGGAGTTTCCCACTTTATGGGTGTAAAAGGAAAAAATGTGCTTGGCCCTATATCTGAAATCATTTAATATGTCATGATCATCAACTGTGCCAATTTTGGTGCTTTTACCACAAAAGCCACAATCATAACACATAACTACCTTAGTAAAAGGAGGGATGGATGGATCTTTTGAAGGAATAATCTCGTTGGCTGCTGAATCTAAAACAAGATGTCCTGGATCAGCCTACAATGAGGGCAAATTCGCTGAATCCCCTCCAACAATTGTCCCTGATGCTGTGATTATATGCAAGTGCATCATTTCAATTGGATGTTGGAGATACGAGTGTTTCACGTACACTCGTATTGTCGGTGTTTCACAGGATAATCGGCTGTTCCGACGCGCACAACGAAACAGACGTTAATCTCCCTTCGTAAATTCCTGTTTAGACGTGTGTTTTGCTGTACGCGTACAATGATGTTTTTCTCAGCGTTTAAGGGTCAGGCGCATGTTATCAAGATACTCACTAAACTCCTTTCATAAATTCGGCCCATGGAGATGTCGTGCGTCTGTATAAATAGTTGTCATGAGTCTATCTTTCCTTGCTTTGCCCACTCCCCCAAACTCCTATGTTTATGCAGGTTGCACACAGTCCACTATCAACTCCCAATGTTTTTGCTGGGTGCAAAACTCCCAAAATGTAGGATCACTGCTCACCTCCACTCATTTGCTCCTCTTTTTCCCACCTGTCGAACCAACTTCCACATTCTTATCGGGGACGCCTTTTCGTGGTGGTTATACCCCCCCCCCCTCCCCCCCTAACACAAGTTTAGGGCCAAATCTTTCCCATTCTTCCCTGCTGCCCGGATTCATCTGGGCAGCGCGGTCATGGTCAGAGTGCCGACCGGTCCCCATGGACCGGCCCTTCCTCTCTTGCTTTATCTCTCTAACTTTGTCACGGCCCTGATTTCATGAAGGTGGGGGTACACCATCCGAGATATGGGGGATCTCTGGGTCACTCCTGGGAGATCAATCGGCCGACTCTGTTCTGCGGGCTTGTTCAAGAGAACTGTCCGGGGCTGTACAACAACTTCCACATTCTCTACAATCTCATTTTTCCCTCCAGGTCTACAAGACACCTGTTAACCACCCCTCCCCTATGCCCACCTCTTACCAAATTTCCAGTCTTTCCTTCATGAGCAATTGCTTCTGTATCCATATTGTTGACTCCGTGTGTCCTCACATCCTTCATTTCTCCAAGTCTCCCTCTTTTATCCTCTATTATTTTATCCGCTGGTGTGTTTCCTCACTCTCTTTCTGCTGTTCATTTTGTTCTGTTATGTCCTGATCTGCTCTATGTTGTGGCTCCTCCATAAGCCTAGATTTTGGATAGAAAAAAGACAAATGGATGAAACAGTGCAATGGAATATAGCACGAAAATTAAATTTTACCTGCATTTTAGCAGGACCAGATCTCTTGAAAACGAGTCATGAGGCTGCTTAAAGTAAGAGTTTTAATCCCTTTTGTGAGCAATTTTACCCCAAGTCCTTCAATTGAAGCTGCTAAAATCTTCATGATCAACTAAGCATCTGGCTGGGTCTTCATCTGGCATTTGCATGACAAGACTTCTTCCCAAGCATGTATACTGTCAAGGCTTTGTTGTTGATAAGCAGGTAACGCTTCTCACTATCATAAACGATAAGAATGGTGATGAGAACAGTGAGCTCTTCTGTAAACATCCCCATGTTATGGTAGAGAGAACATTGATGAAACAGATCTGTAGATCATCCTAGGGGAATTCCGAAAACTTGTTCATTCTGTAACAACCCAGAACAAAAGGCTTGTAAAATAGTTATACTAGAACTACATTCAAACACCTATTATACTGTCCATATAATGTACTGTAATCCATAAAAGATCAATCATTGTGCAAATAATACAAATGATCAGTTACAATGGGCCTTTGACAGCAGGTGCTTTTGAAATATAAACAGCTCTTTCTAACCACTCACTCACTCTTAAAAATGTTTAGTACTTCCTCTGTGGGCTAGACGGTTAATATTTAGCATGCCAATGTAACTCGAAACCAAGATTCCAGAAATAAAATCACAAAACTAGCTGCTCCAAACAAAACTATCCAGGAATGAAACTCGGTTGGTGGAGCATCACTCTCTTGGGGTGAAGCTTGGACTGCACCAGTGGCGAGTCATTTCCGAGGCCAGGAAAGGGATGAAACTTGGACTGCAAAAGTGGCGAGTCATTTCCTAGGCCAGGAAAGGGGTGAAGCTTGGACTGCAACGGTGCAAGTCATTTCCTAGGCCAGGAAAGGGGTGAAGCTTGGACTGCACCAGTGGTGAGTCATTTCCTAGGCCAGGAAAGTGGTGAAGCTTGGACTGCAACGGTGGCGAGTCATTTCCTAGGCCAGGAAAGGGGTGAAGCTTGGACTGCACCAGTGGCGAGTCATTTCCTAGGCCAGGAAAGGGGTGAAGCTTGGACTGCAACGCCCAACGGTGGCAAGTCATTTCCTAGGCCAGGAAAGGGGTGAGGCTTGGACTGCACCAGTGGCGAGTCATTCCCTCGACCAGGAAAGCGGAGAAGCTTGGACTGCACCAGTGGCGAGTCATTCCCTCGACCAGGAAAGTGGCGGAGCTTGGACTGCACCAGTGCCAAGTCATTCCCTCAGCCAGTAGAGGGACAGAGCTTGGACTGCACCATTGGGAGTCATTCCCTCGCCCGGGAGAGGGACAGAGCTTGGGCTGTGTATAAATAAAGTGCTCATACTGTTTGCTCATTC
Source organism: Myxine glutinosa (assembly GCF_964187855.1). Lineage (NCBI taxonomy): Eukaryota > Metazoa > Chordata > Myxini > Myxiniformes > Myxinidae > Myxine > Myxine glutinosa. Next base: position 44,154,231 of record NC_136270.1, read on the forward strand.
TTCATTTATTTATCTGTTTGCAGAATGCAAGTATAATCCACGAGTTTGTTGTAAGCTTCAAGACAAACTCCAATGGTTTGTGACTTACTCATGCCTCGGTGTTATAAAACTACGTGCAAAATGGATCGTTTCCCAATTTTTGCACTGTTAAGCATCCTTATTGGCTTTTCGCACCCAACTATGAACCTCACTATTCCCAGCACCTGTTTGATACATTTCTCATATTACGCAAAGGATCATAGGAAGTCTTTCTCTTGCAGCCTCCAGTATCATGCTGTCACACAAGGGTCCTTTTCAGCTTCACATTGAAAAATTCATAAAATATCAAAAAATACGTGGAATTGGCCCAACAGCTCAGCCTCTATTCTTTATGATTCCCAAAAAGATTAGGTGAGGACCAAAATCATCATTGCGCCGAGCATGAAGGGTGTTGTATCATGGAGCATGTTATTCTTCAAAGATGACCTCCACTGCTCAACTCTTGTGGAAACTAAAAATAATGGCATTTTGGAGCAAAAAATGTAAAATACTTTCTTTTCAGGAGTTCCATGAGTAAAACCATTTACGCTACAGCCAGTATTTCTCCAAAAAGTCCAGGAAATAACAGGATATAACAATATTAATAGCAATAATACTACTACAGTAGTACTTATAAAAGCCTATTTGAAGGCAAAACGAGGAGCACAAGTGGCAAAGTAACCTGAAGTAAAAATCCATTTCACAAATTCTTCATTGTGGCAAAGCTGTCATACATTAGAAAGTGGCGGAAGGTCCCCACTTAGAACGGATCCATCGGGTCGTGGATTTGCAGCCACATAGTCACATCCTTCCAAGCCGTCTTGGGTTATCCTGGCTTCTCCCAGCATGTCTTGCAGCCAAGCTAGCTGAGAGGTTACTTCCTGTGCCAGTGTGTCCAGCTGGGCCTCACGCTGTGCCCATCGTACCTCCACCTCTCTGACAGCTTCTTCCAGCATCCGTGCCTCAGCCTCGGCATGCCGCCTTGTAGCTTCTGCCTTCCGAGCTTCATATCTACACCGAGCGTGGAACAGGGTGAACAAGCTGTGCTTGCTATGGTTTGCACAACAATTAATTTGGATTTAGGGATTTGGGGTTGGGCAGAAAGGTGAGGAGAGGGCATGAAGAGCAAAACCAGAATAGAGCTGGGAAAATACTGTTAGAACATGAACAGGAACCGGCATACGGTGAGAAAGATGTCCGAGACTTCGCTTTTTGCGAAGAGGTCACAAATATAAACCTGTAGCTTTGCTCCAAACTGCAATAGAATGTTAGAGTAGTTATAATGAAACGTTAAGAGAGATCAACTGATTAATTTCTCCATTAACCCCATGGCCACTTTTTAATGAGTACAGTGCCTTTCAGTAAGTATTAACACCCTTTCCTTGAGGAGAACCTGTTTCAGCGTGCAAAAGACCTTCAACTGCAGTAAAGATTTATGTTCCAACAGGACAGCCTGGCATTGGCTTAGCGGTTAGGGTGCCGGCTTGGGATCCTAGAATCCTGGGTTCGAATCCCGGTCGATTGCTGAATTAACGCCAGGGTGGTTGACTCAGCCTGTCATCCTTCCGAGGTCGGCAAATGGAGTACCAGTTCACTGGTAATTCCCTGTGTGTCGCAAAAGGCGACTAACAGGGTTGGCGGCAGGAAGGGCATCCGGCCATAAAACATTGCTTCAAAAAGGGGACCACGGTCCCGGAAAAAGGCCAACCCCTGCTCTGTGGGGAAAAATGGCCTCGAAAGGTGGAAAGAAAAGGACAATGAGCCCAAGCAAACAGCCAAAGCAACACTGGAATGGCTTCAGAATAATAACGTGAAAGTGCTTTAGTGGCCCAGCCAAAGCGCAGACTTGAATTCCATCGAGAATCTGTGGAAAAAACTTGAAGATTACTGTTCACCAACACTCCCCATCCAACTAGACAGAGCTTGAGAAAATCTGCAAGGAAGAATGGGAGAAACTCCCCAAATCCAAATGTGCAAAGCTGACACACACATACCCAAGAAGACTCAAAGTTGTAATCACTGCCAAAGGCGCTTTTACAAAATATCGACTCAGGGGGTTGAATACTTATGTAAATTAGATATTTATGCATTTCATTTTCAATAATTGTGTAAAATTTCTAAAAACACGTCTTCACTGTCGTTATGGGGTATTATGTGTACAGTCGTGGCCAAAAATATTGGCACCCTTGTACCTTTTTCAAACAACTCACAATTTTCTCGAAAAATAAGTTGAAATTGACAAAAGTATTTGGTCTCCACAATTCTTTATTTAACTGTTAATATGACAGAACCTTTGATTTTGATTCAGAACTTAATATATCCTTTTAAATCAGAAAATGAAAAGAAATGGCATTGATAAAATTATTGACACCCTGGGCTTAATATTTGGTAGCACAGCCTTTCGATAAAATAACTGCAGTCAAGCGCTTCCTATAGCCATGAATGAGCTTCCTACACCTCTCTACTGGCAGGTTGGCCCACTCTTCTTGTGCAAACTGCTCCAGTTCTCCCAGATTTGAAGGGCCCCCTTTTTTTTCTTTTTTTTCCAGAAAAACGGACACACAAAACATACAATAAAGGGAGCTGGAGACAAGATGGGGAGAGAGAGGGAAGCACAAAAATACAACAGCAGAGAACAGGGACATTGGGAGATATGTGGGAGGGAGAGGGCTTGAGGGGAGGAGGCATGGGAAGGGGGTGGTGGGGGGTGGGGTGGGAGAGGTATAAAACACATGGACACTGCTAGGACTTCCAGGAAAGAAGTTGGTATTTCAAAAAAGTGGCCTTCTCCCAACTGCTGTTTTCAGATCTCCCCAAAGGTGTTCAATGGGATTTAGATCTGGACTCATTGCTGGCCACTTCAGAACAGTCCAGCGTTTTGTCTTGAACCATTCCTGGGTGCTTTTTGAAGTGTGTTTGGGGTCATTGTCATGTTGCCAGACCAATGACCTTCGACGGAGACCCAGCTTTCTGACACTGGGTTGAACATTGCGCTCAAAAACGTAGTTGATCATCTCCTGATTTCATGATGCCATGCACACATTCAAGGCACCCAGTGCCAGAGGCAGCATAGCAACCACAAAACATCACTGAACCTCCTCCATGCTTGATTGTAGGGAAGGTGTTCTTTTCTTTGAAGGCTTCATTTTGTTTTATGTAAACATAGAGATGATGTGCTTTCCCAAAAAGCTCGAAGTTGGTCTCATCTGTCCACATGACATTCTCCCAGAAGGATTTTGGCTTGTTCAGGTGTGTTTTGGAAAACTCCAGTTCGGCTTTCTCAGCAGTGGGGTCCTCCTGGGTCTCCTACCATAGGACCCCCTTCATTGAGTTGACGACGGATGGTGCGAGTTGAAACTGTTGTACCTTGTGTCTGAAGGTCAGCTTGAATCTGTTTCGCAGTTGATTGAGGTGCTTTCTCCACCATTTGAACAATCATTCGCTGCAATCTTCAAACAAGTTTTCTCTTGCAGCCACGTCCATGGAGGTTGGCTGCAGTGCCATGGGCCTTATGCTCTGGAGGCATATCCCCAAAAGTGGCCTAGAAAAGGTGGTAGGGGTACACTCATGTTACAAGCTGGCAACAATGTTTTTCTGAAAGCCCAGACCTCTAGGAACCCAAAAAGTCTTGTTGCCAGCTTGGGAAATGGTTTGGACCAGATTTGTGGCCATTTTTCAAAATGGCCGCCTACATTTTTGGTGTTTTCTAATATTTGAGCTCTAGAACTTATATCTGGCTGTCTTAAAGGTCTCTAGGGTTATGACCTTATAACATATAGTCATACAACAATCCTCACCCAAATTGGGGTGCATGGCATATCTATAAGTGGTTTTATTGAAGCAAAAAGGCAAAAATATGCCTGAAAAACGCCTTCATTTTGATTTTTCCAAATCACTAAATTGCATACTGTGAAGTTGTTCTTTGGTCAATTTCTTTCAAAATAGTTTTAAAATTTGCCCAGATCCCTCCTCTTCATTAGCAAATCTTCAGGAATATACCCAAGTTCTCAGAAAATATGTTTTATGCATGATCAGCTACCCCTACCCCCTAAATCACAAAACGTGCCAATTTTCAATATTTCCAGATTCCAACCAATATCATTGTTGTATGACTTTTTCTCATCATGATAGGTCCAAATTAACTTACTCTATGTGATTAGGTGTTAATAAAAATTGAATTTCACACTTTAGTGAAAATCCAAGATGGCTGCCAAATGGCCAATAAAATATAATATTTCACATTATGACGTTAAGTTAAGGTAATGCAGTCTACCATTTGATACCAACACATTTTTGAGACATAATATATTGCAAAAATGATGCTTTCCTTTGTATCCTTCCTCAGGTCCTGCCCGAATCATCATTTTAACATAATTGTTGTGTTAACAATGTACTATAACATATTGCTTGTTGCATGTGCTGTAAATAGCTTTCAGTGTTGTGGTAGACATAGTCTTTGTCTCTTTCCAGATATGAATGAAGATGGAACCTGTAGCTGTGATAGGCGGGAGACGGAAGAGAGAATCAGTTGCACTGGACATCGACTGGAGCACATGCCTCATTTGCCAAGGCAACAGAAAAAATGAAAAGACAACCAAGCCCACAGATGTTGGTCTCGAACGCTTTAAAGACTGTGTGATTACGAGACAGAAATACCATGACCATGAGTACATCTCAACACTTGACAGAATACAGAGTATTGACCTTGATGATGAAAAAGAACACATAGTATGGCACAGGGGCTGTTATTCAAAGTTTACACATGCCAACCATATTGAGAGACTGAAAAATCGGCATGAAAAGGAAGCAAAGGACTCGTGTGACCAACCATCTACATGCATTCGCCCCTCTTCTAGAGCATCAGTTGCTTCAGTGTCCTGGGACAAATGTATTTTCTGTCAGGAGGATAAGGCAGGAAAGCAATTGAGGAATGTAGCCACTTTAGAGACCTCAGACAGAATACTAAATGATGCTCAAAAGAACAAGATTATGAGATGCCGGTTGGCAGGAATAAGTGACCTAATAGCTGCTGAAGGGAAGTACCACCTTCCTTGTTATGTAACCTTCAGGAGGAAGTCTGAGTCAACTGTGGTAGAAGAAGGCCCAGAATATCCACCAGATGTTTGTTTCAACAAAATGATCGAGGAGGTGGATGCTGGGCTGTCTGGAGGAGACATCTATACCATGAAAACCATCTGGCACCAATACTGTTACATGATGAGAAGAGACTTCAGTGTCTGTGTGGAGCAATGTGACCGACAGAGTTACAAAGCATTCAAGAACAAAGTCAAAAGGGTATTAGGAGATAGGGCAGATTTTGTACAGTCCATGAATCAACAGGATTCACTTCTAGTCTTCCCACTAATTCAAACAGGTATTGTTGTTCAGAACTTAGCAGAGATGGCAGATGAGCTAGAACAAAGTGAGATACAAGATTCTGATGAAACCTCCCAGCACATTCCATCTTTCTCAGCCGAAACAAAGGACAAGGAACTCTTGAGTTGGCTTTACAGAGTGGCAGTCAAAATGAGAAATGACATCAAGACAATGCCAGGACACTCAGATATTGGAGACATCAATACTGAAAGTGCACAGAAGGTGGTTCCTGAAAGCCTTTACATTTTCCTACGCCTGCTGTGTGATTGTGACAGCATATTTGAAGATTCTGAAGGGACCTCCGAAGGTGATGATGATGGAGAAAGCAAAAGGATTTTGAGCATAGCACAGGACATAGTATGTTTGGCATCTGGTGGCAGAAAGCAGACACCAAAGCAACTAGGGCTAGCTCTCACTGTTCACCAAGCAACAAGGTCCAAGGACTTGGTGCAACTAATGCATGCTGCAGGACATGGTGTTAGTTATGAAACTGTAAGAAGAGCTGACACTGCCCTTGCAAACTCTGTCTTGGCCAGATATGTTGAGCAAAACAACACAATAATACCCCTGAATTTTGCACAAGCTACCTACCAAGGATACATCAGATATGCTAATGATAACATTGACATCATAGAGGAGACCCTTGACGGTCAAGGCTCCTTTCATGCCTCACAGTCTGCTGCCTTTCGAAGAAGCATACCTGGCGAAAAGACCATTGCACCTGATGTCAAGTCAAGCAGTAGCAGATCTGTAACTGTGCCAGAGCATTTCAATGAGATTCAACCTTCAGGCATGGGCACCCAGAAACCCGAAGCAACATTTCCAGTAGCTGTGAAAGCTGATTGGTATATGGAATCGGATGCCCAGGTTATCTCTGAGGCTATGGCCATAGATGTGTCATGGCTCCTTGCACGTCAGTCTCACGCCGAGGACCAGCATGTTCCAGGCTGGACAGCATTTAACCAGCGTGTGTCTGATGTGAATCCAGCAAAGACTACAGTAGGGCCTATGCCGATAATCAATGAGCCTGCACATGAGTTTGACACCATCTGGACAGTGATTCAAAACTGCCAAAGGATGACTGCTGCACTAGGGCAAACGTATACAGTACTTACCTTTGATGAGCAACTGTACTGTAAAGCCAAGATGTTGCAGTGGGCCAAACCAGACAAATGCAAAAACCTAGTGGTGATGCTTGGTGGTTTCCATATTCAAATGAATTTCACCAAGGTTATTGGACAGTACATGGCAGATTCCGGCTTGAAGGACATTCTGGTAGAAAGTGGTGTGTATGGCGAGAACACTGCACAGAACATCCTCAACGGGAAACAATGGAACCGCACAATCCGTGCCCACAAGCTTGTGTTTGAGGCATTATGGCGAATTCTGTGGCAGAAGATCCTACATTGGCTGAATGAAAATGAAGTACAGATTGATGCAGAAATCAATCAGGTATCAGAGGACCTTTCGAGAGCTTTCCAGCAGGCAGACGATGAGGCCATCTACAGTGCTCTGAGGCGTCTGGTGCCCAAGGCCTACCAGGTCAGTGCCCTAATAGAAGACATGGACAGGGAACACGAGGCAAATGCCACATTTGTATATTGGCGGCAATACATGCATCTTGTGAGCATCCTCCTGAGGTTCACCCGTGCCATCAGAGATGCACTGTAGGAAAAATGGATTGCGGTGCACATTGGCATGCAAATGTGCAGACTTATGCAGGAACCCCCTCAATGACTCTGATAGTGATTAGACGACATGCATGGAAACTTGAGTATATTCCATAATGTCATATTGTTACTATGCTGGCTGTATTTGACGTAATTTAACTAGTCTTGCTTCAGCTCTGTTCCACCAATGTATTACTAGTCTATGATATGACTGTATCCCACATTCTGTCACTTATGTATGAATAGCCAGATTAGCTTGTTGGGTATGACTTTGTTAATTCAGTGCCAAATATTTGTTTAGTTTAAAGGTGCAAGCATTGCATTGACGTTTGTATTGTTTGGATCAGTGTAACATAATAATGTTTGCATTATGTATACAAGTTATGTATGTTTATTTTTGTTTTACATTAAATAATATAGCTTATATTTTACAATCTTCTATGTCTTCATTTATGTAAGTGCCTTGTTTGTCAGCTATGTTGGAACTAATATACTCCGCAAACAAGGCACTTCCAAATCCACACTACTTTCCTGAAATTCAAATGTTATAAAACATAAATTTTACATAAAGTCCCCCTCTAAAATAATACATCTTCAACTCATCAAGACTCTTTCACATACATGTGACCTATAGAATAGTAGTGCCTCATATATTTAGTATAAATGGAACATTTTAGAAGTGCCTCTGAATGAAATTGCAGTCTTATGGTCTCGCGCCACCAAATATTCTATGGCCATTTGGCAGCCATCTTGGATTTTCACTAAAGTGTGAAATTCAATTTTTATTAACACCTAATCACATAGAGTAAGTTAATTTGGACCTATCATGATGAGAAAAAGTCATACAACAATGATATTGGTTGGAATCTGGAAATATTGAAAATTGGCACGTTTTGTGATTTAGGGGGTAGGGGTAGCTGATCATGCATAAAACATATTTTCTGAGAACTTGGGTATATTCCTGAAGATTTGCTAATGAAGAGGAGGGATCTGGGCAAATTTTAAAACTATTTTGAAAGAAATTGACCAAAGAACAACTTCACAGTATGCAATTTAGTGATTTGGAAAAATCAAAATGAAGGCGTTTTTCAGGCATATTTTTGCCTTTTTGCTTCAATAAAACCACTTATAGATATGCCATGCACCCCAATTTGGGTGAGGATTGTTGTATGACTATATGTTATAAGGTCATAACCCTAGAGACCTTTAAGACAGCCAGATATAAGTTCTAGAGCTCAAATATTAGAAAACACCAAAAATGTAGGCGGCCATTTTGAAAAATGGCCACAAATCTGGTCCAAACCATTTCCCAAGCTGGCAACAAGACTTTTTGGGTTCCTAGAGGTCTGGGCTTTCAGAAAAACATTGTTGCCAGCTTGTAACATGAGTGTACCCCTACTGTCACATTTCCTGGAAGTGCCTCCAGACTATTAAACCTCCTGATAACATTGCGTACGGTGGGCACAGGAACATCAAGGTCTCTGTAGATGGACTTGTAGCCTTCAGATTGTCCATGCTTAGCTACAATCTTGTGTCTGACCTCCTCAGACAATTCTCTGGTTTTCCTTCTTTTCTCCATGCTCATTGTGGTACACACAGTGACACAAAACAGCAGAATGACTCCTTTTCTCCATTCAAACTGGTTGAATGAGTGATTTTTATATTGCAGGCACCTGCAACTCATCATAGGTGAGTTCAATTCCAAAGTTAAGGAGAATCACCTGCTTGAAATCTAATTATTTCTAACAACTTCTAAATGGTGCCAATAATATTGTCCAGGTGATTTTAGGATTTCGATGTGGAATAAGCTAAGATTTTTTCAGCTTTTTTTTGTTTTGTTCCACTGCAAATCAAAGAAATACATATTTGGATACCAAAATATTATTTTTATTTCAATCATTTTCTGGAAGAAATGGTGCATTATTTGAAAAAAAAGTGCAACGGTGCCAATATTTTTGGCCACGACTGTAGATCACTGACAAAAAAAATAATCTCAGTTTCACCCATTTTAAATTCAGGCTGTAACACAACAAAATGTGAAAATGTCAAGGAGTCTGACTACTTTCTGAAGGCCCTCCCTGCAGGTTGTCAGTTTGGTACCAAAATGAAATTTCCGCCTCCTGTTCTGTGTTGCTCAATCTTAATTATCAGAATGTGCCAAAGGGTTTTGTGGATCAAAACTACTGAGTCACTAAAATCCCATCATCCTAAGCTTTTATACCGATTCCGATGATCAAACATTTCTTGTCGACACAACGAAAAACAAATGTAAAGTAATGAGTATACTCAAAGTATACGCCAAATACTCAATTGTACCTACCTTGCATGTGACAACTCATGCCGAAGTCCTTCGCCGGCCTGCCGACCCTGTGCCTCGAGGCGCCCGCAACTCTCCGCTAATGTTGACACAGCCGACCTCAGAGTTTGCCGTCCGTGCTGCAGCGCCCCGACTCCTGCCTCAATTGCAGTCAGTTCCTCAACAACACGCGTGAACCGCTCAAAGTTCAGGTATGTGCTGTTAGGCCGCATGCTTGAATGGGATTTCAGTGTGTATTCCTTCAGTCGGCTGGGTTTTAGGTGGCGTTTCTCTTTCTCTCTTTTGCTCTCTGTGCTGAGGACAGGGGAGGCCCGTTTGCTCTGCGACAGTGGTGAACAAGGGGGTTGAAATGCTGGGTTAGTTGGTAGACCTGGTTTCTTTCTCCCGACTCAACAATATCCAAGTACAAGTACATTAACTATGGAATCATTTACACAACACACAGGCACAGGCAAATATATTGAAAAAAAAAAACCACATACACAAACACTAGTTTTCTTCCTCTCCTACGCTTCCTTTCTCAAATTTCCTCTTCTCATTTTACCCCAATACTCACTTTAGCATCTATAATTATGTTATGGCACTGAAAGGGGGACAGCACGATGTGAGAAGAGAAAGGAAAATGTGCAAAAAGTAGAATCACCTTAACTGGAGCACCTACGAACAAAGTAAACTTCCGTGGAAATGCAGGCATTTAATCATTGTGTGCTTATTCAGTATCGCAATGACAATAACCAGTGCTCTCCGTCACCGTGTTATTATTTATCACAAATATGAACTCAATTATCCGACAGCAAGGTACATTTATGCTAATGTGGTACAGCACAGCACTGTGCACGAGGTGCATTCAGTTCTTTCTATGGCCTGATTCATCCCTTTGATAACATGACCACGGCTGTGTTCAGTGCAAAAAAAAGAGGTGAATAAAACCCATGCTGAAATTGGTAAAACTAGGGCATGCCCGTACTATATCTATATCTAAAATTATATCCCCCCCCTCTATTTACATGAAATGGTTTGGTCCAAAGCGAACGGCTTGCGAGTGGTGACAATCCCCCCCCCTCTATTTACATGCAATGGTTTGGTCCAAAGCGAACGGCTTCCGGAGTTTGGTAAAGAAATCGCCATCGCGTGCACAAACGCGCAGGAAAGCGAATGAATCGCAAATTCGTTTTTATTAGTTGTAAAACATAGTTTAACGCCAACATAGTTTGCAAACGTGAAATAAATGAATACGCTCTCAAATGTGCCATCCGAGGCAGAGTGTGTCCGCCACGTTCGGCACACGCGATCGTTCGCTGCTCTCTGATTGGTTGAATCGTTTTTTGGACATAGCTCGGTAAGTAATTGTCCGATTAATATGAAACCTTGAAAAGGCACATCCTCGGGTCCCCAGCAATATACCTGGCAAGTTAAAAGTATATCGGACCCGTGGTTGTCGAGAAACAGCGGTCACAGACAAACGTACAGACAGAGATTACTGGAATTATAGATAGATAAACAGTCGTGGCTAAAAATATTGGTACCCTTGTACTTTTTTCAAATAATGCACCATTTCTTCCTGAAAATTGTTGAAATAAAAAATATTTTGGGATCCACAAATGTATTTCTTTGGTTTGCAGTGGAACAAAACAAAAAAAAACTGAAAAAAATGAGGAAAGCTTAGCTTATTCCACACAGAAATCCTAAAATGGTCAGGACAATATTATTGGCACCTTTTAGAAATTGTAAAAACTAGGGCATGCCCGTACTATATCTATATCTAAAATTATATCCCCCCCCTCTATTTACATGAAATGGTTTGGTCCAAAGCGAACGGCTTGCGAGTACGGTGACAATCCCCCCCCCCCCCCCCCTCTATTTACATGAAATGGTTTGGTCCAAAGCGAACGGCTTGCGGAGTTTGGTAAAGAAATCGCCATAGCGTGCACAAACGCGCAGGAAAGCGAAAGAATCGCAAATTAGTTTTAATTAGTTTTAAAACATAGTTTAACGCCAACATAGCGGCAACATAGTTTGCCAACGTGAAATAAATGAATACGCTCTCAAATGTGCCGTCCGAGGCAGAGTCTGTTCGCCACGTTCGGCACACGTGATAACTCACTGCTCTCTGATTGGTTGAATCGTTTTTTGGACATAGCTCGGTAACTACTTGTCCGATTAATATGAAACCTTGAAAAGGCACATCCTCGGGTCCCCAGCAATATACCTGGCAAGTTTCAAGTATATCGGACCCGTGGTTGTCGAGAAACAGCGGTCACAGACAAACACACAGACGCACACACACACACACACACACACACACACACACACACACACACACACACACACACACACACACACACACACACACACACACACACACACACACACACACACACACACACACACACACACACACACACACACACTACTGGAATTATAGATAGATAATTGGATTTCAAGGAGGTGATTCTCCTTTACTTTGGAAATGAACTCATCTGTGGTGATTTGCAGGTGTGTGCAATATAAAAATCACTCATTCAACCAGTTTGAAAAGAGAAAAGGAGTCATTCTGCTGTTTTGTATCACTGTGTGTACCACAATGAGAATGGAGAAAAGAAAGAAAACCAGAGAATTGTCTGAGGAGGTCAGACACAAGATTGTAGCCAAGAATGGACAACCTCAAGGCTACAAGTCCATCTCCAGGGACCTTGGTATTTCTGTGTCCACCATACGCAATGATATCAGGAAGTTTAAGGCCCGTGGCACTGTAGCCAACCTCCCTGGACGTGGCCGCAAGAGAAAACTTGGTCGAAGATTGCAGCGAAGGATTGTTTGAATGGTGGAGAAAGCTCCTCGATCAACTGCCAAACAGATTCAAGGTGACCTTCAGACACAGGGTACCAAGGTAAAACAGTTTCAACTCACACCATCCATCGCCAACTCAATCAAAGGTGGTTCTATGGTAGGAGACCCAGGAGGACCCCACTGCTGAGAGACAGACATAAGAAGGCCCGACTGTAGTTACCAAAACACACCTGAACAAGCCAAAACCCTTCTGGGAGAATGTCCTGTGGACAGCTGAGAGCAAATTAGAGCTTTTTTTCTGAAGCACATCATCTCCAGGTTTACAAAAAACAAAATGAAGCCTTCAAAGAAAAGAACACCTTCCCTACAGTCAAACATGGAGTAGGTTCAGTGATGTTTTGGGGTTGCTGGGCTGCCTCTGGCACTGCATGCCTTGAATGTGTGCATGGCATCATTAAATCAGGAGATTATCAACTACATTTTCAAGCGCCATGTTCAACCCATTGTCAGAAAGCTGGGTCTCCGTCGAAGGTCATCGGTCTTGCAACAGGACAATGACACCAAACACACTTCAAAAAGCACCCAGGAATGGTTGAAGACAAAACGCCGGAGTGTTCTGAAGTGGCCAGCAATGAGTCCAGATCTAAATCCCATTGAACACCTGTGGGGAGATCTGAAAACAGCAGTTGGGAGAAGCTACCCTTAAAAAAAATTTTTTTTATTATTATTATTATTTTTTGTATACAAGATCGAGGCTCGTGAAAGAGCGAACATTAATCACACAGAAAGACAAACCGACACATAAAACATATAACATCGGGAGCGGTAGACAAGATGGGGAGAGAGGGGGAAGGACACAAACACAACATTTGAGAGCAGGGACCGAGAGACATGGAGACATCGAGAGATCTGAGAGAGGGCGAGGGCTTTGGGGGGGGGGGGCATGGGAAGGGGGCGGTGGGAGAGGTATAAAACATATGGACACTGCCAGGACTTCCAGGAAAGAAGTTGGAATTTCAAACAAGGTGGATCTGGGGTGAATTAGCGGGGGTAGAAAAGATCAAGGTTTTGGATGGGGGAAGATAAGAGATGGTGGTGAACAGCTGTTTTAAAGACCTGGAGGGAGGAGTGGGATTGAAGGGAGTGAAGGAGTTTGTTCCAGAGGCGGGAGAAAAGAGGAATTGAAAGAGTGAAGGTGAGCAGAGAGCCGAGATTTCGGCAGTTTAACCATCAGAGGGTTGCTGGCAGATCTTGTGCGACCTGTAGGAATATTTGGGGGACAGAGCACAGAGAGAGCTGGGGATGCAAGGCCGGAGAGGAGTCGGTAGAAGACAGAAAGACCACCTACCTGCCTGCGGTGAGTGAGTGAAAGGCCCTCAGAGATAGCTTCATCGCGGGAGATTCCAATAATTCTGAAAGCTTTGGTTTCAACAGCGTGAAGCCGAGCTAGGTGTGAGGCAGGAGCACCGGCCCATAGGGGAGAACAGTATTCCATTGAGCTGCGGATGAAAGCCTTGTATGTGGTGAGGAGCTCAGGTGTGCCGAGGAAGGACTTCGCACGACGGAGATGCCCAGCCCGACTGGCTTTGGAGGCCAGCTTGGAAATGTGGTTTTCCCAAGAAAGATCATGGCAGATAGTGAGACCCAAAATCTTGAGCGACAGAACTTCTTGGAGAGGATTGTTGAGAAAGTAGTTGGGAGGGTTGTCCAGTCGATCTTTTCGGAGAGACATAGTAAGAGTGTGAGATTTGTCAGGATTGAAAGACATGTTCCACTTGTTTGACCAGTCTGTGATTTTGTCCAGGTCTTCAGAGAGTGAGGAGGCAGCAGACTGCCGATCTGAGGGAAGAGGAATGGAGCGGCAGAGAGTGGAGTCATCAGCAAAGAGATAGAGAGGATTTTCGAGAGAGTCAGAGAGATCATTGATGAAGACCAGAAAAAGCACGGGGCCCAGAACACTGCCTTGGGGAACTCCAGCCTGAACAGGAAGAGGAGATGAGAGAAACCCATTCAGGGCCACACGTTGACGACGACTAGAGAGGAAGTCCGCCAGCCATGCGTGGAGATTTCCATGGATACCAAAGGAGGAGAGTTTGGTGAGCAGAGCGGGGTGCCAGACCGTGTCGAAGGCACGTGATATGTCGAGGGAGACAGCTCTAATTTCCTGTTTGGCATTGAGGACCTCCATCCATTGTTGAGACAGCAGAAGCAGCATGTCCAGAGTAGAGTGACCTGGTCTGAAACCAAATTGATGATCAGAGATCAAGCCATTGGAGAAGAGGAAAGATTTCATATCCGAAGCAATGATGGATTCCATGACTTTGCTGATAATTGGGAGAAGGCTGATTGGTCTGTAGTTGCTAGGATCTGTTTTTGCACCTTTTTTGTGCAAAGCGGTGATGTTGGCTGATTTCCAAGCAGATGGCAGTTGACCTTGAGCAAAAGAGAGGGTGAAGAGAACAGAGAGAGGGTGAGATAGAGCAGCAGAGCAGGATTTTAGGACCCGTGGGCTGATGCCGTCGGGTCCAGTTGCAGAATCAGAGTCGAGGGTTGACAGAAACTTTTCCACCTTGTCAGGAGGAAAGGACACGGAGTCCAGGAGCAGCAGGGTACGACTGGGTATGGTGGGTACAGAGAGGGATGGGTTTGGGACACAAGATTTAGAGGCAAACACAGAGTTGAGGCATTCAGCTTTTTCACGTGCGGAGTCAGCTGTGTAGCCGTTTGAGGTAAGGGAGGGGATGGAGGGGGAACAAACACCAGAAACGGATTTGACCAGACGCCAGCAGGATTTGGAAGAGGGAGACAGATCAGAGAGTTCGGTCTTGAGAACGGAGAGATATTGTTTCCTGGCTCTCCTGAGGGTGGACACACACTTGTTTCGGGCTTTGTGAAAGGAAATGAGATTTCCTTCCGTTGGATTTGCTTTCCAGGAGACGAAGGCAAGTTGTTTCTGGGCAACAGCCTCACCACAAGATTCCGTGTACCATGGACGGGAGGAAGGGTATGACAACTGAAGACGAGATGGGATAAATCTGTGCATGAGAGAGCAATTTACTTTGGAAGAATTCCCAGGATGAGTTGATGTCAGAGGTGGTAGAGATGGGAGACCAGTCCAGATGATTGATGGCTGCTTGAAGACCGTGCCAGTTGGCCTGAGTGAAATGCCAGACTCGTCGACGCTGAGCAGGCTCCCTGAGGATGGTCAGAGAGATGTCCACTTTAACAAGGACATGATCAGATGATCCGATCGGAGCAGAAGAAGAGCAGCAGACATTTTCAGGGAAGTTAGTCATAACCAAGTCCAGAAGAGAAGATGTTCCGTTGACTGAGATCCGGGTCGGGAAATTGACAGATTGTGTCAGTCCCAGTGAGTCGCAGAAGTCCTTTGCTGAGGAGCCATGGCTGGTGAGAGAGGTACCCACACCCAGCCAACTGGCATGATGACAGTTGAAATCACCACATATGAGGAAGAGAGAGTTGGGATGAGTAGATAGAAGTTGGTCCATATCATCAGACAGCGAGATGTAGATGGAGTCATCACTGTTTGGTGGACGGTACAACACACATATGAACAAGAGGTGGGAGCGAAGGGGAAGCCGTAGCCAGAGGTATTCCTGGGGGTGAGGTGGAGAGAGTGCAGTGCAGGGCGAGTGAGGAAGAGAGTTTTTGATAAAGATAGCAACCCCGCCTCCAGGACGAGGCTCAGGTCTATCATACCGGAGGAGGGAGTAGCCCGGGAGAGATACTATGGAATCAGAGACATCATAAAGGAGGAAAGTTTCTGTTAAGCAGATCACGTCTGGTTTGACAGAAGCAACCTGTATGGAGAGATCAGTTAAGTTTGAACGAAGGCCCCGGATGTTTGAGGTCCATACCGTTAATGAAGAGGAAGGGGGAGCATCAGATACAGAACAGGGGGGAGGAGGGGTAGGGTAAGATGTGGAAGAGGCGGAAGAGGTAGGGAGAGCTGTTGAAGGTGTGTCAGAGATTTCAGAATAGCTCGGAGAAAGGGAAGGATGGGGCGGACAAAAGGTTTGATGGTGATTGGGTGAGCCACAATGAGGTGTTATTTGAGGAGGGGGAAGAGCGAGGCAGAAGGTTGGGGGAGATGGAGGTGAGAGTTTGAAGGGGGAAGAAGCGGGGAGGACGCTTTGAGGAGGGGGAGTGAGAGGGGGGAAATTGAGAAGCAATGAGGGTGGGGAGATTTGAAGGGGAGGGGTGAGGGGGGAGTTTGGGAGGGAAGGGACAAGGGGAGGGATTTGAAAGGGATGGGATATGGGGGAGATTTGGAGGGGAGGGGTGAGGCAGGAGTCTAGGAGGGGAGGGGCGAGGGGGCGTCTTGGCGGGGAGGGGTGAGGGGGTAGTTTAGGAGGGAGGGGGCAAGGGGGGAGATTTGAAAGGGATGGGTGATGGGGAAGATTTGGAGGGGAGGGGTGATGGGGAAGATTTGGAGGGGAGGGGTTATGGGGAAGATTTGGAGGGGAGGGGTGAGATTGGATTTTTGAAAGTGTACGATTTATGGGAAACGAACATTTATTGCAAAATGAGTTTCTTGTGACCTTCGAGTTAAAAATACGTTTAAGGACGCTGGATGGAGGATGGAGTGCAGGAGAGTTTAGGGAATGTAGAACAAAGGCACTATAGGAGATGGATATTTTTTTTGGGATGAATTGATTTGGTGAGCAAGTCGAAAGCAGCCTTTTAAAGAAGAAGAAGAAAAAGGTGTTATAAAATATGACGGAATACATAACTTGAGGGGAAAGTGTAAACATTGAAGGTTAATGAGTGAAAACTATCTGGGGAAATGGGGGAGAAACACGTGGTCGAAGAACGAACGAACGAATAAGAATGAATAAACGAATGAGAACAGAGAAGGAAATGTTTTTTTTTTATTGTTTTTTTTGTTTTTTTTTTAGTTGAGATTTACACAAGGAAGTAGGCTATGGGTGAAAAGACTGGGAATACAGAGAACGAAAGTTATTGGATCACAAAACGACGGACCGCTGAGAGAAAAACAAAGCCTCAAGGTTGTACAGTGCACACTGTACAAGGCCTCAAGACACGACACGAATTAACACGATTTTCAATACAGGTATGAAAGATTTGCACCGAAAAATCTTCGTCGGGACACAATATACGTACAACACCATAAATAAATAGTTTTAACGAAAATACAAATGGGAACAATCACTTAACTTCGATTTCAAATCGTTCGCGACGCGGCAAAGGCCTTGCTCGCGACACGGGAAACAGACGATCAATTTATGAAAGATAAACACCGAGAAACAACCAAAGTTGCACACAATAACTTCACACACCGAAAGATAAATACAGTTTCGACAAAATACAATTGTGAACAGACTTAACTTCGAAAAACGTGGAGACCGTGTGGAGCTTCGAAAATCCCTCCCACCGTCGGAGACCAAATCTGGGAGAACTGGGGCATTTTGCACAAGAAGAGTGGGCCAAACTGCCAGTAGAGAGGTGTAGGAAGCTCATTCATGGTTATAGGAAGTGCTTGACTGCAGTTATTTTGTCCAAAGTCTGTGCTACCAAATATTAAGTCTAGGGTGTCAATAATTTTGTCAATGCCATTTCTTTTTATTTCCTGATTTGGAAGGATCTATTAAGTTCTAAATCAAAAACAAAGGTTCTGTAATATTAATAGTGAAATAAAGATTTGTGGAGACCAAATACTTTTGTCAATTTCAACTTATTTGTAGAGAAAATTGAGAGTTATTTGAGAAAAGTGCAAGGGTGCCAATATTTTTGGCCACGACTGTAAACCAATGTTCAGCTAAACGGGGCAGAGGAGAGATACAAGTTGTGGATGAATGGGAATTGCGTTTACTGGCCCTTTATATCTTTTTTTTTTTTTTTTTTTTTTTTGAACAAACGTCTGCTCAGAGTTTTGGAGGTCGGCGGTTTAAACCCCAGCTGGGACATATCAAAGACTTTAAAAATGGTACTACTTGACGATTCCTTGCTTGACGCTCAGAATTTAAAAGGTTAAGAGCACGGATAATCCCCATAGGTTGGCCTGCATTTGGAGGAGGAAATTTCTCCTTGAGGGAAATGCCCACTGAGTGGAGAGAGAAAAGCGGTGCCATTGTGGTGCTGGTACCCCGAGTGCCCAGGGAAGTTATGGCAAGTCCCCCAAGCTCAGTGACGTTTTGTCCTGTCTAACAGTCTTGTGGCGCATGTGTGTGTGTGTGTGTGTGTGTGTGTGTGTGTGTGTGTGTGTGTGTGTGTGTGTGTGTGTGTGTGTGTGTGTGTGTGTGTGTGTGTGTGTGTGTGTGTAAGGGTTGGGGGAGGGGGGGATGATGGGGGTTGGGAGGTGGGGTAGCTCCACTACGAGCATTAGATCATGCAAAAATCCCACTGTGGGATATTCAAACTCCACACAACATAATGGTAAAGTGGACATGTGTGTGGATTTCATGGGATGATGGTGGAGGAGATGCTTTACCCCATGTTAATGAGCTCAATAGGAAAGGGCTTGAAGATTTTCTCTCAGAATCACGGGCGACCGAGTGTGCCTGCGCCAGACTTCGACACTTGGGATTTTAATTGCCATCAAAAAAAGCAAGTACCTGGAGATTTTACATGTAACCATCCCCAGTAAACCACCCATCCCACCCCACCAAAAAAAACAAAAAAAAACATGTGTGGCCATGAGGGGAAGGACCATCTTCCTCGTGGATAAATGCATCGGTCAGCATCCTCCTCGACGGCTTTTACATTGTATTTGAGAAAAAGAATATCTTGGATCAATCTCATGGTGTTCACTGGTGTCATGTTTTGTATTTCGATTTGCGTTTTATGTTTGTATGTCCATTGTTGTCATTACGAGAAGCTCTGAGCAGAGGCCAATGTGCAGCAAATCGACAAAAATATAGGCAGGATTTCATTGCCGTACGCTATTCGGTGGAAGTGACGAGTCAAACTGAAATAAATAATAAATAATAAAATCTTGCCAATTATAATGATCTCCGGAACGTATCGATTCAAATTATCCGGAATCAAATCAAAACGTATTATCAGCATTTTTTAACATTCAATAAAATCATCATTTGGGTTGCTCAACTAATCACAGCACAAGACAGAAATCAAAATCAGAAAGGATGCAATTAACTTTAAATGGTACATAAGACAGGTAATGGATATTTAACCCGTTGTGCCCAAACTCCAGTACGTCGTGTTCATCATACTGCCCTCCATACACCATTTTCCCAATTATTATTATTTTTATTTTTTTTTGTATACTGAATCGAGGCTCGTGAAAGAGCTAACATTTATTTCACGATATTTCACGATAAGAGCTAACATAAAGAGCAATAATTAATTCGGGATGGGCGGCTTGGTGAGTGTACTCTCGGCCCAAGTCATTGACGGGCCTGCTGGGTGAGCCTGACATTCAGTTAAAGGTGACAGGAATTTGCAACTTGTTCAGGGTGCCTGCGATAACTCGCCTGATCTCCGTGAAAGACAGTGGGATATTTAACGTGCACCAATTAATGCCAGCAGACAGGACGCCACGGTTTTCAGTACATCCGAGGGACGGCACACTTTGTTATGCAACCCCCTGCCTGCAAAGCAACAATGATCGGAGAACAACAGAGTTCCTTGGCTGAGGTGGGAGAACCTGCTGCAAGGACAACAGTCCCTGCAGCACTTCACAAATCTAGGTTTTATGGGAGAGTGGCCAGACGGAAGCCACTCCTGAGAAAAAGGCACATGACAGCACACCTGGAGTTTTGAAAAAAAGGCACGTGAAAGACTCTGAGAGGATGAGGCAAAATCAATAGATTCTGTGGTCTGAAGAGACGAAAATTTAACTCTTTAGCCTAAATGCAAAGCGCTACATTTGGCTGAAACCGAGCACAGCTCATCACCCATCCAACACCATCCCTATCGTGAAGCATGGTGGTGGCAGCATCATGCTTTAGGGATGCTCTTCACCGGCAGGACTGGGTAAGTTGTAAGGCTAGAGGGAACAATGAATGGAGCCAAATATAGTCAAATCCTTGAGGAGAAACTGCTTCAGAATGCAAAAGACCTTAGACTGTGGTGAAGATTTACATTCCAACAAGACAATGACCCCAAGCATTCAGCCAAAGCAACACTGGAATGGCAAAAACGTGAAAGTCCTCGAGTGGCCTAGCCAAAGCGCAGACTTTAATCCCATTGAGAATCTGTTGAAATACGTGAACATTGCTGTTCACCGACGCTCTCAATCCAACTTGACAAAACTTGAGAAAATCTGCAAGGAAGAATGGAAGAAACTCCCCAAATCCAGATGTGCAAAGCTAATCCAGACATACACAAGAAGACTCGAAGCTGTAATCGCTGCCAAAGGTGCTTCGACTAAGTATCGACTCAGGGGTGGAATATATTTGTAAATTAGATATTTCTGTATTTCATCTTCAATAAGTTTGTAAACATTTCTAAAAATATGATTTCACTTTGTCATTATGGGGTATTTTGTGTAGATCGGTGACAAAATTAATCTAATTTAATCCACTTTAAATTCAGGCTGTAACAACAAAATGTGAAAAAGGCAAGGGGTGTGAATACTTTCTGAAGGCGCTATATGTTTGAAGATAAAACGAAAGGTCTCCATGACAGTGTGCAGAGATTTGAATATCAGAGTTCAACTTTAGCCATGGGCAAGCAGGATGATCTAGAGTTCTAGACCTAGACGTATGTATGCACACTCACCTCTGGGGCATCTTTCCCGGGTTTGAATCTCAGCCTAGCTAGAAACTCATCCTGGCGTCTCGCAAACAAGGCGAGCCATCAATGTGCGTGCCTTGGATTGACGTTAAACTGGGCGTCCCATCTGCCGGCATCAGTTGGTAGATGACAAACATCCCACGGTGTCCTTCACAAAAAGCTATCGCCGGCACATTCAGTTCCCTTATTTTACGATTCAAAACCATAATCAAATCCATCCATTCCTGATCTTACACGGTGCTGCAATTGTGATATGCAGCCAAGCAAGTTCCTTCGTAAAGTTTATGCTTTGAGTTTCAACATGTGCATTCTTCGAGGAAGTTATGAAACATAAAACCTCAACAGAAACCTCGAACTACACCACAAACAACTTCATTTCTTTGTGTCCCCAATCTAAGTAATTACAAGAGGCAAAAAATGAAATTTCAGGAAAGAAAATGCAGTCTCTGCCATCACCTTTATCCAAGGGTGTGCCATGGTTTCCTTGATGGACAGCCTTTTTCTGCAATGAGAGAGAATAGTACAAGGTCTTCAAGGTTGAAAAATGGGGTGGAAACATGGTAAATAAGGTGGTGTATAAGACTGCTTCAACAGCACACAACTTCCGGAATTATATTTTAAACGATCTTTAAAATCATTATTTAATTAAAATTGAAGTATAGTATACAGCAATACCCCGTTTTACGCCATTTCAACCTACGTCAAATCCGACTTTACGCCACTCTTCGAGAGTAAATTTCAGTTCAGCGAACGTCATTATGTGTGACTTTACGTCACTCCTACATCACAGTAGGAGGACGTGAAAAAAATTAATTTTTCCTTAAAACTATATTTAAAATAAATAAAACAGTACATAAATTAACAATAAAAGAAGCTAAAAACAATTTAAAATACAATAAAAAGCACATTAAAAATATTTTTAAAATGTACGTACAGTATACTGTACATACGCGTAGCTGCTGGTTCTCATTCAAAACAAAGGCGACGCCATATGCATTTTGTCCTGTGCTGCGGTCGCGTGCTTGCTTTGCCTTTCGCTGGTATTTTTGTGATTATTCCTTTACTGTGTAAAACAACCAACGTAACGTGGCAACGGCGAAACATGATGACGATGCCGGCTCGGACGACCGTCCGTGACAGACGTCACGTCACCGTGCAGAGTGTGCAATGTCCGCGACGAGGTCAGGCCCCATGGCCCATGGCCCATGTGAAACGAATGACCGTGTCATGCCTCGAGCCGGGGTGCCTCGTCGGGCACCTCGACGGCATCCGGCGTCGACGAACCGATCGACGTGTGCATGTGCACATGTGCATGTATTTGCAAATGCCTGCCTGTACGTCGTTGTTTCTGCGTATATCGCATCGTCCAAAAAAAAGAAGCATGCAACTTCGGCCGCTCGAGGAAAGACAGGGCACGCCTACGACTCGGAGGCGAGCGTCGATCCCCAGGGCGGCCGGGTTCACGGAACCCTGAGCTCGTTCGTTCGTCACAGACACGACACCACCGGTGAAACTGCTCGGATACGTTGGGTAAAGCACGGCGTGGTGAAGCGGGCCGCGGAGCCACTCGGCACACAAGCCCGCTCACGGTCGACACGTCCGTGCCGGTCACCTCTTTCGAGAAGACCCGACCGATAGAAAACAACGGAGGGACTCCCGACGGGGAGCGGCAAAGATTCAGGGCGAAGCCGCAGCCTCCTCCAGTTATTTACTCTAGTTTTACGGTGTTTGTCTTCATTTTAAGGCATTTTTAAGACATTACGCCCGGTTTACGTCAAAAACCGAGTTACGTCACGGCTTATGGAACCAATTAATGACGTAGGCCGGGGTATTGCTGTATATTTGAACACTGTGCTGGGTAATATGTTCTATGAACTATTGGCAAACAAGTAACCTCGTGGAGAAGTTTGTGTATTTATTACTGTAAGACTAGGACATCAAGAGATACAAATGTACTTTTTACACCAAATACAAGGACAATATGAGACAATGGACAAAGCAACACAATATCTGGGATTTAAACCAGTAACTCCAGCATCTTGAGCTGCATGCTCAGATGGAAGCGCCAACTTTTTAAACCAAAATATGCATATATATGCAGAATTCCAATTAAACTTCACTGACAGTTGTTACACACAAGTGTGATGACAAGATGGGGGAAAAGCTGGATTCATGAGCACAGTACTTAGGGTCCTTGACGAGCAGCTGTCGAATGAAGTCAATGGCTTGATTGCTTGTCAGCCCAAAATAGGCCTCATCAAAGTCAAAGGTCATGGCAGTGATGTTCGACAGAGTCTCTTCGTTGGTGTCACCGAGAAAGGGCGACGCGCCACTGAGCCTGTGCAATCCAGCAATGGAAGGAAGAAAAACAGCGGCAACATTGCTATTGAATAACAAGGATTATGTTATCAAATATATATTTTAAACACCTGGGCAAGTCAACAATGTTCTGAGTGTGGCGTACGAGGCCTTCATTTTGCAGCATAATTACACAAGGTGATATTACGTGGGAATGAAGACATGATGCGGTTGGTTCCAAAGCATTCACGATTCTTGCATGGTGTACTGATTCCAAGGAGGAATATGAAACCATATAAATCATTCAACGCAAGAGCGACCAATGAAAATTCAGAATCGTGACTTTCATTCCATCTCCACTGTTCTTTCATAATGCATAAGTGAAATGTGACCTCAAAGCCTTCAAAAAGGCAAAAAAAGCACACAGACTTACAAAATGTATGTCAGAACTCCAATACTCCTGAAAAAGACGACGCAATGTGTTAAAAAATAAATTTCAAGAATAACTTTTCACATAAAGATAATATTGTAAATTTAAAATTTTCACACATTCTGAAAACAATTACATTAATGAACAGGATCATAAATAATAATTTGATCTACTGTCGTGGCCAAAAATATTGACACCCTTGCACTTTTTTCAAATAATGCACCAATACTTCCAGAAAATTGTTGAAATTAAAAAATGTTTTGGCATCCACAAATGTATTTCGTTGGTTTGCAGTGGAACAAAACAAAAAAAGCTGAAAAAGATTACTAAGTCTTCCCTTATTTCATTTAGAAATCCTAAAATGGCCTGGACAATATTATTGGCACCTTTCAGAAGTTGTTAGAAATAATGAGATTTCAAGCAGGTGATTCTCCTTTACTTTGGAATTGAACTCACCTGTGGTGAGTTGCAGGTGCCTGCAATATAAAAATCCCTCATTAAACCAGTTTGAATGGAGAAAAGGAGTCATTCTGCTGTTTTGTGTCACTGTATGTAACACAATGAGCATGGAGAAAAGAAAGAAACCCAGAGAGTTTTCTAAGGAGGTCAGACACAAGATTGTTGCCAAGCATGGACAATCTCAAAGCGACAAGTCCATCTCCAGAAACCTTGATGTTCTGTGTCCACCGTACACAATGTTATCAGGAACTTTAAGGCCCATGGCACTGCAGATAACCTCCCTGGATGTGGCCGCAAGAGCAAAACTTCATCGAAGATTGCAGCGAAGGATTGTTCGAATGGTGGAGAAAGCACGTCGATCAAACTGCCAAACAGATTCAAGCTGACCTTCAGACACCAAGTACGACAG
The DNA here is from genome assembly GCF_964187855.1 of Myxine glutinosa. NCBI lineage: Eukaryota > Metazoa > Chordata > Myxini > Myxiniformes > Myxinidae > Myxine > Myxine glutinosa. Next base: position 44,178,737 of record NC_136270.1, read on the forward strand.
TTTCAACTCGCACCATCCGTCGCCAACTCAATGAAAGGGGGTTCTGTGGTTGGAGACCCAGGAGACCCACTGCTGAGAGAGAGACATAAGAAAGCCTGACTGGAGTTTTCCAAAACACAACTGGACAAATCAAAATCCTTCTGGGAGAATGTCCTGTGAACAGATGAGAGCAAATTAGAGCTTTTTTCTAAAGCACATCATCGCTATGTTTACAGAAAACAAAATGAAGCCTTCAAAGCGAAGAACACCTTCCCTAAAGTCAAACATGGAGGAGGTTCAGTGATGTTTTGGGATTGCTGTGCTGCCTCTGGCACTGGGTGCCTTGAATGTGTGCATGGCATCATGAAATCAGGAGATTACCAAGGCATTTTGGAGCGCAATGTTCAACCTAGTGTCAGAAAACTTTGTCTCCGTCGAAGGTCATGGGTCTTGCAGCAGGACAATGACCGCAAACACACTTTTAAAAGCACCCAGAAATGGTTCAAGACAAAACGCTGGACTGCTCTGAAGTGGCCAGCAATGAGTTCAGATCTAAATCCCATTGAACACCTGTGGGGAGATCTGATAGCAGTTGGGAGAAGCTGCCCTTAAAATATGGGAGAACTGGAGCCGTTTGCACAAGAAGAGTGGGCCAAAGTGCCAGTAGACAGGTGTAGGAAGCTCATTCATGGCTATAGGAAGCGCTTGACTGCAGTTATTTTGTCCAAAAGCCGTGCTACCAAATATTAAGTCTAGGTTGTCAATGTCATTTCTTTTTATTTTTTGATTTAAAAGGATATATTAAGTTCCGAATCAAAAACAAAGGTTCTGTAATATTAACAGCGAAATAAAGAATTGTGGGGTCCAAATACTTTTGTCAATTTAAACTTATTTTTAGAGAAAATTGTGAGTTATTTGAAAAAAGTGCAAGGGTGCCAATATTTTTGGCCACCACTGTATGTGGGAAAATTACATGCCCAGACCAGGAATGGAACCCAGGTCCTCGGGAAAACCGTACCAGTGCTCTGCTATCCGAGCTATCTTGGCGACCCTGACCGAGCATGCAATTTTCCCACACATATGATTGCCACCCTCTCGCCGTCAATGCTTCCGAGGCACTCGCTGCCAACCATCGGAGCACCAACGGCCTGTACACGAGAGCGTCTTCCAACGCGAGAGGGACAAATCCATGTCCTCTATTATAAACACCACTGGGGGCGTAGTGAAGCAATGACGTTAATGAACAGGATTACAATTATATGCGCAGATCGATTCCTGGTCTGGGCGTGTAATTTTCCAACATACATCAATTTAAACATTCTGAAAGAGACTGAGTTCCTGGCACTATCAACTCAAACCTATCACATCACCTCACACAATAAAAAACACTTCCATTTAAACTGTTGCCTTCAGTTATTCGTGGCATTTTTATGCAAGCAGTGCCTTCAGAAATTATTACCACCCCTGGACTTTTGTTGTGTTGCAGAATGAATTTAAAATGCATTAAATTTAATTATTTTTGTCACCGATCAACACAAATACCCCATAATGACAAAGTAAAAACACGTCTAAAAAAAAATCTTTACAAATCTATTGAAAATGAAATACAGAAATATCTAATTTCCACAAGTATTCCACTCCGAGTCAATATTTCAAAGAAGCCCCATTGTCAGTGATTACAGCTTCGAGTCTTCTTGGGTATATCTATATCAGCTTTGCACATCTGGATTTGGGGAGTTTCCCCCATTCTTCCTGGCAGATTTGCTCAAACCCGAGTATGTTGGATGGGGAGCATCGGTGAACTGCAATCTTCAGGTCTTTCCATAGATTCTCAATGGGATTCAGGTAGGGATTTGGCTGGACCCCTCAAAGACTTTCACGTTCTTGTTCTGAAGCCATTCCAATGTTGCTTTGGCTGTATGTTTGGGTTCATTGTCTTGTTGGAACATAAATCCTTGCCGCAGTCTCAGGTCTTTTGCACTCTGAAGCAGATTCTCCTCAAGGATTTGCCTATATTTGGCTCCATTCATTGTTCCCTTTATCTTTACAAGTCTCCCAGTCCATGCACTGAAAAGCATCCCCATAGCATGATGCTGCCATTACCATGCTTCACGGTTGGGGTGACATTCAATGGGTGATGAGCTGTGCTCGGTTTTCACCAGATGTAGCGCTTTGCATTCAGGCCAAAGAGTTCAATTTTCATCTCGTCAGACCACAGAATATTTTGCCTCGTGCCCTCAGTCTTTCACGTACCTTTTTGCAAACTCCAGGTATGCTGTCATGTGCCTTTTTCTCAGGAGTGACTTCCGTCTGGCCACTCTCCCATAAAACCTCGATTTGTGAAGTGCTGTAGAGACTGTTGTCCTTCCGGTAGGTTCTCCCATCTCAGCCAAGGAACTACGTGGTTCTGTCAGATTGGTCATTGGGTTCTTTGTCACCTTCCTGACCAAGGTCCTTCTTGCCCGGCTGCTCAGTTTGGTCGGACAGCCAGCTCTAGGAAGAGTCTGGGTAGTCCATATTGTTTCCATTTCCTAATGATGGAGCTCACTGTGCGCTTGGGAACTTTCAACACTCGAGAAATTGTTTTATACCCTTCCCCAGATCTATACCTCCTTACAATTCCATCTCGGAGTTCTATGGGCAGTTCCTTGGACTACATGGTAGAGTTTCTGCTCTGACATGCACTGTCCACTGTAGGACCTTATCTAGAAAGGTGTGTTTCTTTATAAAACATGTCCAATCAATTGAATTAACCACATGTGGACTCCAATGACGTTGTACAGACATCTCAAGGATGATCAAAGGAAATTAGATGCACCTGAGCTCAATTTGGAGGTCGTAGCAAAGGGGTTGAATATTTACTGACTCAAGACATTTCAGTTTTTCATTTTTAATTAATTTGTTAAAATTTCCAAGAACAAATTCCACTGACATTATGGGGTATTATGTGTAGACTAGCAGAGGTACCCGGGATTGCCGGGCGGGGGAGGGGAGGGAAGGGGGAAGGGGAGGGGAGGGGAGGGGAACAGGGGGGAGGGGAGGAGTGGGGGGGAGGGGAGAGGGAGGGGGGAGGGCAGAAAGGAAGGGGTAGGGGGGAAAGGGAGAAGCGTGGGGGAAAGGGAGGGGGAGGCGAGGGTGGAGGGGGATGGGGAAGGGGTAGGGTGGAAAAGGAAGGGGTAGGGGGGAAAGGGAGGGGTATGGGGGAAAGGGAGGGGGAGGGGAGGGGAGGGGGAGAGGAGGGGAAAGGGGAGTGGGGAAGGGGAGAGGATAGGGTGGAGGGAGAAGGGAGTGGGAAGGGTAGGGGGAGGGGGAGGGGGAAATGGAGGGGGCGCGGGAGGGAGGGGGAGGAGGGAAGGGGAGGGGGAGGGGGAGGGGCGGGGGGAGGGGGAGGGGAGGGGGGAGGGGAACGGGGGGGAGGGGAGGAGAGGGGGGAGGGGAGGGGAGGAGAGGGGGGAGGGGGAGGGGAGGAGAGGGGGGAGGGGGAGGTGGAGGGGGTGGGGGAGGTGGAGGGGGAGGTGGAGGGTGAGGCGGGGAGGGGAGGGGGAGGGGGAGGGGAGGAGGGGAGGAGAGGGGGGAGGGGGAGGGATGGGAGGAGGAGAGGAGTGGGAGGGTGGGGGGTGGGAGGAGGTGGAGGGGGAGGTGGAGGGCGAGGGCGAGGGCGAGGGGGAGGGGAAGGGGAGATGGAGGGGATGGAGAGGGGGGAGGGGGAGGGGTGGGGAAGGGGTAGGACAGAAAGGAAGGGGTAGGGGGGAAAGGGAGGAGCATGGGGGAAAGGGAGGGGGAGGGGGATGGGGAAGGGTAGAAAGGACGGGGTAGGGGGGAAAGGGAAGGGCATGGGGGAAAGGGAGGGGGAGGGGAGGAGAGGGGGAGAGGAGGGGAAAGGGGAGAGGGTAGGGTGGAGGGAGAAGGGAGGGGGAAGGGTAGGGGGGAGGGGGAGGGGGGAAATGGAGGAGCATGGGGGAAAGGGAGGGGGAGGGGGATGGGGAAGGGGTAGGGTAGAAAGGACGGGGTAGGGGGGAAAGGGAAGGGCATGGGGGAAAGGGAGGGGGAGGGGGATGGGGAAGGGGTAGGGTAGAAAGGACGGGGTAGGGGGGAAAGGGAAGGGCATGGGGGAAGGGAGGGGGAGGGGAGGAGAGGGGGAGAGGAGGGGAAAGGGGAGAGGGTAGGGTGGAGGGAGAAGGGAGGAGGGAAGGGGAGGGGGGAGGGGGAGGGGCAGGGGAGGGGGGAGGGGGACGGGGGGAGGGGGGAGAGGGGGGAGGGGAGGTGGAGGGGGTGGGGGAGGTGGAGGGCGAGGGGGGAGGGGAGGGGGAGGGGGGAGAGGAGGAGGGGAGGAGAGGGGGGAGGAGGGGAGGAGAGGGGGGAGGGGGAGGGATGGGAGGGGGAGAGGAGTGGGAGGGTGGGGGGAGGGAGGAGGTGGAGGGGGAGGTGGAGGGCGAGGGCGAGGGGGAGGGGAAGGGGAGGGGGAGGGGGAGGGGATGGAGAGGGGGGAGGGGGAGGGGGGTGGGGAAGGGGTAGGACAGAAAGGAAGGGGTAGGGGGGAAAGGGAGGAGCATGGGGGAAAGGGAGGGGGAGGGGAGGGGAGGGGGAGAGGAGGGGAAAGGGGAGAGGGTAGGGTGGAGGGAGAAGGGAGGGGGAAGGGTAGGGAGGAGGGGGAGGGGGAGGGGGAGGGCGGGTGGAGGGGAGGGGGAGGGGGAGGGGCGGGGGAGGGGAGGAGGGGGGAGGGGAGGGGAGGAGGGGGGAGAAGGCGGGGAGGGGGGAGGGGAGGGGGAGGGCAGGAGAGGGAGAGGGGGGAGGGGAGGGATGGGAGGGGGAGAGGAGTGGGAGGGGGAGAGGAGTGGGAGGGTGGGGGGAGAGGAGTGGGAGGGTGGGGGGAGAGGAGTGGGAGGGTGGGGGGGGGAGAGGAGTGGGAGGGTGGGGGGAGGGAGAGGGGGAGGGGGGAGGGGAGGAGAGGGGGGAGGGGGGATGGGAGGGGGAGAGGAGTGGGAGGGAGGAGGGGGAGGTGGAGGTGGAGGGGGGAGGGCGAGGGGGTGGGGGAGGGAGAGGGGGAGGGGAGGGGGAGGGGAAGGACAGAAAGGAAGGGGTAGGGGGGAAAGGGAGGGATAGGGGGGAAAGGGAGGAGCATGGGGGAGGGGAGGGGGAGGGGGGAGGGGAGGGGGAGGGGGGAGGGGGATGGGGAAGGGGTAGGGCAGAAAGGAAGGGGTAGGGGGGAAAGGAAGGGGTAGGGGGGAAAGGGAGGGCATGGGGGAAAGGGAGGGGGAGGAGAGGGTAAAGGGGAGGGGGGAAGGGGAGAGGGTAGGGTGGAGGGGGAAGGGAGGGAGAAGGGGAGGGGGAGGGGGAGGGGGGAAAGGGAGTGGGAGGGAGGGGGGAGGAGGGAAGGGGAGGGGAGGGATATAGATGGTTACTGGCAATTGATCACATCCAGAAATGATGTAATCCACACAATTTATGTACTTTACTTAACGTTAATAGGAATACATGGCCGTGTCGATGGGAAATACAGTTTGTTGAAATAAATCACAAATATCAGATGAAAGTGAAAAAAAACCTATGTGGTGTGAATGGCAATGTTCCTCGCTGAAATGTGAAAAAACTGAATCACGTGCGAACGCATAACTGAGAGATTATGGCGGCAAAGTTGGAACATCATGTGATCCTAGCAGAAGTACCTGGCATTGCCGGGTGGGGGAGGGGGGAGAGGAGACCCGCACATTCCCAACCCGTACATTCGCCCTCTCGACTCAAGCTCGTATTCGATTCGTATTCGAAATTGAAAGGGGAAATCCTTCGTATTCGAATTCGTAAACACGAAATATGAATTAAAATTTAATTCATATCGCACAAAATCGACACAAAACACGGTCGCATAAAGGTGAAAAAACGCAATGGCTTTTCGCCCTGAATTACGTGCAAACATGTGACGTGAGACGGGATGGAACATCACGTGATCGCTCTGAGCGAATCAGCGAGCTGCTCGCACTGGCTGAGATTAGCGGGTACTTCGCTGAAATGCGCTGAGGGAAATATGAATAAAAAATATGGATCTCGTCAAATATGGTCTCAGCCATGTTCGTCCCAGGCTCAATGGCCATGTCTATGCAAATATCAAGCACGTGAGCCTCTCCGTTTCGGAGTCTATCGGTAACATTACACACACACTGTGTTTTATATATATATACACAAAGAATTAAGTTAAGCACCCCCCCCGTTTTTTTACAACCTCGCACATTACAAGTTTGTTGTCGTCAAAACAGTGTAATATACCCATGATATTGCTATATTTTCTGGAGAAGTGATATTATGGTCACATAAAAACATAACAATCATGCCGTTTTCAATATTTTTATTCTGAATAATTTAAGGTGAAATTTTTTGGGAATTTTAGGCATATTTGCACCTCAATTTAAGTATGGAGCTATAGGTCCATCACGGACAGTGTGGATGACGTTTATGTTTTCTAACGTACAGTCATTGTTCTGAGAAGACCTCTAGCGATCTTTGCGGTCAATAACGTGTGTAGGACCCACGTGATCGGATCACTGACTCAACCTACGTCTCATAGACCCTGTAAGCCGTCGTATGCGTTGCTGTGGCAGGTTGTTCCATTCCCGATGTAATGCACGTTCCAATTCATCCAGATTGGCTATTGGAGGGACCATCTTCGCAATTTGTCGTCCCAACATGTCCCAAACGTGCTCGAGGGGGTTCAGGTCAGGACTGTACGCAGGCCAGGGGATGGTTGTCACAGCACCTTGCTCCAGCAAGGCTCGGACGCGTCTCGCACGGTGAGGCCTGGCGTTGTCATCCATGAAGATGGGTCTGCTGGCGAGGGTGTGGTCATCGAAGTGCGGGATTACGGTGGTATTCAGGATTTCCTCGGCATATCGCTCTCCGTTGAGGTTACCTCGCACAGTTATCAGGTCCAACTTACAGTCATGGGAGAAGCATCCCCAGACCATAATCGAGCCACCACCAAAGGGTACCGTTGGTTGAATGTTTTTAGGTGCATACGCGGTGTTTTTGTGGCGCCACACCCGAACACGCCCATTCTGTCACGTACAGCAAGAACCGGCTTTCATCCGACCAATGAACTCGCCTCCAAGACCGGATGTTCCATCCACGTCGCGCTAGGCACCATGCCAAACGCTCCCTCTGATGTCGTTCGAGTAGCCTTGGACGCTTGATCACTCGTCTTGACCTTAAACCGGCCGATTTCAGGCGGTTCCTCACGGTACGGTGACATAGCCTTCTGTTGGGCAGCCAGTTGTCCTTCAGGAAATGGCTCGAGGCGAAGGGATATCGTCGCACCAGTCTCAAAAGCGCTCTATCTTGGCGGACTGTTGTCACGCGAGGTCTTCCAGACCGTGAGCGGTCCTTCACCGCATCCGTTTCCTGGTGTTTCTGCACCAACCGACTGATCACCGAATGGTGGTAACCAAACGTTCGAGCTACAGCTTTTCTGGACATTCCGGACTCGATCATGCCTATTATCCGCCATCGTTCTCCGTCCGACAACCGTCTACGAGCCACCATTACGAGAAAATGACCATGTAACCCCCACACGAGCTCAGGCGTGACTTGCAATAACCCGTGATGATAGTGCATTTACAGAAAATCACGACCACGTGGATGATAACACGTGCTGCACGAGCGATGGGCGTCACAGATGAGTGCACTCATCTGCATTTCATCAATGGATAATTGCTAATGTCATACCAATCATTATTTGATCTCACATACCTTAGAATATATGCCAATGTATACATATACACAAAGAATATATATTAGGGGGTGCTTACCTTAATTCGTTGTGTAGGGGTGCTTAACTTAATTCTTTGTGTATAGATGAGTGACAAAAGAAAAACTCAATTCAATCCATTTTAAATTCAGGCTGAACAACAAAATATGAAAAAGTCAAAGCGTGCGAATACTTTTCAGAAGGCACTGTATATATGAATGTAGAAAATTAAATAAATAAAAGAATAAAATCATCGTATAGTACTGCACGTGACTTACCACATGTCTGCTTCCAGGCCCAATGGCTCAAAGTTTACTATTTCTGGTGCTGCAGAAAAATGATAAGGAATGGTCATTGGTTATTTTCTCCTCCACTGAACATAAGACTTATGCCACCCAATAGTTTAATAAAATTTTATAGTTCTATTGAAATTTACAGACGCTAACTTGATCTGAAAACTAATTTTACCTCCACCACTGAAGGCAGACAGAGGTTATGTTTCACCCCCGTTTGTTAGTCTGTTTGTCTGTGAACAGGATATCTCAAAAACTTATGGACGGATTCGGACGAAACTAATGCGCGCCACCAGGCTTCACATCATCCGAGGAACGGCACGGCACATTCCTGATAAAACGCCATGCCTCTGAAGCACCAATCCAACAGGTAATAGTCGGGTCGGGAATCAAACTCAAACCAGACAGTTCAAAGGTAAATGGGCTACCTATGCATGATCCAGTCCGACGACAGCTCAGATTAGGGCAAACTGTGCGCTGGTCATTCCAATAAACCAAGGATATACTATTTAAAGTTTAAACCACACTTTTAAATGCAGAGTACATCAAGCACTTCCAAGTTTGCATTTCCAGACAAACAACGATTCATGAGGGTTCAGAGAATGCACACAAGTGGTCCGTTGCACATACACAAACCAATTCTGTCGTTTCAGGTGACGATTTTACATACCATGTAGTATGTCTCAGAAAGACTTGGATCTACAACTACTACTCTCACCTTGCTACTCGACAACTCTTTTATTTACGAGGATTACATCTTTGATATGTATGAGATTTAATAGTCAATCAACATTTGGGGACACATTCAATGTATAACGATTTTTGGATTTGACACCCAGTTAATGTCCCAAGGGGTGCAAACGTGAAAACTTCTTCTTTTTTTTCTTTTTTTTTTGTATACAGAGTCGAGACTCGTGAAAGAGCTAACATTTATCAAACAAACAAATCAAACAAACAAGCAAACAAAGTATATAAAAAGGGGAGCGGTCGACAAGATGGGGAGAGAAGGGGAGGAAGCACACAAACACAACATTTAAGGGCAGGGACATCGGGAGATGTGTGGGAGGCAGACGGCCTGGGGGGAGGCAGGATAGGTATAAAACGCAAGGACACCAAGGACTTCCAGGAAAGAAGACAAAAGTCACCTCAAAAAAGTGGAATTGGGGTGAAAAATAGCGGGGGTAGAAAAGATCAAGGTTTTTGGATTGGGGAAGATAAGAGATGGTGGTGAACAGCCGTTTTAAAGACCTGGAGGGAGGAGTGGGATTGAAGAGAGCGAGAGAGTTTGTTCCAGAGGCGGGAGAAAAGAGGAATGAAGGAGTGAAGGTGAGCAGAGAGTCTTGATTTTGGCAGTTTAACCATAAGAGGGTTGCAGGCAGATCTTGTGTGACCTGCAGGAATATTTGGGGGACAGAGCCCAGAGAGAGCTGGGGGAGCAAGGCCGGAGAGGAGTCGGTAGAAGACGGAAAGACCACCAACCTGGCTGCGGTGAGCGACTGAAAGGCCCTCGGAGATAGCGTCATCGCGGGAGATTCCAATGATTCTGAACGCTTTGGTTTCAACAGCGTGAAGACGAGCTAGGTGTGAGGCAGGAGCACCAGCCGAGGGGAGAGCAGTATTCCATTGTAATTGTTCCACTTGAGACAAAGTCACAGGGTTCAAAACAGGGGGGGGGGGGGGGGGAGTGGGTGGAGGGAGAAACTAAAATTTGATCCTGGGTCATTCCTGGTGGAACCTTTTGCCATCTTTCAACTTTGCTTTACACGAGAAGCGTGGGGATTTGCGATGGAGTGCCATCAACTTCGCTGAAGTATTTTTTATGGTGAGTTTGCCCATCACAAGGCATGAAGACACTCAAAGGTGAGGGCCACAAAAAAAAAAATTGGAAGAATATCGTACTGTGTTGACCTTAATAAAATAAAGAGTTTGGGGGTGTGCAGAGGCTCCAAATGTGTAGAGCACTGAAAGTATGTAAAGGAGGGGCAAGTAGTGAAAGTTCCTCTGAGCACCATCCATTATAGTACCTGTAGAAGAGACACAGAAAGGCCACAGAGTGTCAAACCGAGAGAGAATCCACAGATGATGATGGATCATGGCCAACAGGTTAACAGGTCATTTTGAATTCTGTCAATAAGAGACAGAAGATGAGTTGGAGCACTCCCCAGATGTGGCTACAATATTCCATGACTGGACGTATGGTGGTCTTGTACAGGTGGAGCAAAGCCTAGGGAGGGAAGTATCGGCAAGCCCAATACAGGCAGCCATGTTGGATAGATGGATAGCAAGTGGTTCTTCTTTTGATTGATGGCGATATATATATATATATATATATATATATATATATATATATATATATATATATATATATATATATATACAGACTTGGCATTTAATATGGAATATATATTTATTCTTGACTTGGGTTTACTTTCTTAACTCAGTATATCAATCTGGTGAGTTTCTTTTACACTTTGGTGATTTATTTGTTAAAAGAACCATGTCACTGATTGTCTGTCGCAGCAAGAAGTCAACAACAGGATTATATCACAGGTGGCGTGGCAAAATGTACGGACAGGTGCATTTGACGATTGGCTTCACAGTCGGGTATACAAGGGTTGTTGCGTTCTGTATTAGTGGAAAACAACTGCTGCACATCTCCAAAAGTTATTGCTGCTTCCTCTGGAGATGGTCCGTCAACTCGACAATGCTGTTTGTCATGGAGTGGTGGCTTTACGAAATTCTGGCATGAAACAGCGTGCTATTGCTCGGCAGTATGGCATCACTCAAGGTCAGGTGTCAAAGATCCTGAAACGAAATGCTCAGAGGGGTGTCCCTACTCCAATACCGAGGCCAGGACGTCCCCGCAGAACCACAAGGAGGGATGATCGCCAGCTGCACGGTTAGTCCGCAATGACCGTACCAAGTCAGCTAATCGGCTTAGGGCTGAGTGGCAGCTACTGACAAATGAGCCTGTATCCAGAAGGCTAGCCAACCAACGACTGGTTCAAGCAGGCTATCGTGCCAGGCATCCCCTGAGAAAGACACGCCTGACCAGACAACACCGCCAGCGCCGATTGCAGTGGGCCAGAGAGCACCGTCAATGGCAGCCAGGACACTGGAATCACGTGATCTTCAGTGAAGAGTCTAGATTTCTGGTCTATCGTCAAGATGGCTGCGTCCGAGTGCGCAGACAAGTGCATGAAGCCTACAACAAAGATTGTATAGTGCCAAGAGTCCAAGCTGGAGGTGGTGTGGTGACCGTTTGGGCTGCTTTTCATGCAGGGGGCAAAACTGACCTGGTTGTTCTGAATGGAAACCTGAACCAGTTCAAGTACAGGGTCATTCTGGAAGAAACATTGCTTCCATTTGCTCGTGCAGCCTTTCGAGGAAACTTTGTCTTCCAAGATGACAATGCACGGCCTCATCGTGCTCACATGATCCAACACTTTCTTGCTGACCGTGGTGTAAAGCATATGGAGGACCTGCCATGTCCCCGGATATGAATCCGACAGAGAACTTGTGGGCAGAATTAACGCGTCAAATCGACAACTTGGACCAGCAGCCTAACTCTGTGCGTGAATTGCAGCAGGCTATTGTCACTGCATGGCAAGCGATTCCTGTCCAAACCTTGGCAAATCTCGTGAACAGCATGCCTCGACGTGTACGTGCTCTCCTGAATGCTCGTGGGGGTTACACGAAGTACTGAACTGTAATTTTACTGTCCGTAATCCCAGTCATAATTTAGCTTTTATTTTTGTTGAATTTTTTTTTGGCTAATGTGCAAAATAAAGAGATACTTCTGGAAAACGTACAGAAGTTTAACACAGTACTGTCCGTGAATTGAGTTTGATATCAGTTTACATCACTTTCAAGGATCAATTTATTTGCTTCGAAATGTCAAATGTGGTTTTTGTTCTTTTAAAGGTCACATTAACAAAATCTAGAATAATTTCAGCATAATTCCAATGAACTTTTGGTTCTAAGTCATCTTGAAAAGTAAGTTCACCCCACAAAAAAAAATATTCCATATTAAATGCAAGTCTGTATATATATATATATATATATATGGGGCGGGAGGAGGGAGGGGGAGGGAGGAGGGGGGAGGGGGAGGGGGAGGGGGGGAGTGAGGGGAAGGGGGAGGGGAAGGGGGAGGGGGAAGGGGAGGGGGCAGGGGGGAGGAGGGGGAGGGTGAGGGGGGAGGGGAGGGGAGGGTGAGGGGGGAGGGGAGGGGGAGGGGGAGGGGGGAGGGGGAGGAGGAGGGGAGGTGGGAGGGGGAGGAGGAGGGGGATTGGGGGGAGGGGGAGGGGGAGGAGGGAGGGGAGGGGGAAGGGAGGGGGAGGACGGACGGGGGAGGGGGAAGGGGGAGGGCCAGTCAACAATGACGTTGCAGTTCTCATGGTCGGAGAGCAGCACAACAATCGCGACATCGTCCTGCATCTTCGAAAGAGCACGAAGCGGGTTTTTAAGACTCACCAATCCTGTGACCCACGCCCTCCAGTACCGGCATTGCCGGGCGGGGGAAGGGAGACCCGCACATTCCCAACCCGTACATTCGCCCTCTCGACTCAAGCTCGTATTCGATTCGTATTCGAAATTGAAAGGGGAAATCCTTCGTATTCGAATTCGTAAACACGAAATATGAATTAAAATTTAATTCATATCGCACAAAATCGACACAAAACACGGTCGCATAAAGGTGAAAAAAACGCAATGGCTTTTCGCCCTGAATTACGTGCAAACGTGTGACGGGATGGAACATCACGTGATCGCTCTGAGCGAATCAGCGAGCTGCTCGCACTGGCTGAGATTAGCGGGTACTTCGCTGAAATGCGCTGAGGTAAATATGAATAAAAAATATGGATCTCGTCAAATATTGTCTCGGCCATGTTCGTCCCAGGCTCAATGGCCATGTCTATGCCAAATATCAAGCACGTGAGCCTCTCCGTTTCGGAGTGACCGTGGATAAGATGTTAATTTGCCGAGCGGATGGCGCCGCGGCCCGAACAGTTACCCCGACTAACCCGATTCCTGAACGTTGGCCAAAATCGTGCCACAGATATTCAATTTGGAAAAGACAAAGACGACGCGGATGTGAAGAAGAAGAAGAAGAAGAAGTCAAAAAAAAGGTTTTAAATACGATTATAATTTATTACTATTTACAGGACCAAGGAAAAAGGAAAGATAATAAAATAATTTACAGAAGAAATCAAGAAGACACAGTGAAAATTGCTAGCTTATCTGCACAGGCTTAATTAATACCCTGGACAGAACAAACAAAGACGGGCTCACACAGGGAATTGCAGAGTGGATTGGCTGGAAGGAGGAATGGGAAGGCCCAGGCCACTGCAGGCGTCGAGGTCCCGCTCCAGGAGTCGACTCGCATTCTTGGCGGGAAAACCTTCGTGTGCAGCGGCGCGTATTGTTCACCGCGAGCGGATGGGCGCTTCGTGCTGGACTCCGGGCTCTTCAGCTCCACTTTAATGCCACTTAACGCCACACTCAACTCGTCCTCCTCCAACGCCACTCTCTTTCTTCATCAACCCTTCCTCCTTCAACAACAACTGTACTTTTCAGCCACCAACCACCAACCAACTCCTCACCACCGACAACCACTACTAACCACCATATACCCTC